>NC_143082.1:15411818-15715000 GCF_052426305.1 Pelodiscus sinensis
TATCCCCTACACCCCCCATCCATCTATCTATCCCCTACACCCCCCATCCATCTATCCCTCTATCTATCCCCTACACCCCCCATCCATCTATCTATCTATCCCCTACACCCCCCATCCATCTATCTATCTATCCCCTACACCCCTATCTATCTATCCATCTATCTATCCCCTACACCCCCCATCCATCTATCCATCTATCTATCCCCTACACCCCCCATCCATCTATCCATCCCCTACACCACCCATCCATCTATCTATCCCCTACACCCCCATCCATCTATCCCTCTATCTATCCCCTACACCCCCCATCCATCTATCTATCCCCTACATCCCTATCTATCTATCTATCTATCTATCCCCTACACCCCCCATCCATCTACCCATCTATCTATCCATCTATCTATCTATCCCCTACACCCCCCATCCATCTATCTATCCCCTACACCCCCCATCCATCTATCCCTCTATCTATCCCCTACACCCCCATCCATCTATCCATCTATCTATCCCCTACACCCCCCCATCCATCTATCTATCCCCTACACCCCCCCATCCATCTATCTATCCCCTACACCCCCCATCCATCTATCCATCCCCTACACCCCCCATCCATCTATCTATCCCCTACACCCCCATCCATCTATCCCTCTATCTATCCCCTACACCCCCCATCCATCTATCTATCCCCTACATCCCTATCTATCTATACATCTATCTATCCCCTACACCCCCCATCCATCTATCCCTCTATCTATCCCCTACACCCCCCATCCATCTATCCCTCTATCTATCCCCTACACCCCCCATCCATCTATCCCTCTATCTATCCCCTACACCCCCCATCCATCTATCCCTCTATCTATCCCCTACACCCCCATCCATCTATCTATCCCCTACACCCCCATCCATCTATCCCTCTATCTATCCCCTACACCCCCATCCATCTATCCCTCTATCTATCCCCTACACCCCCCATCCATCTATCTATCCCCTACACCCCCCATCCATCTATCTATCCCCTACACCCCTATCTATCTATCCATCTATCTATCCCCTACACCCCCATCCATCTATCTATCCCCTACACCCCCCATCCATCTATCCCTCTATCTATCCCCTACCCCCCCATCCATCTATCTATCCCCTACACCCCCCATCCATCTATCTATCTATCCCCTACACCCCTATCTATCTATCCATCTATCTATCCCCTACACCCCCCATCCATCTATCCATCTATCTATCCCCTACACCCCCATCCATCTATCTATCCCCTACACCCCCCATCCATCTATCTATCCCCTACACCCCCCCATCCATCTATCCCTCTATCTATCCCCTACACCCCCTATCTATCTATCTATCTATCTATCTATCTATCTATCTATCTATCTATCTATCCCCTACACCCCCATCCATCTATCCATCTATCCCCTACACCCCCATCCATCCATCTATCTATCCCCTACACCCCCCATCCATCTATCCCCTACACCCCCATCCATCTATCCATCTATCTATCCCTACACTCTCATCCATCTATCCATCTATCTATCCCCTACACCCCCATCCATCTATCTATCTATCCCTACACCCCCCATCTATCTATCTATCTATCCTTTCCCTACACCCGCCATCTATCTGCAAACACCCCATCTATGTATCCCCTACACTCCTATCTATCTATCTATCTATCTATCTATCTATCTATCTATCTATCTATCTATCTATCTATCTATCTATCCCCTACACCCCCATCCATCTATCCCCCACATCCCCATCCATCTATCCATCTATCTATCCCCTACACCCCCCATCCATCTATCTACCCCCTACACCCCCATCCATCTATCCATCTATCTATCCCCTACACCCCCATCTATCTATCTGCAAACACCCCATCTATCTATCCCCTACATCCCCATCCATCTATCCATCTATCTATCCCCTACATCCCCATCCATCTATCCATCTATCTATCCCCTACACCCCCATCCATCTATCTACTCCTTACACACCCATCCATCTATACATCTATCTATCCCCTATATCCCCCATCTATCTATCTATCTATCTATCTATCTATCTATCTATCTATCTATCTATCTATCCCCTATACCCCCCATCTATCTATCTGCAAAAACCCATCTCTCTATCCCCTACACCCATCTATCTACTTATCTATCTATCCCAGATTCACCCCCCAGCTGCCCAATTTAGCAGCTTAAAATAATGACGCAAACATCTCTCTTCCAGTTCCCTCCCTCCCTGTGAATTGGGGGTGTTGTTGCTTGCCACAGTGACAGCCAACAGGGAGGGAGGGTGGTGGGTGGCACGTGCCAGTCTGGGGTAATGTCCATTTAATTTTTCTTTCCATGTGCAGAATAAATTTTGTTCTGTGCACTGAGGCATGTGCGGATGTGCACCACCAATAGATATACCTGCTGGTGGCTAATCAGCTGGGCGGCATTTGAATCTCTCCTGGATGGTGGTACAAGCACTCGGCTCACAGGGAACGTTGGTCCAGGCCTCTCTCCTCCTTTGCTGCTTTCTCATGCCCTGGTTACTGAGCAGTGCTGCCCAGCTGGGTTTCGTCTCTTTCCAGGCTGCGTCTCTGTGTGGTTCATGCCCGTGCTCCCTTGTATAGATCAAGGGGAGAAGGTGAGTGAGTGGCAAGAGGAGGGTCCCCCTTGGGCGATACGGGGTGCCCAGAAGGCGGTGGGGGCTGTCGGGTACCTGGAGAGCAGGCGATGCCCCCGATAAGGGCCCGGGGGCAGGTGGGTACTGACTCCAGCAGGGCGGATACGGACTGGAATGTCCTGGCAGGCCATTTCCCCGGCTCATTTCTCGCCGCTAATGAGCAGCGGCTCATCCACGGGGCACCGATTGCTCTCCGGCTGCTCATGCGGTGAGTCTCCTGGCTGGGAAATTCACGGCCCGCCCCGCGGGGGTGCCGAGCTGGTAATGGCTCGTCGCGGGAGGCTGGCACCGAGGCCCAGGCCGGGAGCGCTGGGGGCTGCCAGCCAGAGCCCCGCGGCTGTATCCACGCATGTCTCCTGGATGGGCGTGGGCGTGGGGCCCTGGATGCGCTGGGCGCCGTGTAAATGCCTTGGGGGGGCAGAGGGGCAGGGGAAGGAGTTTGTGGCAAAGGCCAGGCTGCAGGACCCCTGGGGCCCATTTGGGCCAGGCTGGGTCGGAGCAGCCCGGTGAATGCCCCTACCCCTGAGCCTGGTCCTGGCGGTGCTGAAAGGCCAGGTTCCGGCAGGGGCAGCGGGTGGGGGGAGGGGGGCTGTTTCCATCCTGGTTCTGCAGACCCAGCATCTGGCCACAGGCAGATCCAGAAGCGAATTCAGAATCGGCCCCTGGTGTGTAACGGGCCAAGCACAAAGCCCAGTGGGGATGGGCCAAGATCCCGATCTGCTCTGGGCTCGTAGCCCAGGGTAGAATTTTGGGGGGAGCGAAGGGGGCTGGGAACAGAGGCTGTCTGCAGTGACCAGCTCTGGGCTCCCCTCCCGCACGTCACGCTGCCTCATATGTCCCTGCAGCCCGCCCTCTGGGGGATGGACTCGGCCCTACTTATCCCATGTGCCCTATAGGGCCACAGGCCGAGGGAGATTCCCCTCCGGCTCCAGGCCCGGGTGGTGCTTTCAGATCAGGAGCCACCTTCTGAAGCAGGGCTCCAGGTTCTCACTGCACCGGAGCGATGCTCCGTGCGGCTGCATGTGCCCCCTAGCGCCATGCTGGGGCATTGGGCTCAGCCCTGGGAGGGGGTGGGAGAGCGCCCCCTGCTGGTCCCTTTCCCCTGCCGCACAGCGCCCCATGCTGGTGCCTTTCCCCTGCCGCACAGCGCCCCCTGCTGCTCCCTTTCCCTTGCTGCACAGCGCCCCATGCTGGTGCCTTTCCCCTGCCGCACAGCGCCCCCTGCTGGTGCCTTTCCCCTGCCGCACAGCGCCCCCTGCTGGTGCCTTTCCCCTGCCGAACAGCGCCCCCTGCTGGTGCCTTTTCCCTGCCGCACAGCGCCCCCTGCTGGTGCCTTTCCCCTGCCGCACAGCGCCCCCTGCTGCTCCCTTTCCCTTGCCGCACAGCGCCCCCTGCTGGTGCCTTTCCCCTGCCGCACAGCGCCCCCTGCTGGTGCCTTTCCCCTGCCGCACAGCGCCCCCTAGAGGTGCAGCCAGGAACAGGGCCCCGGCACTGAGCTGGCATTGCCAGAAGCCCTGGGCCAGAAGCCCTGCACTGAGCCCGTCCGCCGCTCCCCGGCACCCCTTCCAGCAGGCAGGCGGTGGGGGGCCCAGGCGTGGCCGCTCCCTGCCCCCCGCCCCCGGCAGCGCTTTATTGGCGTTGGAATGGAATGTGCGGCCCCGAAGAGCCTCGTCCCGGGGCGGGGGCGGGGGGGAAACAGCCGCAATAAATCAGCAGGGAGGCAAATATGACACAAGAGCTGGGGGCTGGAGCACCACAGGCCCAGCTGCTGTCGCTTCATTTGTGCCGGCTGCCCCCCCCCCCCCCCGCCAGGGCCGGAAATGGGGGGCAGGTTGGAGCCTGCAAACAGCTCTCTGCGCCTCCATCCACCCGCCCGTCCACCCTCAGCTGCCTGGCTATCTACCCCCATGCACCCCTCTATCTATGTACCCCATACCCCCTATCTATCTACCCCCGTGCACCCCTCTGGCTAGCTATCTACCCCCGTGCACCCCTCTATCTATCTACCCCCATGCACCCCTCTATCTATGTACCCCATACCCCCTATCTATCTACCCCCGTGCACCCCTCTGGCCAGCTATCTACCCCGTACCCCCTCTGTCTGTCTATCTACCCCCGTGCACCCCTCTGGCCAGCTATCTACCCCCGTGCACCCCTCTGGCCAGCTATCTACCCCCATGCACCCCTCTATCTATGTACCCCATACCCCCTATCTATCTACCCCCGTGCACCCCTCTGGCTAGCTATCTACCCCCGTGCACCCCTCTATCTATCTACCCCCATGCACCCCTCTGGCTAGCTATCTACCCCCGTACCCCCTCTGGCTAGCTATCTACCCCCATGCACCCCTCTATCTATCTATCTACCCCGTACCCCCTCTGGCTAGCTATCTACCCCCATGCACCCCTCTATCTATGTACCCCGTACCCCCTCTGTCTATCTATCTATCTATCACCCATGCACCCCTCTGGCTAGCTATCTACCCCCATGCACCCCTCTATCTATCTATGTACCCCGTACCCCCTATCTATCTCCCCCCATGCACCCCTCTGGCTAGCTATCTACCCCCATGCACCCCTCTATCTATGTACCCCGTACCCCCTATCTATCTACCCCCATGCACCCCTCTGGCTAGCTATCTACCCCGTACCCCCTCTGTGGCTAGTTATCTACCCCCATGCACCCCTCTATCTATGTACCCTGTACCCCCTATCTATCTACCCCCATGCACCCCTCTGGCTAGCTATCTACCCCGTACCCCCTCTGGCTAGTTATCTACCCCCATGCACCCCTCTATCTATCTATGTACCCCATACCCCCTATCTATCTACCCCCATGCACCCCTCTATCTATTTATCTACCCCGTACCCCCTCTGGCTAGTAATCTACCCCCATACCCTCTCTAGCTATCTACCCCCATGCACCCCTCTGGCTAGTTATCTACCCCCATACACCCCTCTATCTATCTATCTACCCCCATACACCCCTCTATCTATCTACCCCGTACCCCCTCTGGCTAGTTATCTACCCCGTACCCCCTATCTATCTACCCCCATGCACCCCCATCTATCTATCTACCCCGTACCCCCCTCTGTCTATCTACCCCCATGCACCCCTCTATCTATCTATCTACCCCATGCACCCCCTATCTATCTATCCCCATGCACCCCCCTATCTATCTATCTACCCTGTACCCCCCTCTGTCTGTCTATCTACCCCGTACCCCCTCTGGCTAGTTATCTACCCCCATGCTCCCTCTAACTATCTATCTATCTATCTACCCCCATACACCATCTATCTATCTATCTATCTATCTATCTATCTATCTATCTATCTTCTGGCAATGAGCTTCTAGCCCCCCGACTTTTCTCCATCCCCCTTACGTCCCCCCCAGCCTTGTGAAAGGGAATGGAGACGGCCCTGGAGCACGGGGCTCCCCCCGGCTGTCTGAGCCCCCTCAGCTGGGGCTGTCAGCCGTTCCCCTGCCATGTGCTGGGGGGGGGCATGGGTGAGCTGAGTTTGCTGGGCCTTGGGCCGTTCCCAGCTCCCTTTACCCACAGCCATGGCCCGAGGCGTGAATGGGAGAGCAAGGGATTTGCTGGAAAGACAAGGCCTCTGTTTCCATGGAAACAGCCCTCCCCAGGCCGGGCAGTGATGCAGATATGTGTGTGTGGGGGGGGGGGGGGCGGGGGGGGGGAGCGGAGTGGGGGAGGCATGAAACCAAGAGCGAGGACAGGAGGTGTCAGGTGGCATCTATGAAAAGTGGACACAGGGGGGTGCCCGAAACAGACATCCCCACACAGCAGGGGGGGGCAGGGGGACTTGAAACAGACATTTGCAGGGAGCATTGGGATGTGGGGGAGGCTCGTTCTCTAGTCTCTTAGAGGGTCCCCCCCCCCCATGGTCTCTGGTCCCGCCTAGCGACTGACCCTTAATTCGGCAGGAGGGTGCCTGGAATTGGACAGTGAGCGTGTGTTTATGGCAGGGGAGGGGAGAACAGCCTTCCCTGTCTCCGTAAGGGCAGCTGGGGCGTGAGGGAGTGAAGCCAGCAACCCCTGATCTCCAGCAAACTCCCCCAAGGCAGCTCAGCCACCTGTCCGGGCAACTCCCGGCCATCAGGGCATGTCTCAAAATCCTGGGGGCAGACCTCCTGCGCAGGCTTCACAGAGGAATTTAGACCCAGGCTGTTCCCAGCCTAGGAGGGGAGTGTGGTCTAGTGGTTAGAGTGGGGAGCAGGGGCTGGGAGTCAGGTGTCCTGGGCTCCGTTCCCAGCTCCACAAAGCAGGCCCCAGCTCCGCCCCCCTTGCGAAGTGCTTTGAACCCCTGCGCTCCTGCTGGTATTTACCCCGGTCTCTGCCCTCTTTGTGAGTGGGGCCCTGCTCCCCCCCCCACTGAACTTGGGAGGGGGGGCGGCTGCGTCTGGGCCTGCAGAGCCCGTGGCCCTGGCGTGCTTGAGCCGTGAGCGAATGCTGCCTGGCGATCGGCGCAGCCCCAGTGTTTGAACGGGAGAACCGTGGGGGCCCTGGCCGGAGTTCAAAGCTCGGCGAGGCTGCGGCTTTCATGTGGCTCTTCAAAGCCGGCTGGCGAGAGACCCCTTCCCCCGCCCGCTTCCCCTCCATCTGCCGCCCCCCAACCAGAGAGAGGGGCCCCATCGCCTCCCTCCTCCCAGCCCTTCACGCGGGGGGCTGCTGGGCCGGGAAGGGGATCTAAGGCCTTCCCCTGCAGCCCGGGGCCAGCCAGGGCCCTCGCTCAAGGGGGACTGGTGGGAGAAGCAGCCTGTCTCCTCGAGGGCCCTGTCAGGACAGTGGCTGAGGGCTCCCCGCTGTAGGGGAGGGGTCTCCGGGAGGGTGGGGATGCTGGGAGGCAGCTTGGTTTAGAGGTGAGACTGCAGGACCCTGGGGTCTTCTGCCAGACTCTGTGTTGGCGGGGGGGTTGTGCCTCAGTTTCCCTGTGTGGATAAAGAGCCCACTAGCCTTGATGGCCTGGGCGTTCGAAGGGTTAAAGCCCCCTTCCCTCCCCCCCCGCCCGGGGCTGCCGGGAGATGATGGATGAGTGCAGAGCCAGGCCCTGGCTGGGAGCAGGCGGCTGATGCAAACCTGAAGCCGGGGCCAGGTGTTCTGCTCCGCTCCCCACGCCCCGGGGGGAGTAGGGGGGGATGCACCTGCAGTCGCATTCTCCGGCCCCTCCCATGCAGTTGCCTTTAAAGGGGCCATTCCCCCTTTCTTCGGAGCTCCCCCCGCAACTGGCAGCAGACATGAGCCGGGGGCAGCCCCAAAGCACGGGGGGCGGGGGGTCTGAGGAGCCAAGAGGTTGGACCTGGGCATGGACATTTCCCTGGTTGGGGGTCCCCCCGCCAGGCACAGAGACAGCTGGGCTCGCTACCCCGCTCCCTGCATTGCCCCCCGGCCCCCCGACAATCAGTTCTAAACCATCAGCTGCAAGGCAAACCTAGCCCGGCTCGCGGCCCCCCACTCGGAGACGGGACCCGCTGGACTCCCAAACTCCCGTGTGTGGAGGGGTGTGGTGTACGTGTGTTTGTAGTGGTGTGGGGTGTGGGTGTTTGTGGAGGGCTGTGGTGTGTGGGTGTGTGGTGTGTATGTTTGTGAGGGGGGGTGTGTGGGTGTGTATGTTTGTGAGGGGTGTGTGGAAGGGTGTGGTGTGTGGAAGGGTGTGTATGTTTGTGAGGAGTGTGGTGGGGGTGTGGTGGGTGGGGGGGTGTATGTTTGTGAGGGGTGTGTGGAGGGGTGTGGTGTATGTGTGTTTGTAGTGGTGTGGGGTGTGGGTGTGTATGTTTGTGGAGGGCTGTGGTGTGTGGGTGTGTGGGGGTGTGTATGTTTGTGAGAGGTGTGTGTGGGGTGTGTGTGGGTGTGTATGTTTGTGGTGGGTGGGTGTGTATGTTTGTGAGGGGTGTGTGGAGGGGTGTGGTGTGTGGTGTGTGGGTGGGTAGAAGAGAGACGCAAAGAACCAGGGAGCCAGGCTGCCGGGGGACGGGACTCGGGGTCACCCCCCTGGGCATCACGCCGCTCGCCAGAGACCCGGCATCAGCACCCGGCAATTTATGACCTTCAAATTTGTGGTGAGTTGCCACAGGCCTGGGTGTGTCCCCCCCATGCCTCCCCCTTTGGGACCAGAACTGCTGCCAATCGATGAGCTCCACATGAGGCCCTTGGCTGGGGCACATGCGGCTCTTTTGCACCCCAATTCGCCCCAGTTTTGTGACAGACCCAGGCGGGGGGGGGGGGGGTGGTGGTGGTGGTGGTGCTGTGCAGTGCCACGTCTAAGCACTAGGGGGCAGCGCAGTGCTGGAGCCTGGGCACCTGGGCCGGAAAACGCCCACCTGGCCTAACGGGAGTAGACGTCTGCAAGTTGGCACCGCCCCCTGGAGCCCGCCTGTGCATCCTAGCCCCCGTACTGCCCGGAGGGATTCTCCGCAGATTGGAAAAGACTGCCCCTCCACGGACAAGCTCTCTGCTCAGGCCGGGCCAGGGGGGCCGCCAGCTGGGGCTCCCGGGGGAGGCGTGAGCAGAGGTGCACGGTGTGTGCGGAGGCAGGGCAGGGCAGGGCAGGTGGCCTCCGCTTCATGGCGCTTGGGGAATCGAAGCGAACCCGGCGCAGGCCACTCGCACGGAGCGGCAGGGCTGGCTGGGGAGCCAAACCCAGCCGCTCTGCTCCAAGACAGGACCCTGGCCCAGCCAGGCCTGGCTCAGCAGGGCGCGGGGGAACCGGGCCCAGCCGCCGCTAGAGGGGGACAGAGCTCCACAATGCGAGTGGGGATCCCCCGGGGCCCACGGCCGTCTCCAGCCCCGGGACGGACCAGCGTGGCTCTGCCAGTGGGGCTGCCATGGGTCCGACCCTCAGGTGATTCACCCCATCCGGACCCGCTGGGGGGCCAAAGCTGCACCGGTGGGATCAGAACCAGCCCCCGGCCTTTGGTTGGGACAGCATCCGGCGGCCCCTGTGGACACCCCCTTCCCCGCAGGGCCTGGCCGGAGGAAGGAGAGATGGGTTCCTGCTCTGCCCCCGTCTCTGGGGAGTTCCAGGTAGGTGGGAGCATAAATCCTGGACCAAGCCTGCTAAGCACAGGGGGTGGGGGCCCGGAGACGGATGCACGAAGGGTCTTGCCCTTTAACGCGGGAGGAATGGCCATAAAACTGGCCCCCCCGAGCCTGCTCCCCTCCCACCATCTCGCCCGCCGATTTATGGCTGCCGGCGTTGATCCAAATTCAGACAGGCGCGGCTCCCAGGCCCCCTGCTCCCCGGGGCGGGCGGGGTGGGAGAGAGCGCGCTCTCCCGTCCCCCTTGGCGAATCCCAGACGCCCACCCTGCCGAGCCGTCTGTGTAAACATGGCAGCTGAGAACAGCCAGATGGCTCCCCCGGCCTGCCCTCTGCCCACCCCAGCACGGGCCGACAGAGCCTCGTGGCCAGACCCCGGCCGGCTTCCCGGCCCCTTCGCACCAGCAAGGACCCTGCGAGGTCAGTGGCTCAGAATCCGGCCTGGGCCAGACCCCCGAAGCCTCCTCCTCCGGGACTGGGGGCAGCTGCCGAGTCCAGCAGCTGGGGATCGGGTGCTGCTGGCCGGTGGTGGGTCTGTGAGTAGGGGGGGGGGATGTACCAGGACACACGGCCCGCCCTGCTCAGCCTCCCGGCCCAGCTTGCCCATTGAGCCCAAGTGAGAGCCGGCTGGGGGCGGGGGGAGGCGGTTTCTTGGGAGCCGGGAGCAGGAATCTGGCCTCTTCCACCAGGTCCAAATGTTCTTGCCAAGTTGAACACGGAGAAATGATTCTCTCTCTCCCTTCCCGCGTCTGGTCCCTGGAGTAGAACTAGGAAAACTCCGGCCTCACCCCATAACTAGGTACAGCCCCTCAAGCCCCACTGTCCCCTCCCGCTCTGCACTGCCCTGCTAGCCTGACCCATAGCCGCCCCCCACTGTCACTCTGCGGTTCTGTGAAGGGCCCAGAAAGGCGTCGGAACTGAGGCCCCCGACTCACGCCACACGGCCCTTCGCTCTCCTACGCTACGTCTCCACTGCGGAGCTATTTCGGGATCCCGGAGTAGCCCGCGTCTTCCCCGCAAGCCCGTTATTTCGAAATAGACCGGGCTGGCTACTCCGACGTCCCTGTGAACCTCATTGCACGAGGAGCCAGGGGCATGTCGGAACAGCGGGTTATTTCGAAATGGCACCAAAATAACAGACACAATTTGCGTCAATTGCGTCTCTTATTTCGAGCTACGGTGCAGGGCAGCTGTACCCCTCCAGAGCCAGCCCCGCAAAGGCCAAGGGCCAGCGTCTCACACCACATGGCTGCTGAACGCCCGCGACATTGCTACAGCACGAGCGTCTTTCCTATGACAGAGAGCGAGTCCCAAGGGTGTCACAAGGAGGAGGGAGAGAAATTGTTCTGCTTGGCCTCTGAGGACAGGACAAGAAGCGACGGGCGTCAACTGCAGCGAGGGTGGGACATTAGGAAAAACTTCCCGCCTGTCAGGGTGGGGAAGCTCTGGAATAAATTGCCCAGGGAGGTTGTGGAGTTTTCATCGCTGGAGATATTTAAGGGCAGGTTGGCCAGACACCTGTCAGGGCTGGTCTAGAGTAGACGGTGCTTGGTCCTGCCGTGAGGGCAGGGGACGGGACTCGACCTCCCTTCCCGTTCTAGTTTGCTATGATTCCATGAACCTCGAAGACGTTGGCTGCTCCTCGCGGTCCCCTCCGCTGCAGTGTGTTGTCTACTTGGCGGCTGCCCTCCAGCCCAGAGCTGGCTGCATCTGAGGGGCGGAATGCCATCTCCCTGTCTGTAAAGGGTCCCGTGGGGCAGTAGAGGTCCTGTCGGTGAACAGCAGTGAGCACTGATGGCTCGGGGCCCCCCAGAGCAGCCCCAGACAGGGCCTCGTTGTGCTAGACACTGCCCAGACAGGCAGAGCTCACAGTCTGGGCGTGAGCCAAGGGGCCGGGGGCGGGGGCAGACCGACAGGTAGAGGAGAACAGCGGCAGGGCCGGTCAGCCGGACGGGAGGGGTCCCTGGGGTCGCGCCAGCGCCCAGGTGACGAGGCAGAAAAGCGTTTGGCCGTAGGGCTGGCTGGAAAACGGCGCGGGAAATGGTTGGGTTCCAAAGCGGCGTGAACCCGAGGGCCTCCATGAGCGGGCAAGGGAGACCCCAGGCCCCGCACGGCCGGCTGCCCAGGGATGAGGGCCTGGGCTAGGTGCCCAGCTGGCGTTTCCGCCACAAGCGGTTTTGCTGAATGTTTCCCAGGGGTTGGGAGGGGGTGTGTAGGGGGGAGCAGCTCTGCGGGGGGGGAGGGTCAGGGCTGGCCGGTGGGCGAGGGAAGCTGGCACCCCAGGCTGGCCAGAAGTGGAGCTGAGCTCTCGACAGTGGTGGGAGGGGGGGGGGATCAGCGCTGAGGGGTCGGGCAGCTTGTGTGGGGTGACGGGAGGAGGGGGAGCAGGGGCGAGGGGGGGATGATTCTTGGCAGCAATGGGGAGACGCGGGGGGGGGGGCTTGGCAAGGCTGGGGGGCGGGGGGCCGTGGGGCCGTGGTCCGGACACTCGGCCGGGGGAGACGGCTCTGCGGCTGGGGAGGGAAGGCAGCCCCCAGGTGGGGCTGAGGCGAAGGGCATGCCTGGGTCACAGGCCAGAGGCTGAGAAGGGGGGCGCTTTGTGGGGGCCCCCAGGCAGACGGCAGAGCCGGCCGAGCCCCAGAGACCCCTCGGCCCGGCTCTGGGGGGAGTAAAGCGCCAAGGAGGGCCGGGGGAGCAACGCGTCTCTGGGATGCCATGGGGCTGGGCCCTGCCCTCCCCTAAACGTGGGGAGACGCCAGGGCCACTTCCTGCTCGCCCCGACTTCGGTGTCTCTCCGGAGTCACCCCTTAGGGTGCATGGAGTGTTGCTGGGTTCACACCCGTCTCCCCCAGAGAGGAGACGCTTCAGCTTTACACCACTTGTCACCAGGACCAAAACGGGCCAAGTGGTGTGACTCTGGATTGACACCCATCTCCCGAAGCTCAGTGCGCGCAGGGTTTTCGCTCTGACACTATTGTCGCCTGGCTTGATCCTGGGGCAGCCAGCATTGTGGAGTGACTCCAGATCCCTCCCCCCGGGGGTTCGGTTCCTCCGCCCGTCTGATTTCGCCCCGCAGTGCCGGGTCATCCCCTCGCGCTGGGCCGGCTCAGTCCAGCGGGTGTCGGGGCAGCCCTTGGGCCGGCTCCCCGGGAGCGGGGGGCAGGAACGCCCCTCTGGGAAGGCAGATGTGCTAATTGCCTGGTTCAAAGGGGCCCAGCACAGCTCTGCCAGGACGACTCGCCGGCAGCTGGAGCTGGCAGCAGGCAGACAAGAGACTCAGCATCAAGTGCAATAAAAGGGCAGCCGAGGGGGTGGCCATAAATACCTCGGCAGGAGGCCTGGCTGGAGGAATGCGCCGTCCCAGGCCTGGGCTCACTCCAGTCTGGGCAGGGCCTGGGCCTCCCGACCCCTCCCTGGGGAGGGGGTTTGTTTGGAAGTTGGAGCTCAACAAAGCGCAGCCCCGGGAGATGTTTATCTGCTTTCACTCCGCAAAGGCCTCTCTGCTCCCCTCCCGGTGGCTGGGGCGTCGGGCAATTAAGGGACAGTCCGTGATGGGTTTATGGCCCACTTGGGGCAGGGGAAGGGGCAGGGATGGGGCGGGGAGGGGCCGGGGGGCTGTCAGGTTTGACAGGAGAAAGAGCAGGGGTGTTGCAACACGGCCCCATGCTGGAGCAAGGCGAGGGAGCCCAGATCTGGCTCCAGCATGGGCCAGGCTAAATGCAGGGTCCGCTCCGGCCTTTGAGGGGTGGTCTCTGATGAGCCGTGGGTTTGGAGGGGAGGGGGAGACCGAATCTGGGGTTCGGATTCAGGGTTCCGCTTTCAACCTCTTGAACAGGCACGACTGACGTTTCTCAGTGGCTAATAGCAACACGCGTTTCTGGATAGTCCCGCCCCCAAATTGGTATTGATGCAAAACGTTCCCCTTTAGCAGGACAGTCAAATCATAGAACCCCAGGGCTGGAAGAGACTCAGGAGGTCATGAGATCCAGCCCCCTGCCCAAGGCAGGACCAATCCCAAAAGCCCAGCTCGGCTCGGCTAGTAACGGTCATGCTGCCTAGTGAGCGGAGCAAAGGGAGGGGATTGAGGAGAACTGTTTCGATTCTGATGCTGGCCTACAGGGTGATCTTGGGCAAATTCATAAATCTTCCCAGGCCTCAGTTTCCCCATCTGTAAATGAGACAGACAGAGACCTCTTTTGGAAAGCGCTACGGGTGGAAAGGTTTAGGGAGCGTTCTCATATATCCTTAATGTCTCCTGTTTGCCTCCAAGTGGGGAGGGGCTCTCTTTAAGCTTGATAAGTATCATCCCACTCCCTGTGATGTGTGTCGGTCTCACCACTCATGTTCAGTAGAAGGGGAAACTGAGGCAGCGAGCTGAGAAGCAGGGCTGAGCTGGGACTAGATCCCAAGGGTCCCGACTGTCCATGCAGTGACATTTGGAGCAGGAGATGCTCAACAGCTATAGAAATCAAATAATAATATGGTCTCTGTGCCAAGCGATAGCAGCTGCCAGGGACTCGCCGGTCAATTTCCCAGCAGAAGAGGAATCAACAACTCTGAGTGGAGACATTTATTTACACTTGTGTCTGTGCACCAGTTCCGGAACAGAGGTGGCCACAAATACCAAGCAGGCGAATGCCTTGGTCAGAACTCTCAGCCCGGCACCCAGGGAGCAGATGGGCCCCAGGGACTGGGTGTAGCTGGAAAATTGAAGGCAGGGACCAAAACACTCTTGCTGCTGGCAAAAACTCCCCGGCAAAGCCACTGGGTTACAAAGACAAGCACAACACGGCCTCTTGCACACGCTGCTGCTGGCTTGAGGAGAAAAGAGCTAGTAGAGCTGGTAAGACCACGTGCAACAGCGCCACCTAGTGCCTCACGGGCTTGGTGGTGCGGCTCCGCTTATTAATTCGACCTAAGGGGGGTTATTTCTAAGTAAAGCCCCAGTGCAGACCAGTTTGGAGCGCAGGTGGTATTCTCTTCTATCCTTCCTGTCAAAGGTAGGGGCCCGGGCAGAGAGAGGTGCATCCTGGAGGTGAATGCCTGGCTGCGATGATGGTGTCACCAGGAGGGATTCGGCTTCCTTGATCACGGGGTGCTCTTCCAGGAGGGACTGCTTGGCGGAGATGGAGTTCACCTTTCCAGGAGCGGGAAGGCCTTGTTTGGACACAGACTGGCTAACCTTGTGAGGAGGGCTTTAAACTAGGTTCGACGGGGGCAGGTGAGCAAAGCCCACAGGTAAGTGCTGCATGTGCGGGACTGGGAGATGGGTTGGAAATGGGGGGGACTACGGCCTATAATGGCAAGGAGAAAGGAGGGTCAGGGCACAACAGGGAGGCAAGATCAAATCAGTATCTTAGATGCCTATATACAAATGCGAGAAGTATGGGTAATAAGCAGGAAGAACTGGAATTGCTAACCAATAAATACAACTATGATATCGTTGGTATTACAGAAACCTGGTGGGATGGGACGCATGATTGGAATGTCGGTATGAAGGGTACGGCTTGCTCAGGAAGGACAGACAGGGAAAAAAGGGAGGAGGGGTTGCCTTGTATATTAAAAATGTACACACTTGGACTGAAGTGGAGATGAACGTAGGAGATAGCTGTGTAGAGAGTCTCTGGGTTAAGCTAAAAGGGGTAAAAATGAGGGTGATATCATGCTAGGAGTCTACTACAGGCCACCTAGCCAGGTGGAAGAGGTGGATGAGGCCTTTTTTAAACAATTAACAAAACTATCCAAAGCCCAAGATTTGGTGGTGATGGGGGACTTCAACTATCCAGACATATGTTGGGAAACTAACACAGCAGGGCACAGACTATCCAATAAGTTTCTGGACTGCATTGGAGACAACTTTCTGTTTCAGAAGGTTGAAAAAGCTACCAGAGGAGAAGCTGTTCTGGATTTGGTTTTAACAAATAGGGAGGAACTAGTTGAGAACTTGAAAGTGGAAGACAGTATAGGGGACAGTGATCACAAAATAATAGAGTTCATGATCTTAAGGAAAGGTAGAAGGGAGACCAGCACAATTGAGGTAATGGATTTCAGGAAGGCAGATTTTGATAAGCTCAGAGAACTTGTAGGTAAGATCCCATGGGAAGCAAGACTGAAGGGAAAAACAACTGAGGAGAGTTGGAAGTATTTCAAAGGGACGTTGTTAAGGGCCCAAAAGCAAACAATTCCGCTGTGTAGGAAAGATAGAAAATATGGCAAAAGACCAGCTTGGCTTAACAAGGAGATCTTGCACGATCTCAAAATAAAAAAGGAGTCATATAAAAAATGGAAACTAGGACAACTAACAAAGGATGAATATAGGCAAGCAACACGGGAATGCAGGGGCAAGATTAGAAAGGCAAAGGCACAAAATGAGATCGAACTAGCTACAGGCATAAAGGGAAACAAGAAGACCTTTTATAAATACATTAAAAGCAAGAGGAAGACCAAGGACAGGGTAGGCCCACTGCTTAGCGAGGAGGGAGAAGCAGTAACAGGAAACTTGGAAATGGCAGAGATGCTCAATGACTTCTTTGTTTCGGTCTTCACCGAGAAGTCTGGAGGTGTGCCTAACGTAGTGGGTGAGCTGGGGCTTTTCAGAGAGAGTTGGCCCATGGGCCTTGCAGCCCCTCCCAGAGCGCAGACGGCTTGGGGCTGAGCTAGAACATGGATTAACTCTGGAGGCTGCTGGAGGTAAGAGCTCGGGTTCTTTTGCCAATGTGGTGTGTGTGTGCGTAGAAAATCCTTGAGGTTTATGGAAGGTTTATTTTTTTTTAACACCAAACATCTGGAGACCTCGCTGAGACCTTCCCAAACATCTGGAAATTTGCTCAGACCTTCTCAAACATCTGGAGATCTTGGTCAGGGCCACCAAACCATCTGGAGACTTTGCTCAGACCATCCCAGACATCTAGATAAGCGGTCAGATCTTCTTGAACACCTGGCGATCTTGCTCAGACCTCCCTGAACATCTGGAGATCTCGCTCAGGCCTCCCTGAACATCTGGAGATCTCGCTCAGGCCTCCCTGAACTTCTGGAGATCTTGCTCAGGCCTCCCTGAACTTCTGAAGATCTTGCTCAGATCTTCCTGAACACCTGGAGATCTCACTCAGACCTCCCTGAACATCTGGAGATCTCGCTCAGGCCTCCCTGAACATCTGGAGATCTTGCTCAGATCTTCCTGAACACCTGGCAATCTTGCTCAGACCTCCCCAAACATCTGGAGATCTCGCTCAGACCTCCCCAAACATCTGGAGATCTCGC
The DNA here is from genome assembly GCF_052426305.1 of Pelodiscus sinensis. Lineage (NCBI taxonomy): Eukaryota > Metazoa > Chordata > Testudines > Trionychidae > Pelodiscus > Pelodiscus sinensis. The sequence continues at coordinate 15,428,833 of NC_143082.1, forward strand.
TCAGAGCTGCCCAAACATCTTGAGGCCTCACTCAGAGCTGCCCAAACATCTGGAGAGCTTCCTCAGACTCTTACAAACATCCAGAGACCATGCTCCAACTAACCCCCGAACCTGCCGTTCTTGCTCAGAGATCATAGAATCATAGAATACTAGGACTGGAAGGGACCTCGAGAGTCATCGAGTCCAGTCCCCCGCCCTCATGGCAGGACCAAATACTGTCTAGACCATCCCTGATAGACATTTATCGAACCTGCTCTTAAATATCTCCAGAGATGGGGATTCCACAACCTCCCTGGGCAATTTATTCCAGTGTTTGACCACCCTGACAGTTAGGAACTTTTTCCTAATGTCCAACCTCAACCTCCCTTGCTACAGTTTAAGCCCATTGCTTCTTGTTCCAGCCTCAGAAGCCAAGATGAACAAGTTTTCTCCCTCCTCCTTGTGACACCCTTTTAGATACCTGAAAACTGCTATCACGTCCCCCTTCAGTCTTCTCTTTTCCAAACTAAACAAACCCAATTCCTTCAGCCTCCCCTCCTAGCTCATGTTCTCTAGACCTTTCATCATTCTCGTTGCTCTTCTCTGGACTCTCTCCAATGTCTCCACATCTTCCTTGAAACGCGGTGCCCAGAACTGGATGCAACACTCCAAGTGAGGCCGAACCAGCGCCGAGCAGAGCGGAAGAACGACTCCTCGTGTCTTGCTCACCACACGCCTGTTCATAGCTGCTAACACCTCACCCGGCGTCTCCCAAACATCTGGCGTCAATGTGATGTAGCCGGGGCAGATTCCTTCCCAGTGCCGGGGCAGATGGGCGACTATCCCACTGGGCACCCAGAACCTTGGAGCTGAGCAAATTCCCACGAGCACGACCCTTCCCCCGGATGCTCTGAGGAGCAGGCGCAGCGGCGGGTGGGGTGGGGGGTGCGTGGGGCGCAGGGAGCAGCTGGAACTAAGTGCAAAGGGCTCCGGCCCTGCTCCAGGATCTGTCCCCCGTCTCTGCTGCTGGAAGGACCCCGGAGCTCTCCCCAGCTGCCCAACCCCAGAATCTGCACCCTGCAGCCGCCCGGCTCCGGCACCCATCCCGCCCCGCCTCCAGCTCCACCGGGTCTCTCCCCAGGCCTGGTCTCTGCCCACCGCCTCCCTCGCTCCCTCATTCAACGCCCCCCCTCCCCTGGCTCCCTGCCTCAGCCGGGGCCACTCTAATAGGAGCCAGTTAAATTTTACAGGCCCATAAACAATAATGGAGACACTAAACGCCTGTTTATGGGCTGGGAGGGATAAATCCCCGCGCTAACGAGAAGAGACGGCGCAGGGGGACGGGGGGAAGCCTTGCGGCAGGCACCTGGCAGCCCCGCTCTTAGGGTCTGGGCGTGGGCAGGGCTGAGGGCACCGGCCAGGAAAAGGGGCTCGACCCCTGAAATGTACCGGGGGGTGTGTGTGTCCGACACATCCCCCCCGGCCAGAGCCCAGGCGAGCCGCCGTGTCCCCGGAGGGCTGGGGGGCGAGATGCTGCCCTTTCTGCCCCAATGGGGCTGCCCCGGCCCTTAGGGTGGGCACGGCTGCCTGGGTCTGGCTTTCCCTGGAGCGCTGTGCCCAGAGCGAGGGTCCCACACGACCTCGGCAGGCTCAGGAGCTCCGGGTGCCAGGCTCCAGCAGGGGGCAGCAAACGCCGTGTGGAGCGCTGGGGCGGGCAGAGAGATGTGTGTGTGTGAGGTGGGGGATTTGCAGGCAGGAGGTGGAAAGTCCCAGCTTGCTGGATACTTGCTGGTGTGTGTGTGTGTGTGTGTGTGTGTGTGTGTGTGTGTGTGTGGCGGGGGAGTCCTTGGGTAGGAGCATGCATGGGGATGCATGCAAGTGTGAACCTGTTTGTGCACAGGGGTGTGTGTGCACAGGGAGGGGTACGTGTGTGTGTGTGGGGGTTCACGTATGTTTGTGCGTACACATGTGTGTGTTTCCCTGTGCCTGTTTCTGCATGTGTATATGCGCACAGGGCGTATGTGTGCATGTGTGTGTGTGTTCATGCATGTTTGTGTGTGCAAGTGTGTTTCTCTGTGCCTGTTTGTGTGTGTGTGTGTGCGCGCGCACAGGGTGTGTGTGTGTGTGTATGTTCATGCATGTTTGTGCGTGCAAGTGTGTGTTTCCCTGTGCCTGTTTGTGTGTGTGCGCGCGCGCGCACAGAGAGGGGGCAAGTGTGTGTGTGTGAGGGGGTGTTCATGCATGTTTGTGTGTGTTTGCATGTGCCTGTTAGTGCATGTGTGAGTGTGTGTGTGCACACAAGGAGGGGGTAAGTGTATGTGTGTGTGTGGGTGTTCACGTATATTCGTGCATACATGTGTGTATTTCCATGTGCCCATTTGTGCATGTATGTGCACAGGGAGGGGGTAAGTGTGTGTGTGGGGTGTTCACGGATGTTTGTGTGCTCAGGTGTGTGTTTCCCTGTGCCTGTTTGTGCACAGGTGTGAGTGCATGGGCACGTGGAGGGGGTACGTGTGCGGGTGTTCACACAGGTTTGTGCGTGCGCATGTGTGTACGTGAGACTAACCCTAACCCCGCCACGTTTCGCCGCAAGGACGATTCTCCAGGGACTCTGAACCCACGAGCTCCCCCCTTGAGCCTCGCTATTCGCGAGTCTCCTTGTGTTACCCTCCATGCCAGGCCCGGGGGCGACCTGCACTGCCTCCCTCCAGGGGCTCTCACGTGCCGGGGGGGGGGGGGGGGGGGTGACAGGTCGGGACACGGGAGCATTCGGGGAGCCAGGCCGGGGTGGCCGGAGAGAGGCACCTCGGCTCCTGGCTCGTCTCTGCCCCGGGTGCGTCGCGCTGGCCGTGCTGACCTGCCGGGGGGGGGGGGAATCGCTGGGGGCGGGGGACGTGGCTGCCGGCCCGTGGGCCTTGTTCTCTCTGGGGCAGGGGAGCGAAAGCGGGAGCAGAACGCAGAGACCCCGGTTCCCACGAGCAGCTGGCCGGGAAGGTCTCGTCAGACCGGCTCCTCCGGCTTCTTTGACCCCAGGAGGAATGTCCTTTGCCGAAGGGGTGGCACATCCAGGCTGGAGCCCCCGTGGCAGGTTGGGTGACCAAGTGGCTTCAGAAAAAATAGTTGTCACGCTTGATCTCTGATGGGGGGGGGACAGCGGTCGGGAGGGGAGCGGGGCTGGCTGGGAGGATGGGGGCGGGACCGGCTGGCGGGAAGCTGGGCTGGCGGAGGGGGAGAGGGGGCAGCGGGGCTGGCCGGGGGAGATCGGGGGTGGGGGACTGGCTGGTGGGAAGCAAGTCTGGCTGGGAGGGGGTTGGGGGGGGAGCAGAGCTGGCTGGGGAATATTGGGAGCAGGAGGGGGGGGAGAACCGGCGGGAAGCAGGGCTGGTCAGGGGGAGATTGGGTGTGGGGGGGACCGGCTGACGGGAAGCAGGGCTGGCTGGGAGAGAGTTAGGAGGGAGCTGGGCTGGCTGGGGGGGCGGAGTGGGGGGAGAGAATTGGCTGGCGGACAGCGGGACTGACCCGGGTGCACGCAGATCCCAGGGTGCTGCCCGTCCCGCGCACGGTCCCCGAGTCCGGCCCTGGGGATTCCCTCCCGCCCCAGCCCTGACCCCCACCCCCTCGCGTCGTGAGCGTGTCGACCAGCCAGGCAGTTCGCAGCTAGACACTGATAGTCCTAATAATAATAGAAGTGACCTAATGAGAAAAACCAGACATTTGATAGGTCCAGTATTTTCTTAATTTTTCCCCGGAGAGAACCCTCAAATCCCGGACTGTCCGGTTCAAAGCCGGACCCCTGGCACCCCTAGCGGCAGGGCTCCGGCCTACGCCCACGGAACTCAATTTGTTTCACGGGGGCAGCGCCACGCGGGACCGGCCCGAGCCTGTCTAGGAACCCAACCTCTGTGACCCCAACTCAGCCTCTTCCTCGGCCTCGGGACAGCGACTGGCCCGATTTTTAGCAGGGAGGGGGGTCGACTCCGGGACCGAACACCCCGGAGCAGAGGTGGCGTCTCCGTCCTTCGATGGCGTCAGATCCGGCCGGGGGGCCTTTCCGGAGGCGGCTCTATCCAGGACGACCGACGGGGCTCGGCGTGGCGGTGGAGGGGCGGAGCTGGGCTACCCTGGGGGTCAGTCAGTGGGAGAGCGGGGCTAGTGCTCGGGGCAGGGGCAGGGCACAGAGCCCTGTGCGCTTCCCACCTATGAGCTGGGCCTGCTGCGGCCACTTCTGGGGCGCAGCGCAGTCTGCGGTGCCAGGACAGGCAGGGAGCTACCTTAGCCCCCCAACTGGATCCCACCGCAGCCACCAGCCCTGGGCCCGACATTCCACACTCAGCCCTGAACCCTCCGGTCTAGATGATCCAATGATCTTCTGGCCTGAAACTCTCCGGAGGAGACTTTGGCTTCCCTCACACAAGTGGCCAGGGCTGTGCGACCAAGTGGGAAGTGTGCCTGGGTGAACAGAAGGTCGAAAGGGAACCAGACGAGTCCTGGGTGGCCAGTCCCGCTACGCTGAAGCGGGTGGCTCCCATGCGGGGTCAGCCCGTTCCCTCCCCCCATGCTGCATCCGGATGGCACAAATCGGAGCTACGTCTATCGGAGGAAGCCTGGAGGACCGACCGGCCGCCTATGAACAGTTATGTATCGCCCAGTGGCTCATTCACGGAGGAAGAGGCAAAGGACAGTCACGGATCAGAGCCCGGCTAAGCAAACAAAGAGCGGGAATACACCGTTCATTTTCATTGTGGTCAGAGGTTAACAGGGGATGCCCCAAGGTTTTGTAGCCGGGTTGTTGTGCAATTTCTTGAGTAATGATCTGGAAAGGCGGGGGCACAAGCCAGCGGGGCTCGTCCAAGCCCAGAGATCCCTGGGCAACGTCGGGGCGGGCTGCCCACCCTAGGGGCCCGGGCAGAAGGCATTCGGAGCTGGCGGATGTTCACTGGCAGGACCCCGCCGGGAGCGAATGGGCGGGGAGCAGCGGTCGCGGCCCCCGGAACGAAATGGCGCTCCGGCAAACGACGTGCGGAAAGGTTGCGAGGCAATTGGGCGTGTCCAGCTCAGGGGGACAGCGGCCACTTCTGGTCACCCCGTTCCCAGGGCTGTCTCAGCAAGAGAGGGGGGCGCAGAGCCAGGCAGACCAAAGGGGAGATCCTTCAGTCTGAGCGTCTGTAGCGCACCGGTCAATTTCCCCAGCCACCCCTTGCAGGAGCCCAGACTCACTTGTGTCTGGAGTGTTCGGGAGTTTGACCCCATGGTTAATCCACCGCACTGGGGAAAAGCAGGGGCCTTGCTCCTAACTGGCATGTGGCCGGGTTTAACTTCCAGGCGCTGGCTCTTGTTCGGCCCGTCTCTGCGAGACGAAAGCGCTCGTGACGACGTGGGATTTTCTCCCCATGAAGGTGCCGACAATGGGCATCGGGTCACCTTCTTTTTGGCCGGTTGAACACAGGGAGCTCCCGGGGGGAACTCCAGAGGGAGGTTGAATAACAGGCGTAGAGAAGGGGACTTGGGAGCTTTGTTCCCCCTCTCACAGGCATAAGAAAGGGGACTTCAATGAAAGCGAAAAAAAGCAGCCCATCGAAAACCCAACCGCTAGCCTGGGGAACTCATTGCCACATGAGATCATAGCAGCCATGAGCTTTAGGGGGCTTATAAAAAGGATGAGACTTAGAGCCAGCTCATGAGAGTATCATAAAGTGGAATCACCTGAGTTCTAGTCCCAGTTCTGGCTCGCTTGGGCAAATCATTGCGCCTCCCCGGGCCTCAGTTTCCCTGCCTGCCTTTTGAGACTTTAGGCTGCGCGCTCTTGCCCTGGGTCTGTGCAGCCCCTGGCACAATGGGTCCCTAACCTCGGCCGAGGCCTCTAGCGCCTGTCGCAATCCAAAGAGCCTTTCCCTCTTCATTGACCCCCTGCAGGGAGATGGGGGGATATGCCAGGTGCCCTGCCCTCTGGGCTCCATCACCTGCTTGGGGGCACCATCTCCCTCCATTCAGCCGCAGGACGGGCTGAGCTGCCCAGCTCTCCAACTGAAACGGGGCCTAGCGGCCCCAAGATCCTGGCTTCACGGAGTCAGGACAGTCCCAGCCCCAGAGCGCTTGTGGCCTGTCAGGACGAAGATGCCACAATGTGTCTCCTCCAGTGGCCCTGTGGGTTCCCACTCCTGTGGCCCACCCTCCCTGCCTCTGCCGCCGTCAGCTCCACTTCACCCCGCGCCCTGCCTCCTGGAGAAGGAGGCGCGCGGATCGCCCGCGGCCGCTCTCCCCGTCCTGAGCGAGGTCGGCACTTCCTCGGAGCCCCCCAAACCTGGGAGACTGGTTGAAATGCACCCCCCCCGCCCCGTTGGCTCCCACAGCCTGTCGGAGAGCAGCGCGCTCGCAGCAGGCCTTGGTGGGCCACAAAGGGCGTGCCCACTTCCCTTTGGGGGGCGCGAGAACAGGGGGACTGCGCCCCACCCGCTGCGGGAATTTACGCTGACTGGGGGCAACTCCTAATTAACAACCCTGACACCTGCCTGGGAGAAGCCGTCTCCCCCCCCCCGCCCGGCGGAGCTTTGGTGTTTTACGACATCCGCGCGGGGTTTATGGGGGGCTTCGGCACCACAGGAGCGAAGGCAGTAAAAGATCAGGGGCTGGCTGCCACACCTTCCATCCCGGAGCGAGGCAGCCCCTGGCGCAGGCCCGCCAGCGCCGCCCAGACGAAGCGACCATCTGTTTCACACTCCAGTTGTCTGGGAGGCGGGGCGAGGGGGGGAGATGTCGGGGCCGGGGCGGGCGGATTGTTGCAAGCGGCGGCTGGGGAAGCCGCCTGGCGCGCCGGCGGGTTAATGAGCTAGCAAAGCGAAGAGCCCAGCAGGCGTGTGGAGGAGCTGGCCAAGAGGCGGAAGCTGCGGTGGGGTTGGGGCCCTTGAAGGCCGTGAAATAAAAACCCCAACGCAGAGTGATTCAGCGGGGGCGGGAAAGACGATTCTGGAGAGATTCTGCCCCCCCCTAAGCCCCCCGGGCTTTGGCAACAGTGAGGGGTAAATTCCCCCCAGACCGAAACGGGCCAGTTCAGATCCCCGAATTCCAGCCCTCCGGAGCTGGGCTGCCTCGTGTTCCAAGTGAGCCCCCTGCCTTACAAACCAGATTTGAAACCTGCTCTGGAGTTTCCCCACCTGCGGCGGGACCCTGAGCACTTCCGATTATTCCCTGCCTCCAGGGGCGCCGGAAACTTCCTTTGTGCAGCGACTCTCAGAATCCCACGACTCCGGGAGCTGGGGTACAAGAGCGATCTCGCGGCGCACGATGCTACGAGCCAGAGCTGGCCACACCGGGATCCGAACGTTGCAAATGGAGCCGTTTCGAAAACACGCCGGCTGCTCCGCCGCCACCTGCCAATCCTCAGGGAATGCCCCAAGCGAAAGACACCGGCAGTGTGTTTTCGTTATCGTCAACAATTAGTGACTGATGAACAGTGATGATCAATTATTATTAACCCACGCGTGCACACGCTCACACACGTACTGGATGGCCTGTTAGTATGCGAGTCTGGGGTGCAAGAAATCACAGACCTGTTCCTTGTTCTGCCACGTGCATCTTCTAGAACTCGGGGCAAGTCACTCCGGGTATGTCTACACTGCCACCCTAGTTCGAACGAGGGTGGCAGTGTGGACATACCCTCAGAGTGTGTCTACACTGCAAAGGTAAAACCTTGATGCCAAATCTCAAAGCCTCAGCTGACACAGGCCTAAAAATAGCTGTGTAGACACACGGCCTTTGGAAACCCAGCAAGGGTCTTGGACCACAAAGGTCTCCAAGACAGTTGATCTGGGCTCTGCGTGTAGGTATACCTTGGGTGCCTTTGGCCTCAGTTTCCCCTCTGTAGCAGGAGGATAATAACTGTGCCCTCTTGCAGGGGTGTTGAGAGAATCTGGCCATCAATGGTTCTGAGGTGCCCGGATGCCCCGGTGCTGGGGAAAGCATAAAAAACGGATAAAAAGTGGCGTGATTCACGAAACTGCTCTCTGGGGCAGGCGCCGAATGTTCTGTCCAAATCCGACACATGGCTTTACACCGAGAACGAGCGTTTCTTTGGGGGGGACGGACCCTCACGTCCTGTGAATTTTGCTGGTGAGTCATCGAAACAAAAAACGTGGAAGTTAAAAAATACATATTTGGAAAATCAAAACGTGTGTCCAAAACCTGGATTTTTTCAATCAAAACCCGAATGTTTGTCAGTCCTGGGAGGTGTGTGTGTGTGTGTGTGTGTGTGTGTGTGTGATGAAACAGACTTTTTTAGTATGAAATCCAGACAAAATGCAAAACCGGCAAGAAAAAAAATCCCACCAAAAATCAATATTTTTCTGAGCAGCTTTTCTCCTCACTTGAGTAACTTGATTCATGCGCGCTGGAAGAATACAGCTCATACGTCATCATCCTCACTCGCTTTGCAAAACTCTTTCTCTTAAAGGTACTGTCTCACCTTGATCCTTCCTTTTGTTAATAGGTGTTTTATTAATGCAGGAACCAACCTGACATCCCGATGAAATATGCACCCACCTGCTGGAATCACTCAGTTCCCAAACACCACAAGGACAGATTTTTCAAGCACCCAACACCCAAAATCAACACCTGATTTCCCATGTACACCTGGCAAGCGGAGGTATGTGGAAAATACAGCCCCAGTTGCAGGTGCTAAGAACGTGAAAATCTCGCCTTTCCTACTGAGCACAGTGCCGAGCACTGATGAACAGCATGCTATAACAATGCCTGGGTGCCTGACTGAGGCCAGGGTGAGAAACGGAAATGTTACCAGGGTGCACCAGGAGGCTGGGGTGACCAGATAGCAAGTGTGAAAACACAGGGGAGGAATTGATGCTTGTATAAGACAAAAGACCCAAATATTGGGATTGTCCCTGTAAAATCGGGACCTCTGGACACCCTACAGGAAACAGCAAAAGCATCAGTGTGGACAAGGTTTGCGAGGTTTGTCCGTGGTTGGCTTGTAAATGGGGCAAACCTCCCGGTGTCACTGTTGAAATCAACACGGGATGGGTTTAGCTCCATGTTTCCAGGCCTGTGTGTGCTGCTGCCCCCTCCTGGATGGAAATGGACTCTCTGTGCTGGAGGTCATAGACCCCGCACTGCTGACAGCCAACAGAGAGGAGAGGAAACCCAGAGGGGACCAGCCAAGCAGAAGAGATTGATGGGGTCTGTGGGGAGGGACTTTGGAGGGTGGGCTCCCCCCAAGGGTGTGCTGGGGACACCCAGCCTGGCCCTGCCCCCATTGCACTGGGGTTTGGGTCTCAGACACAGAGCAGCTGGGATGGAGCCAGGGGCAGGGGCCATGCGCCAACACCCTTGGCCTGAGCCCGGCGGTTCTTCAGTCAGGGAACTGCCCGTCAGGGGAAGCCCGGCCCCTGAGCGCAGTGGGCCGGGGCGGGGGCGGGGGGGCTGGCACGCAGCCCTGCCGGACGGGGCTACATCTCCGGAGGCCGGCAGCCTGTCATGTCGGCGTCACTCCACAGCCCCAGCTGCGCTTCGTCTCCTGGGCACTTCATCACTCACCCGGCGGGGGGCTGAGCGCTGCCTGCTGCCGGGAGCACCGCCCGGGGGGAGCCCCAGGAGGGGGCTCTGAACCACGGGGCCAAACGGACCAAGGAGGAGCTGGGATCGGGGCTTCCCTGTGGGGCAGGCCCTGCTCTGGGGCGGGGCAGCACCTGCTGGGTCTCCCGAGCCTCACGCTCCCTCCTTTGGGACCCCTCCCCACAGGGCATGTCAAAGGGGCCAGGAGAAGTGTGTGTGTGTGGGGGGGGGATCTCCCTTCCTGACAATTGGGGCGCAAAGGCCCTTTCCAAGAAGGGAGGCCCTGAGGAGCTCCCCCCCATCAGCAGGCACCCCAGTGGCTCCCCCATTTCCTGCCCCTCCCCCGATGGGTGCGCCCCAGCCTGGCCTGGGGGTGGCGTGCAGGAGGGAGGGTCACACGGGCACCCCCACTGTGACCATGGTGGTGCCGGGAGGCCGAGTCGCACTCCTTGGGGTACGACCTCACAATATTGGGGGGGCACCCCGATTCAGGGCTCGAAGTGCTGGGGGGGGCACTGAGGCACCGGGAAGGGGGCACCCCATGGGCCGAAGGGGGTGTCATGCTCTCTCTCAAGAGCTGGGTCGTGGCATTGGGGGGGTGGCCCTGTGGGGGTTCAGGCCCCAGCCAGACCCCAGCTGCTCAGAGGCCCCTTGGGCTGGGCAGACGGGCTCTGCTCCCCGGAGGATGCTGGGTCCCCGTTCTGGCTGGGGCTGGGGGGGGGCGGCGCCGGGGGCTCCCGTCCCTCGCGAGCGGCTGCTCTTCTGGCGTGCGATGCCACCGGGACGTCCTGGCTGATTTATCCCCAGCTCCATCCATCTCCTGCCACATCCGTTCCTCTGCCTTTGCTCACGGATGCCTTATTTATTTGACTTCCCGGCCGTGTTTTGACGAGCGCGGCCTGCGGACGCTCGCTGCGCGGGGGCACTGGCAGGCAGGCGGCGTCCTTGGGTACCGTCACGCTGCAGGCCAGAGGGGGCGCGCGGGCTAGTGGTTAGCGCTCTGGGGGCTTGCGGGACAGGACGCCTGCGTTCTCTTCCTGGATAGGGAAAGGGAATGGGGGCTAGCGGTTAGAGCCAGCAGGCCCGGACTCGGGTCTTCTGGGTTCATTTCCCGCTCTGGGCGGGGAGGAAGTGGGGGCTAGCAGTTAGAGCCAGCAGGCCTGGACTCGGGTCTTCTGGGTTCATTTCCCGCTCTGGGCGGGGAGGAAGTGGGGGCTAGCGGTTAGAGCCAGCAGGCCCGGACTCGGGTCTTCTGGGTTCATTTCCCGCTCTGGGCGGGGAGGAAGTGGGGGCTAGCGGTTAGAGCCAGCAGGCCTGGACTCGGGTCTTCTGGGTTCATTTCCCGCTCTGGGCGGGGAGGAAGTGGGGGCTAGTGGTTAGTGCAGCAGGCTGGGACTCTGGGATTTCATGGTGGCCCAGAGCAGGGGGGTGGGGACCAGGACTCCTGAGTTCTGCCCTGCGAGGGGGGCTGAGCGGAGTCGTTGGACTGGGCCGCTTCAGCGCCTGCCTTTGCCCGCCCGTGCCATGGGGCTAGGGGGAGCAGCCCCACCCCACGCCCCGCAGGCGCTGGGGGCCCTGTTGACAGGCAGCCTTCCCCTCCCTGCAGCCTCCACCTGCAGAGCCGGGGGGGCCCAAGTGGCCCAAATCAAACGTGTTTGGGGGGCGGGGGCACAGCGCCCGTCCCCGGAGCCGGCTTCCTCCTGACACAGGGGGAGGGCCCGGCTCGGCCCAGCGGGCGTCATGCTATGGCCTGGCCTGGCCCAGGGGGTGACACCCCGAGACCGGCCCGTCTCCCCTTCTGAGCCTCCTCCCTGGGCCATGCTCCTGTCCGGGAGGCTGCGGGGCCTGGGCTGACACCCGCCTGGCTGCAGAGAGCAAAGGAACCGAACCAGCGTCTCCCAGTCCTCCAGCCCCCTTGTCGGGGGGAAGGGGGGGGGACTCCTGCACTTGGGCCTGGTCCCCACTAGGCCGTGCTGCTGCACTACACAACCTTCCCCGGCCTGGAGCCAGGCCAGGGCCCTCCTGACGCCGGAGCCGCTCCGGGGCTGGCGCCTAGGGGCCCCCCTTTGCCCCCGCCTCAGTGGCCCCACACGGGCCCCGGGGAGGGAGACAGGGGGTGCCTGAGCCCCTCCCCCAGGAGGTGGCCGTCTGGCTCTGAAGCAGGGGGGAGGGGGACTGCTGAGGGCTGTGTGGCCCCAGGGCAGGGCTTGGTCGGTGAGGGGGCAGGCAGGCCTAGTGGGCAGAGTGCAGGTGACCCGGGCAGCTCCCGAGGGAGATACACCCCGCTCATCAAACAGGATCCCCCTCTGCCCTCTGATCTAGGGGGCCTGGGCCTGCCCCACACGTAAGGGGAGGAGAGGTAGTCCGGGGGGAGGGGCAGAGTTCAGGGGTGATGGAGGATAACAGGCCAGGTGGGTTTGGGAGAGGGGGGCAGGAGAGAAGGCTACAGGGGACATACCTCCCCCCATGTCGTACCCCTCTGAATGCCCTTCTGCTTACATATGTGTGGGGCAGGGGGGCTGCTTCCCCCGGGGAAGGGGCAGGTCGGGGCCAGCCCCAGCCGACGAGAGACACGTCATGACGGAGGCCCCTGGGGTGTGTGTGCGATTGCCGACGGGGCGTGTGCCCCCGTGCGTGGGAGCGTCTGTGTGGGGTGGTGGGGTGTACGTGAGGGGCGGGCGAGTGTTGGGCGGTGTGCTTGTGTCGGGGGGACGTGTGTCTCTTGCGTGTGTGTCTGGTTGTGTGTGGAGTGGGAGGTGCCTCCGGGCGGGTGGCGGGAGGCTGAGCCAGTTTGCGCTTCTGTCTAATCGTGACAAGCGAGAGCGACGGTTCCTTTTCGGCGTCCCCCCTCGTGTTTATTTATTTACGTGTTCATGGTTATGGGAAGTGCCGGGGGGGGGGGGATCTGTGATGGGGGGGCTGAGAGGCCCTGTCCTAGGCCCTGACTGTCATACACCCCATAAGGAGTGGGGGGGAGGGGGGAGAGCCTCACTTATTCCATCACACCGACACAAAGGAGGTGACGCTGATACCCGGGGCCTGTTCTCCCATCTCAACCAGGCCCCTCTGCCCTGACCCACAGCCCCGCCCTCCCAGCCCACGGGTCCCCCAAGCCCCACGGCTCTGCCAGGGCCCCTCTGCCCTGACCCACAGCCCCGCCCTCCCAGCCCACGGGTCCCCCAAGCCCCACGGCTCTGCCAGGGCCCCTCTGCCCTAACCCACAGCCCCGCCCTCCCAGCCCACGGGTCCCCCAAGCCCCACGGCTCTGCCAGGGCCCCTCTGCCCTGACCCGCAGCCCCGCCCTCCCAGCCCACGGGTCCCCCAAGCCCCACGGCTCTGCCAGTGCCCCTCTGCCCTGACCCACAGCCCCCTGCTGCACCAGCCTGGGGGCCCCCACACACATTGTTGGGGTCTCTAGCCTGGGGGCCGGCCCCAGGCAGGTTGCCCCACACAGGTGGGCACGCTGGGGCTGTGGGGCCCATCGAGCGCTGAGCTGCGCAGGGTGGGGCCGTCCCGGGAGCCCCAGCAATTCCCAGGACGCAGACGCCGCCAGTTGCTAGCGGTGGGCAGGAGGGGGCGCTCTTCCTCCCCTCCCCTTGGTACGGCTGCCGGGCACATGTGGCCGAGGGTGACCAGATGCCCTGATTTTATAGGGACACTCTCGAATCCCTGCCCCATCCCGATTTCTTACACTTGCTCTCTGGGCCCCAGAGGGTCATTAAGGATTCCCTGGTATATTTTTAAGAGTCAGGGTGTTTGTTCCAATTTCCTGGGCAAATTCCAGTGCTTTTGCGGAAAAGCGTCCGCGCCAATCTAGACGCTCTGTTCCGAAAATGCTTTAACGGAAAACTTTCCCGTTCGAAGCATTTCTGGAAAATCATGCCAGTGTAGACGCAGCCAGGATGCTCACCCCAGATAGTGTAAGACCAGGACTTGAACAGGGCTCAGAAAAGAGCTAGTTACAGTCATGGAGGTTAGGTCCAGCCATGGCTCTTAGCCAGGCTGGGTAGGGACGGTGTCCCTACCTCTGTCTGTCAAAGGCTGGGGATGGACGACAGGGGAGGGATCACTGGATGATTCCCTGTTCTGTTCTCTCCCCCTGGCGTTGGCCACTGCGGGCGGACAGGACACCGGCTGGATGGGCCTTTGCTCTGACCCCGTCTGGCCGTTCTGATGTTCTTATGTTCACAGACACATAGGACTGGAAGGGACCTTGAGAGGTCGAGTCAATTCCCCTGACCTCGCGGGAGGACCAAGCACCGTCTAGACCGTCCCTGACAGGCGTCTGTCCAACCTGCTCTTCGATATCTCCAGTGATGGAGATTCCACAACCTCCCTGGGCAATTTATTCCAGTGTTTCACCCCCCGGACAGTTGGGAAGTTTTTCCTAATGTCCAACCTCAACCTCCCTTGCTGCAGTTTAAGCCCATTGCTGCTTGGCCTGTCCTAGAGGTCAGGAGAACACTTTTTTCTCCCTTCTCTTTGGAACACCCTTTTAGGTACTTGAAAGCTGCTGTCATGCCACCTCTCAGGCTTCTATTCTCCAGACTTAAAGCCAATGCTTTCAATCTTCCCTCTGAGGTCATGTTTTCTAGGCCTTTCAGGCTGTGTCTAGACTGGCCAGTTTTTCCGGAAAATCAGCCGCTTTTCCGGAAAAACTTGCCAGCTGTCTACACTGGCCGCTTGAATTTCCGCAAAAGCACTGACTTCCTACTGTAAGAAATCAGAGCTTCTTGCAGAAATACGATGCTGCTCCCGTTTGGGCAACAGTCTTTTTCCGAAAGACTTTAGCGCAAAAGGGCCAGTGTAGACAGCAGAGATTTGTTTTCCGCAAAAAAGCCCCGATCGCAAAAATGGCGATCGGGGCTTTTTTGCGGAAAAGCGCGTCTAGATTGGCCACGGACGCTTTTCCACAAAAAGTGCTTTTGCGGAAAAGCGTCCTGCCAATCTAGACGTTCTTTTCCGCAAATGCTTTTAACGGAAAACTTTTCCATTAAAAGTATTTCCGGAAAACATGCCAATCTAGACGTAGCCTCATTGTTTTTGTTGCTCTTCCCTGGACTTTCGCCAATTTCTCCACGTCTAAGGGGTCAGGGTGAGCGCTGGCCAGATAAGAACAGTAGTGGAGTGACAGCTGTTGCAGTGCATGCTGGGAAAATCCAGGGGGCTATCCCATGGTGCAGTGGAAAGCACCATCCTGGGGCAATGCATGCTGGGACGCTCTGCCCCACAGGTTGCTAGAACGGGGAGGGAGGGGGCTTGGCTAGGCTGGTTATATTTGCTTTGCTGGGCGTTGCATCTGCGTGGTCGCTGAGCCCGGCACAGGGAGCTGCCCCCAGCCGTCCTGTGTCCGTGGCAGGGGACTTACCCTGGCGTGGCTGGAGCGAGCGACTCAACACAGCTGTGCTGGGGGTCTAGGGCTGGGCGAAAGAATATCCTACCCCTCGGTCTGGTGACTGCAGCCCTGCCCCACCCAGCTCTGCCACGAGAGGTCAGCACTGGCCAGAGACCCCTGGGGCACAGCGGGGAGGGGCAGCTCAGCTGGGCATCCCTCGTGCAAGTCGAGGGGAGCACTTTATGCCCCCCTTGCTGTGGGGCAGGAGGGAGCTGAACCAGCCCCCTGAACTCCGGTTGAACTGAGCTGGGAGGTCAGAGGTCAGTGGCTCCAAGCCGGCTGCCTGACACGAAGGCGTAACGGGTGGGCAGGAGGGGTCAGGTTTTCTGGATGGACCCCAAGCTGCCAAGGAGGGGGCATGATGCCCGCCGAGGTGGGTGCCTTGTTCCCTCTAAGCTTTCCCATTCACAGGCGGATTTTTTTTCTCCATCCCTGTGCAGAAAAAGTTTTGCGCCACGCACTGAGGCACGTGCGAATGGGCACCACCCATGGCGAGCCCTCTACCCACCAGCTGGGAGGTATCTCAATTTCTCTTAAGCAGCCGCACAAATGCACAACTTACAGGGGACACTGGTGGGGGGAGCAACCCCCCTTGTCTGAGAGGCATGGGAATGCTTCTGGGGATCCCAGCGGTTTTGTGTCCTCTTTGCTGTTCCGCAATAGTTTGCCAGGTGCCAATGGGCCTTCCCCGTGGGCGACACCCAACGCTGTAGGATGGAGAGCAGGACTTTCTCCCCACTCCTGTCCCGCTCCCGGCGGGTGAAAGGCACTACGAAGGCTTCACAATTGCCCTGCAGCCCTCAGAGGCCGTGCTGGTGACAGCTCACGAGCATGCCGCCCGGTGTAAACAGCAAGCCCATGTGTGCAAGGCGAACACCGAGGGGAAATGACCCAGAGACAGGGGAGAGACAGTCGGATTTCAGCCGTGTGGGAGGGATGTACAATCCCACTTCATCCGCTAGGCTGTCGAGGGAGTTTTTTATAGGCAGGTGCAGTACGTGAGGGAGAGGTGTGGTGTGTGAGAGGGTAGGCGCAGGGCGTAGGGATATATGTTGGGGGACAGGTGCAGGGCGTAGGGAGGCAGGTGCAGTGCGTAGGGATATATGTGGGGGGGCAGGTGCAGGGCGTAGGGATATGTGTGAGGTGTCAGACACAGGGCGTAGGGATATATGCGTGGGGGGCAGGCACAGGGCGTAGGGATATATGTGGGGGGGCAGGCACAGGGCGTAGGGATATATGTGGGGGGGCAGACACAGGGCGTAGGGATATATGTGGGGGGGCAGGCACAGGGCGTAGGGATATATGTGTGAGGGGGCAGACACAGGGCGTAGGGATATATGTGGGGGGGCAGACACAGGGCGTAGGGATATATGTGGGGGGGCAGGCACAGGGCGTAGGGATATATGTGGGGGGGCAGACACAGGGCGTAGGGATATATGTGGGGGGGCAGACACAGGGCGTAGGGATATATGTGGGGGGCAGACACAGGGCGTAGGGATATATGTGGGGGGGGCAGGCCTGGAGGTGAGGGCAGCCCGGGGTCTCCATGGATACCGAGGGCACTACTGTGGAGCATCGCAAGGGGTCCTGGCTCCGTAGCCTGGCCTCGCCCGAGGGGGCGCGTGGGGCTTGCATCGTACGGGGCCTCTCCTTCCGTTCGGCCCCCACCCCTGCGGCGCATCCCTGTGCCTCCGTTTCCCGGCGTTAGCCTCGGGGGCGACTCGTTTGGGTCTTTGCTAATGAATCTCGACTCTATTTCGGGCCGGGCTCTGGTCTCTGGTGTGGGCTCAGAGATGCCGTGGATCTGGGGTAGCCCCCGGCCATGGCAGGACCATCCATCGCTCGGTCCAGCTTGCCTGGCTGGCAAGAGAGGCCGCAGGCCCCGGAGGGATGGGCAGGGACCCCGTGTTGGGGCTGGCGTGGCGCCTGGTCTAGAACTCCCCACCAGTTTGGGGGGTCTGTCCTGCTGGGTCACCGGCTGCTCTGAGGTTAGTATTCCTACCCCAGCCAGCTTGTACTGAACACCGAGGCAGGCCCAGGTGTGCAGTGAGGGGCCTGCCCCACACAGGGCTGGCGGGCTCAGCTTATGCTGCCCCTTGTGGGTGAAGGGCAGGGGTACCCCTGGGGCTGGCTGCGGACTGGGCACGGGGCAAAGAGCAGCTGCTGCCCATCTTGGCTAGGTCCTGTCTGTGGGCTCCTGCTGCCTCTGGGGGGCACCGACTGCGGGGTGAGGGGCGGAGAGGCGGCTCTGAAGACCGCGGTGGGTCGCTCACAAGCAGAGGCTGGAGGGAGCCCCGTGGGTCATCCCTGCGGGAGGGGAGCCCCCGAGGATCTTACCTGGGCCCCGTTTCCCAGCCGCGAAGGCCGGAGACTGCAGGGTTCCCGGGCACAGCGGACTCCAGGGGCCGGGGCAGGGCTGAAAGCCCCCTCCAGAGATGCTCACGGGAAACCCAAGAGCCAGCGCCCTGCAGGCCGTGTCAAACACGCTGCGTGCGTCCCTCCGGAGCAGTGCCCGGGCTGGCACGGTGGCACCGCGTGTGCAGCAGCGGAGCGGGTGTGAAGGAACCACAAGACGGGGAAATTGGGGCCACGGTCATCCCGCTTTCTAGCCATCCCTGCTCCCACGTATGTATCCAAGCCCTCCCGACTCCCCGTTCTCCACCCACTCCCAGTCCCTTTACACCAGTTCCGGCCCGCGCCGCGCCGGCAGACCGGGCACCACCCAGGACGGCCGTGCCCCAGCTGTCATCCTTCCCGCACCTCTCTGTGTCTCCCATTCCCTTTGTCTCTTCTCGGCGGACGTGCGGCTCGGAAGCAGCGGCTGGAAGCTCCCCCCCCCTCCCGTGCGCTGCGCCACCCCCATGGCGGTGATGTATAGGATGCAGATAAAATGTCAGAAAATTCGCCATTGGCCCCGAGCCGTGGAAGCGCAATCCGGGCTGCGGGGGCAGGTGGGGAGAGGGCTGGCGTGGGAGGGGGGTGTTAGGTGATGGGACAGGGGCTGAGCTGGGCTCTCCTGAATCTCAGGCAGGCCAGGAAACATCCCAAGCGGAAAAGGCAGGGTCCTTGCCCCCATCCAGAGAGAGTGGGGCGGGAGGCTGTCACTAGCAGGGGGCGTGGCCGGATGGGTGATACTCCCCCAGCCCCGGCCTCCTTCCCCCCCCCTCCCGCCCAGCCTAAATTAGATTTTGAAGAGCGAGGGAGAAGGGAGCGCGGCCGAGCTGCCACCCCGAGGCTGCGAGCGCCTGGCGCCCTGATGGATGTGGGTTTCATAACTTCCTCTGTATTAAAGTGCAGGTTCACCGGCAGGGCAGAGCCATCCATCACGCCGCTGAATGGAGTTTTGATTTGCTGAGAGCGCCGGGCGCTGCGCTGGCTGTCTGCCGGCGTGTTTAATAGCGCAGCGGCAGAGGGCGGCGCGGGGAGGGAGGGGAATGACACACAAAGGCAGAGCGAGGCTGGGAACGGGCGCAGGGACCTCGGACAAACGGACCGAGCCCCCTCGGCTTCCAACAGGAGACGGGGACGGAGCGGCCGGTCGAGGTCGTCTGTGGATAGATCCTCCTGCAGCCTGCGTAGGCCTCTGTCTTGGGTCCCCCTTTTCCTCCCCGGGAGCTACTCACATGCAAGGATCGCAGAGCATCCGAGCCACTGACGCCTAGAGGCAGCTTGGGGAGATGGAATCACAGAAATGAGGAAGTGGCTTCTCCCAGGGAGAAATCCCAGAATGCCCAGGTCCTAGTCTGCTCCTTGCTCTGACCACTAGGCACCACTCCTTCCCCCTGCTGGGACTAGAACCCAGGAGTCCTGCTTGCCAGCCTCTGCCCCCTGCTGTAACCTCTGACCCCCACGTCCATCTCTGCTTGCAGCCACAGACTCTGGGGACAGCTCTTTCAGCAGCAGGCTTGCACGGCAGCTTCATGGGCTACACACTAACATCATGCATGTATCAGACCTTCCATTGACGTTTACACGCAATACTCTCCGAGCTCACGGCTGCAGCAGCAGTGTCCCAGGATGCCCAGTACCTGCTAAGTTCCTTGTCCGGCACCGAAACTTCCCATGACACATGCCGTACATGCTAAGTTCATGCACGTGGCAGATGCTTCCCAGGACATGGGATACCTGCTGAGATCAAATGAGGCGGAACATCTTGCACACGTCATCCTAACAGCAGCCCCCGTGCGAAACATGCAGGTCGACTGCGACACACGGGCTGCCCACCCGCCACACGGGACTGTCGGCTCGCCTTGGCCGTGGCCAGCGTGGCATGCTCCTGCCCGCTCAGAACCAGCCCATGGGATTGGCCACCCCAGGGGCGTGGGTTTCCATTCATAACGAATGGCTTGCAGCTTGGCCAGCTAGAGAGGGACCGGCCCCTTGGCAGCGGGGCCAGCAGCCAGCCAGCCTGGCCACAGAAAAGTGGGGTGGCGGGTGGGCTGCAGCACCTGGAAGCAGGCGGGCGGTTCTTAAAGGCTAGTGCAAAAGGAATCTCAAATCCGAGCGTGCGCACGTGTGTCCGTGAGCACAGCCCTGGTGCGAGTGTGAACATGTGTGTGGTTACGCCCATGTGCCTGAATGCCTTTGCACCGGTAGGAACGTGTAAGTGTGCCTGGGTATGCACGAATGTGCGTGCATCGCTAGCGTGCATGCGTGTGCACTGGTGTGCCTGGGTGGGGGGGTGTGGTGTGGGGGCGACAGAGCCGTGAGCACGTTTTCGTCTGAGCGTGTGTGGGAGCGACGGTGTGCGTGCCCGTGCACACACCTGCACACCCCCAGGGCCCCCGCCCCTGCTGCCTTTCCCCTCTGATGAATCGTTTCCTCCCCGCCTGTTCAGGCAGAATGGAGGAGTTTGATCCTTGGCCCTGCCCCACATGACACAGGCTGGGGGCCCGGTGCTGCCCTTCAGCAGGACTCAGCCGGGTGCAGGTCTCACTTCTCCTCCTTGCTTGCCCATGGGGGAGCAGCCCCTGGGGGGGGAGCTCTGTTGGGGATCCCCGGAGCAGCCCCTGGGGGGGGCTCTGTTGGGGATCCCCGGAGCAGTCCCGGGGGGGGGGGGCTCCGTTGGAGACCCCCGGAGGAATCTCTGAGCTCCGGGCCCCGCTCTGCTCACCGCACCTTTTCCATCTTAAAATCCCTCCTGGGGCTCCAGGGCCTGCTCCCCCGCAGGGCACTGAGCAGGGGTTAGCGATGCCGGATACCCATGGACTTGACCCCCAGCCATAAGGAGCGGCTCTCAGCGGGGCCAGCAGGAGGCGACGGGGAAGAACCGGGGCAAGAAAGGCAGGGGGCACAGTGGGCGAAGGACACCGCGCCCCTCCTCACTCCGCACGGGACGGGAGAGCCCCCGCCTCCCGTGGCACCGCCATTCGAAGACCCAGGCAGCACCGAGGGAGGTGCCCAGGAGAGGCGCCGAGGCAGCCGAGGTTGCAAAGGGAAATACAAGCCGGAATTCATTTATTGAAGGGAGCGCGCCACAGGGCATCAAGTGACCACGCTGCGTCCGCCTGACCCAGCATCACGCGGCAAACCTACTGTTACTGCAGCCACGAGGAGTAACGGTTAGTTCGAATTAACGTTTAACTGCCGCGTGTAGCCGTGGGCAGTTAGTTCGGACTAAGGGGGATTTAAAAATATTTAAATCCCGGGCTTCATTTGCAACCCCGGTTGCCCTCATTTGCCTACCTAGCTCGAATTAACAAGCTAGTGTAGACGTACCCTTATAGACTAACTGAAGTGTTGGAGCATAAGCTTTCGTGGGCAAAGACCCACTTCGTCAGATGCATGTAGTAGACATTTCCAGAGGCCGGTATAAGTATGCAGGCCAGAATATGTGTGCCCTGAAAAAGCTCACATTCACCAAAGGAGGGGAAACTGAGGCACCGAAAGGGCCAGTGACTGCCCTGGGGTCACACAGCAGTTCAAAGCCAGGACTAGCACCCGCCTGTGCCTGTGCGGATTCCTGGCTCGGGCCCATCTGACCAGCCCACGCTCCTAATACCCAGCCACTTTCAGACGGTCTGACTTGGAGCAGGTGGCTGGCATCTAACACCCTGCAGGCCTGCCCTCGCCACGCTGGCATGGGCCCAGCACAGCCTCCGCCGTGGCATGGGGACCCCGGGCATGATTCAGAGGGGGCTAGGGCGCCAGCCTGTGCTCCCAGCTGGAGGCAACCCTGTTTGCTCGCCCACCCCGGAGGCCCCGGGTTCAAACTCTGCGGTGGCCCCTAGTAGGGCGGGTCGCACCCTCGTGACGGAGCTGGGTGTCACGAGGCGGGTTCGCTGAGAGGCGGGTTCGCTGGCGTTCTGCAGCCCCGGGCGGGGGATAATTGGTCCGGCCGATGCTAAGCAGTGTCCAGACAAATGAGCTGCCCCTGCGCGGCTGACACTGTTAACACTGCATCAGTCCAAATTACTTGCCACGGGCCCCCAGGCTCTTGGCCGTAATGGGATTAGCTGGTGAGAGAAGCTGCATTAACAGCTCTGGACTGTCACAGCCACCCCAGTGCTATGCAGATTGGCACATAAGAATGGCCAGAAGGGGTCAGACCAAAGGTCCATCTAGCCCAGTGTCCTGTCTGCCCACAGTGGCCAATGCCAGGAGCCCCCAAAGGGAAGACCTGAACAGGGAATGATCAAGTGAACCCTCCCCTGTCTCCCAGGGTATGTCTACACTACCCCGCTAGTTCGAACTAGCGGGGTAATGTATGCATACCGCACTTGCTAATGAAGCCCGGGATTTGAATTTCCCGGGCTTCATTAGCATAAGCGGGGAGCCGCCATTTTTAAATCCCCGCTGCTTCGAACCCCGTGTAGCGCGGCTACACGGGGCTCGAACTAGGTAGTTCGGACTAGGGTCCTATTCCGAACTACCGTTACTCCTCGTGAAACGAGGTGTACCGGTAGTTCGGAATAGGCACCCTAGTCCGAACTACCTAGTTCGAGCCCCGTGTAGCTGCGCTACACGGGGTTCGAAGCAGCGGGGATTTAAAAATGGCGGCTCCCCGCTTATGCTAATGAAGCCCGGGAAATTCAAATCCCGGGCTTCATTAGCAAGTGCGGTATGCATACATTACCCCGCTAGTTCGAACTAGCGGGGTAGTGTAGACATACCCTCATTCCCAGTTTCTGGCAAACAGAGGTAGGGACACCCTCCCTATCTCTCCTCCATCAATGTATCTGGCTCTTTTTTGAACCCTGTTAAAGTCCTGGTCTTCACAGCATCCTCTGGCAAGGAGTTCCACAGGTTGACTGTGCGCTATGTGAAGAAAAACTTCCTTTTAAAAAAAATCTGCTAACTATTCATTTCATTGGGTGACCCCTAGTTCTTCTGTGATGGGAACAAGTAAATAACTTTTCCTTATTCCCTTTCTAATCCCTGTTCTGCCACTGACCTGCTGAGTGGCCTTGAGCAAGTTACCTGAGCAACCCCCTGCCTCATTTTCACCATGTGTAACATGAAAGTCACCTCTCCCTGCCAGAGGGGTCGAGGCTAAAATCCTTTGCGAGGTGCCAGCCCTGCTGCCTCGATGGCTAGATCCGACCCGCTTACACCCGACACGTCCTTTCTGCCCTGCAAAAGCCAGTCTGGCCACGGGGGAGTAGCTGGATTCATGCCGCCAGTCTCTTCCGGCTGCAGAATGACGCCAGAGAAGTTAAGACGTCAGCTTGACTGCTCCAGCCCCAGCTAGGTTTCGTGGCTCTGCTCAGCTGGAACCCCGGGGGCTCCATTGGGAGGGGAGTCCCCGGTGGCCACAGCCCTGGCTCTCCTAGCCAGAGAGGAGCTTTGGAGCGACTTGCTCCAGCTGCTTTCCTGAGACAAGCCGTAGGGGCAGCTACCCACCCGCGCTGAGACACAGGGAGGACAGCTCCGTCTTGGGGAAGGGCAAAGAGCCGGGGGGGGGGGGGGTCGCTGGGATCTACGCCAAATCCCTCTCTGACTCAGTGGTCAGTGCTCTGGGACTTGGGGACACGAGGCATGATCCTGGCATGCACTAGACAGTCTCTGGGAAGGGCCCCTCGTCTTGCTTCTCAGGGTCCCTGCCTTGGGCGGGGAGGCCTTCGGCCGTGGTAAGTGTCAGCAGCAGCTTTCTGCTCCCCACGAGGATGCATCCCCTTCCCCTCCTGCACCCGCCCCAGAGCCGGAGAAAAGCCTGGAAGAGTCTGGCAAGGGTGACAGGAGACAGGCCGACGGGGGCAGGACACAGCAGGGCTCAGCCCAGCCTGGGGGAGCATGAAGGAGAACCCACGAGGACCACGCAGCCGGCCCAACGGGTAGGAGCCGCCCTGGGGCGTGGGAGGGGAGGGGCTGATGGAATGAGCCTGGTGAAAATGGTGGTGAACCCCGGGGGCGGGTGCCAACCCGCGGCGGGCGCCTTAGCCGAGCCGCTCTCACCGTCATCGGCACGGCGCGGGCTGAGGCACACGCGGCCCTGTGTTAGCGTTGGGACAGGGACACTCACCTCCCGAGGGGGGGTGGGCCATGGCTCCTGCCCCAGGCGCTCCCTGTAGGGCAGGGGTCCCCAACCTTTTGAAGCACAAGATCACTTTTGGAATTGAAGTGCAGGTCGAGATCTACCTGAAACCCAAATCCCCTGGCCCCGCCTCCTCCGTGCCCCTTCTCCCAAGCTCCGCCCCTGCTCACCCCAGCCTCCCTCCCTTTCACCAGGCTGGGGCAGCGGGTCGGGGGGCAGGCTCTGGTCTTGGGTTAAGGGATCTGGATGCGAGAGGGGCTCTGAGCTGAGCGTGGGGCAGGCCGTTGGGGGGCCGGAGGGGGTTCTAAGTGCAGGCTTTGGGGGGGTGTTTGGATGCAGGGGTGCATGGGGCTTGGGGTGCAGGAATGGGTCCATGACTGGGGTAGGGTTTTGGTATGTGGGCACCAGCTGGGCACTGTGGCTTCTGGCTCCCCTGCCCTGGCCCTGCACCACTCCCCAAAGCAGCCAGCAAACTCCCTCCCAAGTCCTGCTGTGCCCCTGCTCTACTCTGGGGAGAAAGGACACAGGGTGGGAGAGGGGACATCTTGACAGTAGCACCCCTCCCCTGCCATGCACAAGAAAGCAGAGGCTCCTGAGGGGTAGCTCTAAGGCAAAGGGCAGGAGATGTGTAGCAGTTGGGGTGGGGGTGGGGGTGACATGCTGGGCCTGATAACCTCTTGGTCAAACCAGTCAGGATCCCCTGTCAGGGGCTCCAAGATCTCCCAGGAGATCCCGATCGATTGGATGGTGACCCCTACTCTAAGGGGTTGATCTTTCTGTGGGACTTGTTCAGTGGCTCAGCCCCCCCGGCCAAATCATGCAGACTAGAAGGAATGCAGCCCTGTAAAGGCAGCCAAGAATAAGAACATCAGAGCGGCCAGACGGGGTCAGAGCAAAGGCCCATCCAGCCCAGGGTCCTGTCGGCCCACAGTGGCCAACGCCAGGTGCCCCAGAGGGGGCGAATAGAACAGGGAATCATCCAGCGATTCCTTCCCCTATAACCCATCCCCAGCCTCTGACAAACAGAGGTAGGGACACCATTCCTACCCATCCTGGCTAAGAGCCATTGATGGACCTAACCTCCATGAATCTGTCTAGCTCTTTTTTGAACCCTGACTTTCACACCATCCTCTGGCAAGGAGTTCCACAGGTTGACTGTGTGCTGCATGAAGAAAAAAAGTCCTTTGGTTTGTTTTAAACCTGCTGCCTCTTCATTCCATTGGGTGACCCCCAGTTCCTGTGTTATGGGAACAAGTACATAACTTTTCCTTATTCACTTTCTCCACCCCAGTCATGATTTTATAGACCTCGATCCTATCCCTCCTTTGTCTCCTCTTTTCTAAGCTGGAACGTCCCAGTCTTTTCAATCTCTCTTTATATGGGACCTGTCCTATATTCCCCTCTTGAATTTGACATACTGTCTGCTTTCACCAGTGTCCCACCTCCAGACTCTTCACTTCCCCTTCGCAGCAGCACCTTGACCCCTTCTTGGGACGTACACAACGCCAGCCGGCGAGTGGGTGGGAGGGTAGGGCTACACCCCAGACCCATCCACTACAGTCTGCTGCTGCTATTCCCTGCCCCTTTTCCCATGTCACCCCGTTTCTCTTTGCTGACGTGCTCAACACCTCTTCCTCTTCGCTGGATGCAAGCACCCCCAGAACCCACCCTCTGCTCCTGGGGTGCCTGTGTCCAGCCATAAGCCCCCATCCTCTCTCCCCTTGTCCTGGCCTGCGCAGCACATGCACCTTGTTATCTCGGCGTGCTGGGTTCTTATTGGCTGCTTCCACGAGGCCTCTCTGGGCACATCTGGAGGACCCACCTTGCTGGGGCAGTTTCCGACACATGCCCCCCCTGCAGAAAGGATTAGGGGGAGGTCTCCCCGCTCAGGAAAGGAGCCGGGGCAGTGTGTTCTTGCAAAGGCGTCCGGTTGTAGTGCCCGATAGCACCGTGTAATCCATGGGCTGGTAACTTCCGTTGCTTGCGTCCAGCTCTGTTCATAATTTGACTGGGGCTCCCGGCAGATAATGTCACTGAGCCTCCATCGGGGGGGCTGACAGCCTCACCAGGCCCATGGGCGGAGGGGGCTCGATCTGTGCTCCTGGAAGGGGCAGAGCCTCAGGTGGAAGGGGCGGGGCTGGAGACAGCCAGCCCTCAGCGCTGCCTGGCGCATGCTGCGGGGTGCTCCGGCGGTGATTTAAAGGGCCGGCGTTCAGTAGCGCTGGTGGCAGCTGGAAGCGCCAGGCCCTGGGGAAGTTGCCGCCTTCGTGGCCCACATCGGCCCAGCGACTCCCCAAGTGTTTCCTTCCTGAGGGGGAGCTGCCTGCTGTATGCTGTCCCGTGACAGTCCTGAGGGAGTTTGGCTCCCACGTCTACGGCAGAAGCATTAATGCCGTGTTTCTTAAACTGTGCGCTACACCGGTGTGCTGCAAGGCAGTCGGAGGTGTGCTGCGGAGAACAACAGAGTTCAAAATGGCCACCCTTAAAGGGGCAGGCAACCTTTTTTTTTTTTTTTGCTCAACAAAATCCTCATAAAAAAATTATTGTTTGGTCAGTCTTAAAACGTTTAAGAAACACTGCATTCATGTGTAGAAGAGAAGGGAGTGAAAAGCCCCAAAATGTCTTTTATTTCTCTAAGGGCCTCTTGCCCCTCCTGCGTCCATAGCAGTCAGTACAGACACCCTGGTGAGATCCATCAATGCCACACCTAGAGCCCCAAAATGAGCAGTAAACTGAAAGTAAAAGCTGTCGCAGGCTAAAAAAACCCCACGCTCATTTTATTTTTCCAGGTGTTTCTTCCCCCGCCTCCCCCGGAGCCTCTGCTTTATTTTACAGGGGCTATATTCTTCCATTCCCTACAAGCCCCCCTAGCCACGTGGTCTTCTGTCGGCCGCATTCCCGCATTTCTTTGGGTTCACCCATGTGCCCAGCCTCCCCCAGGGATTGCAGAGCAGGTGTGATGTGCAATGAACGTGGTTGCCAATCTTTGCTGGAAAGCATGACGTGATTCAGACGGGCAGCTGCCGGTGGCGGGTGGCGACGAAGGACATGCCTGTTGAAAAGTGGCGGGTGGCTGATGCTGATGCACTCTGAAGGGCACGGCTATAAATTGGAACAGCATTAATGGGGTTGCAAATGCTGGTGTTTCCAGGGAGTCAGCTCCAAGGGGTGTTGGACAATAACCCTTGGTCAAATCCCGTGTTATCCTCTCCATTCCTTTCCCACCGGACTGGCCGGAGGATTTTCATAGAACCCTAGAACAGGAAGGGACCTCGGGATGGGACCAGTGTTGCCACGTTCTAGCATTGCCAAAACCCGTTATAATACTCCTTGAGTTTCTTTGGATCATGGCAGCTCTAGGTACAGGCCTTGCAGATGTGTTTGTCTGGATGTGATGGGCCAGGAGGAGGGGTTGACTTGGCTTAGAGAAGAAGAGAATCAAAGTACCCAACAAGGTTCCCAGACTGCCTTGTGGGCATGGAGGGAAGCTCCCTGCTAGTAGGGCTGCCAGGTGTCTAGTATTGACCCGGACAGTCGGCTATTTTCGCCTCCTGCCCAGTAAAAAAATTCAGAAAATACCGGACACCTAAAATGTCAGGTATTTTCTGTCTTTTTCCCCTGCCAGGAGGTAAAAGCACTGGACACCCAGCAACCCTACACACTCGGCAACTGGGCCCAGCCCCCAGCCTCCCCCACTTCGGGCCCCTGACAACCCCACGTCGGACTCCCTACTTACCTGGTTCTTCAGGGAAGCTGCGTTCTGGCTTGATCAAGAAAACAAAATGGCCACCAGCAAAAAGCCTAAAGACCAAGGGGAAGCAATGCCTTCCCTGGGTCTTAGTGCTCAACCTCTCCCCTGTTCCTATCCCTATTCTGACTCTGCCCACACTGAAAGGGCCATGCTGTTTTAATGCTGTTTCATTTTTTTAATATTTTTTTCGCTCAACAACTTTGGTCTTCCCCTTTCCCCCTCCTCCTCAACAGAATGTTTTCACCAGTGTTTTTTTTTTGGAGGGGGAGGAGGGGTGTTTGGTAATTTTGGTTAAACCATCTGGCAACCCTGCCGGCTAGGGAATGCCCGTAGGCCCGTTGGCGGCTGCATTTCCGGCCCGAAGGGGTGTGCTGGCTTTCAAGCACAGGTGACACGGAGGATAGGGAATGTGCAGCCCGGTTCCCCCCATCCTTCCTGGTTTACAGCTTGGAGCGTAGGGAGCATGCTCACCCGGATGGAGCATGCTCGGTAAAACTGCCGGAGCGAGCTGCCCACCCGCGGCAGGCAGGACCCGTCCTTGGTTCGGTGGATGAGGAGACACTTCTGGGCTTGTCAAGTGCACCTGGACCCGTTGGCTTTCCTTCGCCTTCTCCAGGAAATGGCTCTCAGAAGCCACCGACCCTGCTCCTCATGTGAGTCCCTGCCACTTGGCCGACAGTTTGCTCTCAATGCGAGGCAACAAGGACTTCACCAGATCGGTGGATGCTTCTCCAGCCACCCTCCTGGCCTTGTTCAGCCCGGCCCGGACCCCCGCCAGTAAACCTTGGCACGCAGCGTAGGCTTTCAGGCACCTGTCCTACACCTAGGGCTGCATTTGGAGGTCGGGAGGGCCGCTCCTCCTACATCTCCTGGATCAGCTCCAGGATCCCCCGGGGTTGCCGGCCATACAAAGATTGGCAAGAGGAAAACCTGGAGGCCTGCGGCCCCTCTTACAGCAAGAGTTGGGCCCCAATGTGGGTGTCCAACTTTTCCAAGATGCTTTTTGGAGTTCCATTAAACCTCTCTGTTTCGGGGTGGCACATGGAGCTTCGGAGGGAGTTAACCCCTAGGGCTGCCCAGGCCTCCCAAACAGCCAGGACATGACATTGGCCCTTGGGCTGTGAGGATCTCCGTGGGCAAGACCCAAGAGAAAGGCCACGGTGCTTAACAAGAACGGCCGTACTGGGTCAGACCAAAGGCCCATCTAGCCCAGTATCCTGTCTGCTGACAGTGGCCAAAACAAACAGAGGCTAGAGACACCATTCCTACCCATCCTGGTTAATAGCCATTGATGGACCTAACCTCCGTGAATCTATCTAGCTCTTTTCTGAACCCTGTTAAAGTTCTAGCCTTCACCATATCATCTGGCAAGGAGTTCCACAGGTTGACTGTGTGCTGAGTGAAGAAAAACTTCCTTATGTTTGTTTTAAATCTGCTGCCTATTAAACCTGCTTTCTTTGCTACAGTTTGTGCTGTGACTGAAATCCCCTCGGGGGGTCATCTGGCTCTGCAAGGTACGTAGCCCCTTTCCTCCTCGCAGAATGGAAGTGTTACCTGCACACCTGCTGGGGGAGGTTGGCTGTCCCCTGGAGTGGCAGGAAGACCACTCACAGACAGCAAGAAGGCAGGCGCCTGCTCAACAGCCTTAGCTTTTAGCTCAAGCTCCTCACACACTAAGCTCCGGAGGTTCCAGGTTTGGCTCTGCCTGTTGGTGTCACACAAGCAACACCAGAACCTCCTGGGTCCCTTCTTTCACTGTCACGACCAGCAACGCAAGCCCTCCGTGCTCCTCCGGTCCCAGCCAGGCGCTGACCTGGGCAAGCCCAGCAGCTCCTTTTATCTGAGCCTGCTGCTATGGCAGCTCCTAGGAGCCCGGCCATGGCCCACTCTCCCACTGCGCATGGGGCTGTACATTGGTTAGACACTGTCAGGGCTGTTCCCCACCCTGGCATGTCGAGTGCAGAAGGGAGGGGCGGGGGGCCTGGAAGAGACTTTAAAAGACCCGGCCACTAAACGCTTCTCTTCCAAAACTCCTCGAGGTCTCGGATTCCCTGGCCTTGGGTGAGACGCTGTCACCCCCCAAAGGCAAAACCCCTTTGAGAGCCCAAGAAGCTGCATTTGGGACCCCCTCCCTGTGGGGCACCCCCAAGCTCTTTCACCCTCAATCTTTTTTTTTTAAGGTGGAACATCAGTGCTAACGGGGACTAATGAGCCAGGGAACTTTTCATTGGGAGGTCTCCAGTTTTTATCCTGCCCGGCGTGGGGGGATTAGAAGTTGTTCCCATCGGGCAGCTGTTGGGTGGCCATGGCAGGAGAGGAGTTTGGCGGGTTATAATCACACACACGGGGACCAGGAGGTCTAACGTCAGAACACAGGTCCCAAACACATATGCACACCCATGTTCTCACATTTACAGATGCGTAAACACACACATACAGGCATGAACACCCTCATGAACACGCATGCCCAAGCATAAGTAACGTGTGCACGCACCCACACATACCAACACTTGCTAGCGTGCATGGACACGTGTGCACACATGTAAAAGTGCACACTAACACACACGTGCACATGCACACACAAGAAATACAGGCACCTGCATGTACAAACATATGTGGAAAGTCTCAGAGGGGTAGTTGTGTTAGTCTGCCTCTGCAAAAACAACCATGAGTCCTAACTTATGAGGGCATCAGCTTTTGTGGGGAAAACCCACTTACCCATGTTAGCTGCTGCCCAGATAAATCTGTTAGTCTCTAAGGTGCCACAAGGCTCCTTGTTCTTTAAGCACTGTGCACACACACACACACAAACACACCCTAATACAGGCATGCATATGCACAAGCACTCACAAGCACTCTTGTGCACGCACTAGTGCACATCTGCACGAGCACACACATGCATGCACATACACGCCATCGCACACACTAACCCAGCCCCATTTCCCTCCCTGGAGCGATAGATGGCGCCCTTTGCACAATACACTTTGTCCAGCGCGGGCGCCATACCGCCTTTGATGCTGATGCTGAGAACATTAACCCTGTCCTGCAGGCTGCCTGGGACAAGACTGGTGGGGGGCAGGAGGCTCCGGGCTCCCTCCCAGGTGGCAGGCCCAGGGGGCTGGCTGGTGGCAGCATTCGGGAGGTACAACTGCATCCTGTGCCCCTGCCAAAATGGCAATTGCTAAATGGGGTGCCCCCTCCCTGCACCGGGCCCCCCCAGAGGCAGGACCCTTCGGCTCCGGCCCTTTTTGCAGCCGTGTGTCTGTCTAGATGCAGTCATGACTTCTGCATGTGGGGCATTCCTACATCCCCAGGCCTGGGGGAACCCCAGAGATCACTTGCTGTAGGACACACACTTTAGAATCCCCTGAATTCATCCCTGTTTGAACTGGCACAGCTCTTCTAAAGGGGGAAGAAACAAACAAACAGCCCCTCTTGATGTCAGAATTACCCGCCATGGAGAACCTCCCGCAGCTCTTGGGAACTTGTTCCAGAGGTTAATCACCCTCCTGGTTTAAAAAAAAAAAGCAACTTGTTTCCAGTCTGGATTTGTCTAGTTTCAACTTCCAGTCACTGAGCCAGTGATGAAGATGATGATGGTGAGTTGCAGAGGCTGCTGCCGAGCGTGAGGCCCCGGCGTGCTGGGCGCTGCTCGGAGCCGGGCTATGAGGCAGTTCCTGTCCAAAGAACTCTCGGTGTAAAGTGGCCTGTTACAAATGTTAAAGCTTTCCTTTCAGGAAAAGGCTTTCCCGAGCTGTGAAAATCTTCCCCATTGGAACTGGAAGGGCAGCAGAACTGGTTAGGGGTACTGAACAGATGAAAAAGGTGAGGACTTTTCAGTTTAGAAAAGAGACAGCCAAGGAGGGGTGTATAGAAGTCTGTAAAGGCATGACTGGCGTGGAGAAAGCAAAGAGGGAAAGGGTATTTACCTCTTCCCATAACATAAGTACCAATGAAAGGAATAGGCAGCAGGTTTAAAACAAACAAAAGAATGCATTACTTCACCCCAGGCAGTGTCAACCTGTGGAACTCCTTGCCAAGGGATGCTGCGAAGGCCAAAAGTAAAACTTTTGGAGATGGATCATTTGATAAATTGCCTTATTCTGCTTATTCCCACTAAAGCATCTGACACAGGCCACTGTTGGACAGCAGGGTATTCGGCTAGCTGGACCATTAGTCTGACATTGCAGCTGTTCTTATGATAACAAACAACTTTTCCTGTCCTAAGTTCGGGGTCTGGGGTAAACACAGACCCTTAGGCCCTCAGGTTGCCAAGCAGACACTGACAAAGCAGACGGTGAGTAGCTTCAAAAGGATCTCACAAAACTAGGTGACTGGGCAACAAAATGACAAATGAATTTTAATGTTGATACATGCAAAGCAATGCAGATTGGAAAACATCATCCTAACTGTACATTCAAAATGATGGGGACTAATTTAGCTAAATCCACGCAAGATCTTGGAGGCATTGTGGCGAGTTCTCTGAAAACATCCACTCCGTGTGCAGTGGTAGCCAAAAAAGCAAACAGAATGTAAGGAATCATTAAGAAAGGCATAGAGAATAAAACAGAGAATATCCTATTGCCTCTCTATGGGCAGATGTGGTCGCGTACAGATGTAGTCGTCTCATCTCAAAAAAGTTATCTTGGCATTGGAAAAGATTCAGAAAAGGGCAACAAAAATGGCGAGGGGTTTGGAAGGGGTGCCGTAGGAAGAGAGAGTAAACATTCTGGGACTTTTCAGCTTAGAAAAGAGGAGATGAAGGGGGGATGTGATCGAGGTCTATACAATCATGACTGTGTGGAGAAAGTGAATAAGGAAACGTTATTCACTTGTTCGCATAACGTAAGAACAAGGGGCCACCCAAAGAAATGAATAGATAGCAGGTTTAAAACAAACAAAAGGATGTTTTGCTTCATGCCACGCAGTCAACCTGTGGAACTCCTCGCCGGAGGATGGTGTGAAGATCAGGACTTTAACAGGGTTCAAAAAAGAGCTAGAGAAATTCATGGAGGTTCGGTCCATCAATACTTATTAGCCAGGATGGGCAGGATTGGTGTCTCTCACCTCTGATTGTCTGGGAATGGGCGACAGGGGAGGGATCATGTGAGGATTCATTGTTCTGTTGACTCCCTCTGGGGCACCTGGCACTGGCCACTGCTGGCAGACAGGACCCTGGGCTAGAGGGACCTTTGGTCTGACCCCGTCTGGCTGTTCTTATGACTTAAGAAAAGAGAGTGTTGGCGGGGGGAGAGGGAGATATCAGAACATTGGAAACAGATTTGCCTTTGCTCCGCTCATTGCTGGATGGCTGTTTTGCACCCCACTCCTTACTCCTAAAGCCCCATGAACTCTTGCCCACCCACAATCAGAGGGAAGGAGAAGGTGGTATTGCTTTGGCAGCGCTCACTTCTGAGCAGGCAGAGCCCATCCCTGCCTCAACCTTGTCCAAACGGGGAAGTTTTTGAATCAGGCAGCATCTGTCTGCCAGCCCCAGAGAGCGGTGTTGGCGTCAGCTGTTCTCCCGATGCTGTATTGATTTCTGGCAGCAGTTCATTTATAACCAGTGGGTAGTTGAACTTTCACCCCGGCATTTCCTCCTGCTGTCTCTGGGAATTGCCGGCATGAGGGGTTGGGTATTATTTAAAAGGAACATGGGCTCATTCATAGAAACGATCTAGGTCCTTGAGAATCATTTAAGAACACCTGATTGGATGCCTCAAAAGCCACAATCCAGCAAGAAGGCCGATGTAAAAAACAATAATAAAAATAGTAAAAAAAGGAGCAGTTGAAAGTAGTGAATAGAAACTAACAGTTAAGAATGGTAGAAAACGGATAAGGGAAGCCAAGGTACACAAATTGAACTCTGTGGCCAGCAGAGTGAGGGAAAATCAGGAGGTGTTTTTTTAAAAATATATTAGGAATGAAAAGAATCCTAGCAACAGTATTGGTTCATTAGTACCTCAGAACGGCTACACTGGAACAGACTAAAAGTCCATCTAGCCCAGAATCCTGTCCTCCAACAGCAGCCAATGCCAGGTGCCCACGAGGGAATTAACATAACAGGGAATCAAGTGATACCTTCCCTGTCTCCCATTCCCAACTTCTGACAAACAGGCGAGGGACACCCGTCCTGTCTAACAGCCATTGATGAACCCTAACCCTAACCTCCACGAACGTATCTTGCTCTTCTTTGAACCCTGTTAAAGCCCGCAGTGAATTCTCTAACCCTTTTAAAATTATTCCTACCATTCTATTTGGTTTCCCTCCCCCCACTCCGGCTGCTGCACACTGAGTGGATGTTTTCAGAGAACTACCCACAGCGAGAGTCCAAGATCTCTTGAGGGCTAAGAGCTAATTTAGTCCCCCTCATTGTATACGTCTTTATGACACACACACCTGTGTTCCTATAACACCCCCACACGTGTCCTTAAAACACACACACACACCCTTATAACACACTCTTCCTGTGTTCCTAACACACACACACACGTCCTTAAAACACACACACCCTTATAACCTCTAATACCATTAACTCACAAACATCCCACTCTCCCCACCTCTAATATCATCAATTCACAGACACTTACCTTCCTTCCTTCTCCCCCCCCCCCCCCGCATCCCTCTCCTGTTCTGAAATGTGATTTGTCCTTTTCATATGTGTTCATTTTTTTTAATTGTATCCTTTGGTATATATGGTTGTGACTATTTTCTTCCACTATTTGATCTGAGGAAGTGGGTCTGGCCCACGAAAGCTCATCACCTATTAAACCATCTTGTTAGTCTCTAAAGTGCTACATTGTCCTGCATTTTGCTTCAGCTACCCCAGACTAACACGGCTACATTTCTATCACACCCTTATAACACACTCTTCCTGTGTTCCTAACACACACACACACCCCTATAACACAAAGAACACACACACACCCTTATAACGCACTCCCCCTGTATTCCTAATAAACACCCCTATAACACAAAGAACACACACACACCATTATAACACACTCTTCCTGTGTTCCTAACACACACACCCCTATAACACAAAGAACACCCCCCATAACACACTCCTCCTGTGTTCCTAATACACACACCCACCCCTATAACACACACACACACACACTTATAACACACTCCTCCTGTGTTCCTAATACACACACACACCCCTATAACACAAAGAATACACACACACACCCCTATAACACAAATACACACACACACACTTATAACACACTCCTCCTGTGTTCCTAATACACACACACACCCCTATAACACAAAGAATACACACACCCCCTTATAACGCACTCCCCCTATATTCCTAACCGCCCCCCCCCCCAACACAAAGAAACACACACACCCCCTACGTCCCTTTAACACGCCCCCGCGACATCTGACGCTGCCGCAGCCCTCAACCAGCCAGGCGCACGCATCTGCCCCACCCCTGAACTACATCTCCCAGCATCCCCCCGGCGCTCGGCGCCTGCTGGGAGTTGTAGTGCAAGGGCGGAGGGGCTGCCGCGGAGCGCCAAGGGGGCGTGGACGGCGGAAGGACTACCACTCCCAGCGGCCCTTGCGTGAGCCCCCGGGAAGCCGGCCGCTGGGGGAAGGTAAGGGCAGGCGGGGTGGCGGCGTCGGGGCTGCAAGGGGAGAGGGGAAGAGCATGCAAAGCCCCCTCCCCCATGGGGCGCTGGGTAGAGGGAGGGGGGAAGAGCATGCAAAGCCCCCCCTTGTCTGCTTCCCCCCCCCCATGGGGCGCTGGACAGAGGGGGGCCGTGCTAGGAGGGAGGGGGAAGAGCATGCAAAGCCCCCCCTTGTCTGCTTCCTCCCCCCCCATGGGGCGCTGGACAGAGGGGGGCCGTGCTAGGAGGGAGGGGGGAAGAGCATGCAAAGCCCCCCCTTGTCTGCTTCCTCCCCCCCCATGGGGCGCTGGACAGAGGGGGGCCGTGCTAGGAGGGAGGGGGGAAGAGCATGCAAAGCCCCCCCTTGTCTGCTTCCTCCCCCCCCATGGGGCGCTGGACAGAGGGGGGCCGTGCTAGGAGGGAGGGGGAAGAGCATGCAAAGCCCCTCCTTGTCTGCTTCCTCCCCCCCATGGGGTGCTGGACAGAGGGGGGCCGTGCTAGGAGGGAGGGGGGAAGAGCATGCAGTCCTTCCATGGGGCGCTGGAGAGGAATGGGGGAGGGCTAGGAGGCGAGCTAGGAATTGCTACTCTGCCCTCTTTTACTGCGGGGCACCCTCTCTGGCACCCCTGGGCTCCCCTGTGCTGCTCTGGGCTAGCTGGCAGCCTGGGCCAGGCCCCTGGTTTGGACTTACCCTGTCTGGCCCCTCAGCCCTGTCTGCCTCAGTGTGAACCCCGCCGGCCTTCGCTTCCTGGCCAGCATCGAAATCTGGGGGAGGGGGATGCAGCAAACGGGCAAGTGGCCTGGAGAGACGGAAACTGTAGATAACGCGGGGGTGGGGGCGTTGTCCTAAGCCCTGCGCTGCGGAGGGGGCGCAAACGCCCCAGCTTCAGAGGAGGGGGAGGGGGTTGTGGGGCCCACCAGCCACATCGCTCCCTTGGGCCGAGTTTTGCTTCCCGTTGGCTGTTTGGCCCTGCCCTGGTCGTTTTTGTAGCCAAGTCTCGGTTGCTGCCCAGGCAGCCTGGGATCCGAACCGGGGGGGAGTTGCCCACTTTGATGGTAGAAAACTAAACACCTTTGCTCCGCCTTTTCCCTGAGGCTCCTCCCCCAGCTCACTTTATCCCCCCCTCCCGTCGCGTGCGGCCCCCCTCCTTCGCGTGCTTTGGCTGGGGTGCAGCAGAGGCCTTGGGGCCACTGCATTTCCAGCCGGTGGCTCAGGCCGCAGGATCCTGTTTAAATGGCTCCCGGTCGCAGCGCTACCCTGGCGGGCCGGAGCCGCGAGCCCTTTGCTCTTTTTTCATTTCAAATCCCCGGGCCACAGAAATTGGTGGGAGGCTAGTCCCCGGCCCTGCCGCTGCCGGGGGGCGCGTGTGAAACCGGCCGGTGGGCAGAACCACGGTTCATTAAGTGGCCTTCCCCTGCTGTAGGGCCTGTTCCGTGGCGTGTGGGCAGCGTCTCGTCCCGCCCCCGGGGGGCTGCTAGATGATGCCCAGGACGTGGGCGTAATGGGGTGCGGTGCCGTTGACTTCGTGGTGCCGTCTGAGAATCTGGGGCTTCCAGGTGTAGGCAACATTCTAGCTCTGTCCAGGAGTTGGGTTGGGGCAGGGCGGTTGTACCCTCTTGCCCCTGTGCCCAGGGAATCTTCTGTTCCTCCATGCTCCCAGTCCCCCTGCCGGAGGAGAACTTACTAGCCCATTAGCAGAGGGCCAAGGACCCAAGGCAGGGGGCTGCTCGTGCCCTTTGCCCCGATGGGTTGTGCAACGTGGCCTCCTGCCCCCCAGAGAACTGAACCAGCCCTTACCACCTCCCTCCCCGCTGCCTGGCTTTGAACCTGTGACCTGGAGAGGAGAGGTCCAGCCACCCCCTCCCAGTCCACACTGTCGCTTCCAGCCCTGGTCAGATGCGAAGGCTGGCTTGTCAGGTAATCTGATCTGCTGGGGGCGACCTCTCTGGGCCTGGTTTTGCAGCCTGAGCAGGGTCAGGGAGCTGCACTTGAGCCCCTGATGGCAGCCTCCGGGCCTCGGACAACTAGTTTTGCAAAGTCTAGGCAGGGCGGCGGCCTCTGGGCGTGGGGCGGTTGGCGGCTGGCTCAGCAGTTCAGCTCAATGCTGTTGGGAAGAGCTGTTAGCACTGACGGACTGGGAGTTGAGTAGGTCTCAGCGCTGCTTTATAGACCTTGGATTCTGTATTTTCACTCCAGCTCCTCTGAAGAAATGGGTTTTGCCCAGGGAAGCAAGTGGGGAGAGATCGCTCAGTGGTTTGAGCATTGGCCTGCTAACCCCAGGGTTGAGAGTTCAATCCTTGCAGAGACGGTTCAGGGATTTGGGGCAAAAATTTGTCAGGGATGGTACTTGGTCCTGCTGTGAAGGTAGGGGACTGGACTTAAGGTCCTTTCCAGTTCTAGGAGATAGGCAGTCTCCATTAATTACAGCTCATGATACTGTCTTTGCATTTGTTAGTGTCTCAGGGTGTGTCTACACCGCACTCCAAATAAGAGACACAATTTGTGCTACGCATATTGCGTATCTTATTCCGATTGTATTGCGAAATAGCTCATTTCGAAACTTGGTGCGTCTACGCAGCGCCCAATTTCAAAATAATGCGCTAGTTTGAGACACCCCTTAAGCTCATGGAACGAAGGTGACAGGGATGCTGGAATCGCGCGCCTATTATTTCGAAAAATATTTCGAGATACCGGGCGTGTTTAAAAGACGCGGGGTAGCTATTTCGGGATACCGCCAAAATAGCCCCGCGGTCTAGACGTACTCTGAGGTGCCGCAGGACTGCCTGTAGAGTTTCAAGTTCCAGACTAACACAGCTCCCCCCTCTGAGATTTCTGGCTGCGCAAGGCGCTGTATTATCGAAGTGTGTCAGCCTCCAGCTGTTTTCCTCCTGGTGCTGCAGCCACCATGGACGTGTGGGGAGATGTTACTGCTCAAGGAGCCTCCAGCACAGAGAGGGGAAGGGGTTCTGCCCTTGGGCCCTGGCCTGGGCGGGGGAGCCCAGGGGTTGTTGGCGGATGCCCAGTTTTACACCTGGTAATTTGAGCCTCTCCCCGGGAGCGCGCCGGGGAAGCCAGACCCAAGCATGTAATCGGCCCATCAGTTGCAGTCAAACCAGTCCAGCTAGAGTATGGAGGGACGGGCTTGCAGGGAACCCGAAGGAGAATCCAGGTGTCTGGAGGATGCTTGGAGCAGCTGGCAGGGCAGGGAATGAGGCGGAGTGACTCGCTGCCACCTGTTCGTTCAGCTTCAGACTCGGCGGGAGGGGGGAGCGATGGCTGAGCCGAACCTGCTTTGTGAATATCCAGACAACTTCACTCCTCCGTCGGCTGGGAAAGGGAGGGGCAATCTTGGGATGCCAGCAGGGGGCTGGGAGCAATGTTCCCTCTAAAGCGTTCCATCCACGTGCGGAAGAAATTTTGTTGCATGCACTGAGGCATGTGCCGATGTGCACCACCCATCAAAGTACAGGCTGGGGGCGCTCTGCTAATCAGTGGGGCAGCACCTGAATCTCTTTCGGGGCAGCCTGGCAGGGAGTCGGATCGCCTGGGTTCCATCTCTGCATGGCAGAGGGGCGTGAGGTTGAGCGGGCGGGCAGGCTGGGAATCCGGTCCAGATCCAGTTACTGATGCTTCCGCCTTGAGCCGGGCCTGCCAGTCACGGTTTCCGCAGAGGTGGCCTGAGCTTTCTGCAGCGTGGCTCCTTATTGCTGTCGCCCCAGGAGCCCCTGGCACGGGCCGGCCCCCGGTGCACACACAACACAAAGGCGTTCCTGGCTCCGCGGTGCTGCCGCTTGGAGGTGCGGGCAGCAGGTGCCGGCGGACGGGGGCTCCCGCAGAAGGAGACAGGCTCTCGTGTGCTGCCCGTGCCGTGGTGGGATCTGGCAGCAGCACGAGGCATCCGGGGGGGAGCCCGGCCGAGGCGACAGACCAGGGGAGAGTTTCGGGTCCGTGGGATGCTGTCACAAGCCGTTCCGCGTCAGCAGCGCCCCCGAGCCCATTCGGTAGGTAGAACCGTGTTCGTCCTCAGGAGGCGCTTGGCCACGCAGCGCTCGGGGGCTGTCGCTGCCCTGTGGCCGGGTCCACGTGGCCCTTCCTACGTGGCAAGCTGCCCCCAATTGATTAGGCGCGATTATGCCCGGATGATCGACTCCCCAAGCTGCAGAGCAAGGTGGAAACCAGCCAAGGTGGCAGCCAATTGGCTGGGGAGGGGGGAATTCCTTCCTGGCACCCCGTCAGCCATGGGTCCCTGCGGGCCCCCGTATCTGTCCCAAATGGGTGGGAGCTTCCTCTGCCGCTGGGCAGCAGAAATGATGCCCAGAGCCAAACCACGCCGCGTAGCCGGGCAGCGGTTGTGTGGGGAGATGGGGGCTGGCAGAGAACCGGGGCGGACTCAGGGAAATTGGGTCCGGGTCGCCCAAGTGCCTCCGCGCCACTGCCTGGAGTCTAGACTGCCCCCTGCTGGGGAACTGGGTTGTGTCCGAGGTGCTGCAGGGAACCCGTCCCCCGTCCCGTTCCCATGTCACACACTGACCGGACCCCCCTTCCAGCAGGCAGGCTGGTGCTAGTGCATCGCTTGGGCACTCCTAGGCCGTTTCCAGCCGGCTTTCTGCCCTGTGCCGTCGGCAAGGGAGTAACGTTTTGGTGCAAGCAGGCGGTGTGCTGACGGGACAGCTCCTTCCCCCATGCATGGAGGGTTTGAGGTGCCCCACCCTGGGAGATTGGCTGGCAGGACACTCCCATTGGAGCAGAAGCAGGTCACTATTCCGCCCTGTCCCCATTTTACTGGTGGGGAAACTGAGGCACAGAGCAGGGCCGTGACTTAGCCACTGTCGCACAGAGCATCATTGCGGGAGTCCGAATAGTGCCCGATCTCCTGCTCTGACCGCTAGCCACCACCCCCCTTGTATGAAACGGGCATAGAGCCTAGCAGCCAGGACGCGAGGCCCTCCCTGTGCGAACCACTAGACCGCACTGCCCTCCCAGAGCTGGGACTAGAACCCAGAACTTCTCCTTCTGACGCCACCCGATCACGTGTGTGTCTCGTTCCCAGAGACTCGTTTCCCCTCCCAGTGAACGAACCCCCCGCGCTCTGGAGCGGAGCATCCTCTGTGGCTAAAGCCAGTGATGCTCTTGGCCGGCCTGATTAATTTGCCTCCTGCCTGGTGCTTGGCCGGAGGGACGCGTCCGCCACAGCCCGAGGCGCCGTCTGGCTCCCACTCCTGCACCCGGGCGGTCTGCACTTGGCTCGTGTCCGCTTTCCTGGGCAAGAGCGCGCTGCGTGGACACGACGTGGTCTAGCCCAGGGAAGCCGATGACCAAAATAAATCTTGACTCTGGGATTCCTCGTTGTTTCTGAAAGGCCTGTGCTAATGCAGGTGGGCGGGGCGGGTGGGCGGGGGGGGAGGGGTTGTGCAAGAGGTCACGCTGGGGGTTCACGGTGGCCCTTGTGGCCTCGAAATCGATGAAAAATGTTGCGGACTCAGAGCTTAAACTCCGACGAACTCTTGCCTGCAGCGTGGACAGGCTGCCCCTGCTTGGAGCCCCCTCGGCCGCAGCCCAGAGTCCCCGCTTACACCCCAAAGCCCTGATCCACAGCCCCCCACGAGCTCTCACCGCCCCCCTTCGTACCCCCCAGCCCAATGAGAGTGAGCGAGGGTGGGGGAACATAAGAACATCAGAACGGCCACACTGGGTGAGACCCAAGGTCCATCCATCCCAGTACCCTGTCTGCCCGCAGTGGCCAATGCCAGATGCCCCAGAGAACCGGGAATGATCAAGCGACCTCTCTCCTGCCATCCATCTCCACCCTCTGACACACAGAGCCTAGCGACACCATTCCTTACCCAGCCTGGCTAGTAGCCATTGATGGACTTAACCTCCATGCATGTATCTAGTTCTCTTTTAAACCTTGTTAAAGTCCTAGCCTTCACAACCTCCTGCGGCGAGGAGTTCCACAGGTTGACTGTGCGCTGTGTGGAGAAGAACTTCCTTTTATTTGTTTTAAACCTGCTACCCATTCATTTCATTTGGTGTCCCCTAGTTCTTATATAATGGGATGGAGGGAAGGAGGAGGTGGGGCCTCAGAAAGAAGTGGACAAGAGAGCAATTGGAAAGTTGGCAGCCCCGAGCGTGGCCTGCTGGGTGATTGTGGGCTGTTCCCATCCCCTGTCCGTGCCTCAGTTTCTCCGGCTGAAAGCTCTCTGGCTGGGGATGTCGTTTTGTTTTGTTTGGGCGGCACCTAGCACAGAATGCACCTAAATCTATTGGGCGGTACCTGTAACAAGCCCCCAGCCCTTAACGGGGGCTCCGAGATGCTACCGTAATACATCTAATATATACCCTACAGTGCCTAGCGCACGGGGGTCCTGCCCCACGACTGCTGCTTCCAGGCGCTGCGGTCATACGTGTCATTAATAATAATGGGGTCCTGATCTTGGTGGTCTGCTACTGCACGTTGCAAACACCTTCCGGTGGGAGGTTAATTTTCTCCTCCCTCCCGTGCCGGAGCCCGACGCTGGGTTGTGTAGGTCGTGCGTGTGTGTGTAATCACAGCACAAAGCGTTTATAGATTATTTACAGTAATGGTTTGGAGGGGAGCGAATGCTTTACTAATTACAGTCATAAAACGGGCTATAAAAAGCACATTCCCCGCGGAGGGATCCGTGCGGAGGTCTGTCTTGGTTCACTTGTAACCAGGGCGACGGAGAAATCGCTCGGCACAGTTGGGGCGCGGGAAGAATTCTGGCACAAAATGGACCGGACGGGGATGTGGGCTGGGGGGGAGGGGTGGCCGGCTCCGGTTTGGCCCCGGTTCAGAGGAGAGAGGCTCCATCCATGTCCCTTTTGCCCAGTTCCAAGGCTGGTTGGGGGTGGAGGTTGGGGAATGGGATCTGGTGCTGTGTCCTCCGGGGGGCGGTAGCTGTGATCCAGATGCAGGGTGCTGGGTGGAGATTGACTCACTCGAGGGGGTGGGTCATGGGGAACGGGGCCGTCCGGTTGGGTACCGGCTCCTAGAGTCAAGGGACCGGTCGGTTTAGGAGACATCAGGGATGTGGGGCCCTGGTTCGGTTGGTTGGCTCGAGGGGGCTGGGTGCCGGGGTATGGAGCCATCCATGGTTAGAGCGCAGGTTAGAATCTGGCTCACGGGATGGGACTGAGGCGGGGTGGGGGCGGAGGTTGGGTGGCTTGGGCGGGCGTCGTGGACTCTGAGCGC
Organism: Pelodiscus sinensis; assembly: GCF_052426305.1. Classification (NCBI taxonomy): domain Eukaryota; kingdom Metazoa; phylum Chordata; order Testudines; family Trionychidae; genus Pelodiscus; species Pelodiscus sinensis. Next base: position 15,470,822 of record NC_143082.1, read on the forward strand.
GCCAGGCCTCAGCTGCCTGGCTCCGCCGGGGGGCCCAGCCTCCGTGAGGCAAGCTGGTGGGTGCGGAGTGGGACTTAGCCGTGCCTGGAGCCGCCCGGACAGCCCCAGCAGTGGCACCATGGAGACCCAGTTCCCCTCGCCGCCCCGGCAGCCGGTGCTCGGAGCTGTACATACCCCGGGCATCCGCAGAGCGTGAGAGAGGGGATTTGTTCCTTCTTGAAAACGGCCCCCAACCCTCACCTGTCTCCCCCCACGTCTCCCGCCAGGTGGTTCTTCTTGGCCAGCGGGGGATGGCAGCATGACGGAACAGCCGGCGGCTCCCCCCGGCGCCTCCCCTGCAGGCCAGGCCTCGGCCCAAGGGGACTCCCTGGCCACCCAGTTCCTGCAGGCCGAGCTGGAGCAGAACCTGCGTCTGCGGGCGCTCTCCTTCCCCGACCCCGTCCGCTACGTCTACAGCCCGCTGGAGTACGCCTGGGAGCCCCACGAGGACTACGTGAGGCGGTACTGCCGCGCCCCCAAGGAGGTGCTGTTCCTCGGCATGAACCCCGGCCCCTTCGGGATGGCGCAGACCGGGGTAAGCCGCCCGCCGGCCGGGGGGCGCAGGAGGGGCTGGGCTCAGGAGCCTTCGGAGGCAGAGGCTTTGGGCGCCGTGCCGGCCCCACTGGGCGTCCGGCCGTTGATTTCCGTGCGGCCAGGATCTCGCCCCATGTTGTTATGGGCCCTAGAGCCTCGTTAATGCCTCAGGCCTGACCTGTCTCCCACATTCAATCGGGGGGGGGGGACGTACCCGTGTGGGGATTGCGGGAGGAGCCTGGGTAACGCCTTCGCCCCGCTGTCCCCCAGGGGCACGTCCCCCCAGCTCCACTCCCTGCTCCGGGGCCTTTCCCGCCTGTAGCACCCGCGGGACCTCGTTGGGCATCGAGATGTGGCCACGTTATCCACGTGGCCGGGAGGGGAGAGCCCCCCCCAGCTGGCTCCGTTTGGCAGAGGCGCCCGTCTCGCTGGCTGGATGATGGGAGGGGCCGGGAGAGCAAAGCCCCCTCCTTCCCGGTGCCTGACAGCTGGTCCATCCCGGAGCCCCTCTGGTTCTGAGGTCAGAGGTCAAGGGATCAGCCAAACAAATCATTCAATAATGCACTTTAATTTATATTGGAGGGTCGTGGGGGGGGGGTGTCCTGCCAAGCAGCGTTTGTCCAGCTGCTAATTGGCAGATCTGGCAAGCAGGGGCGGGGGGAGGCATTCTCTGGACACTGGCCCTGGGGGGGATCGATAGGCGGGAGGGGGAGGGCGGCCTGTGCTTTGTGGGGGCTGCAGAGGGTGAAATTGGCTTCTCCCGAAACGTGCTTGCCGATGCGCGCGGCCCAGGGCTGCCGTGGCCGGGCGTGGCGCAGGTGTGGGGGGCCGGTGGCGTTTCGTGTCAATTACACTTTGGCGGGTGCCGGCTTCACCCGACCGCGGTGTCCTGGCCTGCGGGCCCTTTCTGGGGGTCAGCAGGGTTGGGAGCCTGTTGTACTAACCCCGCCCGGGCCTGCTGCCTCCCGTCCGGCAATCAGGGGCAGCCTCCCTTTCGCCAGACCTCTGCCCTTCAGGGTGAGGAAGCGTGGCTCAGCGGTTAGGACACCAGCCTAGGCTGCAAGAGACCTGCCGGGGGGCTGGGTGGGGAAGTACATCGGAAATTAGGAGGAGCTGGGGGCTGTAAAAGTGCCCGAGGGAGTCAGCACTCGCATGCTCCAGGAGGCAGGCTGGTTGCGGGGGTCAGGAAGGGTTTGGTTTTCCTACCGCACCGGGCTCAGGTTGGCAGCTCCCAGAGCGATGCTCCTCCCCAGATCCTCCAAAGAGCGTCGCACCTGCCCTGCCGGGCTTGGAGATCCGGCCTGTGTTCACTCGGGGCTTCCCCTAGGGCTGACTTGGAGCTCGGGTCCAGTACTTCCCACCCCCTCCACCTCCATCTCCTCCTGCCTCCGCCCGAAGGAGATGCTTCCAGCCTCTGTGCTCCTCCTCTGCCCCCTTTCCGAATAACCCCCGCCCGTGGGGTGAGGAAGCGGCCTGGGCTTTGACTGCCCCCCGGCGGCGGGTGGTGGGAAGCCGTGTGCGGATTTGCTCGGCTGCTCTGGGCAGCGCTGGCTGTCGGTGAAGGAGAAAAGAACCAGGCGTGTCCACAGCGAGTGGCTGCACCAGCAGAGACCAGCCAGTACCCGTATGGGGAAATCAGACTCGGAGCTCTCCCCTTCCCTGCCCAGTCCAGTGTTCCCGGTAAGCTGAGCGCTCGGGCGGGTGCTCAGAAGGGATTCAAATGCCGCCCTGCGGATTTAGCAGAGTGCCCCAGCCAGGAGCGTGCGTTTCTTTTGTTGGTGCACATCTGCACATGCCCTGGTGCGCAGAACAAAATTTATTCCACACCTGGATGGGAAAAAAATAGAGACCAGTGGCCCAGTCTCTCATCTCTCCTGGCCTGCTGTGTCAGCCTGCAATTCGGGCAGTGTTTGCCCTCTGACCGCCGCCTGCAAACCTCTCTTCCCGGCCCCCCTCTCCGGGCCCTGCCAGGTCCCATCCAGCAGAGAGCAGGCGGGCTTTTGGGGTGAGGGCACGGGGTGGGGAGTAATGCGGTGCAGAGGGGGCGTTGCCTCTCGGCTGAGGCTGCTGGCAAGGGGGACCCGCTGGGAGGGAGACCCCAGCCAGTGAATTCTGAGCTGTCCAATGGCTACAGACCCGCCTGTCCCAGGGAGCTTGCACGCTGAGACACAAAGGGCAGGAGGGGAAACTGAGGCACATAGCGGCGGGGGAGGGTGGGGAGGAATAACGAGCTAGGTCATCCAGCAGGCCAGTGGTCGAGCCAGTTCCCCACTAGGCCACACTGCCTCCCTGGTGCCTACCTCCTTTGGCTGCTCTTGGCTTTAGCCCGAACGGGTGGAGGAGACGGGCTCCTCTCTGACCCTGCTCTTGTCCCCCACAGGTGCCCTTTGGGGAGGTGCGGCACGTCCGGGAGTGGCTGCAGGTCAGCGGGCAGGTGTCCAAGCCGGCGCAGGAGCACCCCAAGCGGCCGGTGCTGGGGCTGGCCTGCCCCCGCTCGGAGGTGAGCGGCGCCCGCTTCTGGGGCCTCTTCCGGGCGCTGTGCCCCAGCCCCGAGGCCTTCTTCCGCCGCTGCTTCGTGCACAACCTCTGCCCGCTGCTCTTCCTCAGCCCGAGCGGCAAGAACCTGACGCCGGCCGAGCTGCCGGCTGCGCAGCGCGAGCGCCTGCTGCAGGTCTGCGACGACGGGCTGGCCCGGGCCGTGGGCCTGCTGGGCGTCGCCATGGTGATCGGCGTGGGCCGCGTGGCCGAGCAGCGGGCCCGCAAGGCCCTGGCCTCCGCCGGCCTGCAGGTCCGGGTGGAGGGCCTGATGCACCCCTCGCCCCGCAACCCCCAGGCCAACCAGGGCTGGGAGGCCATCGCCAGGGCCCGGCTGGAGGAATTGCAGGTGCTGCCCATGCTGACGGGCTGAGCGTGGGGCTGAGGAGGGCAGCCCCGGCCGCTGGCTGGGTGGTTCCTGGCCGGGGCCGCTGGCCACCTGGGGCGTACGTTCCTGTGGGCTCGCGCCTAACGGGGGCCCTGTCCCGCAAGACGCGGCTTCCTGCACCAACGCTACCTCCCCGGACCACCCCCTGGACTCCGGCGGCTCCCCCTCGGGGCCCGCTCTCGGCGGGCGGAAGCCTTTAGAGCCCCACGGGCGTCAGGCCCGTCTTCGGCTCTGCCGCCAGCTGTGGCCGGCTTCCGCCCCCAGTGCGTTCCACACCGGTTCAGTTCCCACGCCGCTCGGCCCCGAGACGGTGCTGATCCATTTACCAGATCCACCCCCCCGATGGGACGACCTGGAACGAGGGGACTTCTGGGCCCCCTTTAAGGGTGTTTGGCCAAACCCTGCCGGGGCTGTTAACCTTCCGTACCCGCCTGTGGAGATGTATCTCCAAGCCACTTTGAAGTGGGCCCAGGGAAACTCCCGCATGGAATCTCCGTCCCTGGAGACGTTTCGGAGCAGGTTGGACAGACACCTGTCAGGGATGATCTAAGTGGTGCTTGGCCCTGCTGGGAGGGTAGGGGATGGGACTTGATGACCTTGCGAGGTTCCTCCCAGTCCTGTTCCTGAACCCTGTAAGCTCCTGAATGAATTTGCCCTTTGTCACAGGGTAGGGGACATGCACCAGGCTCTGTAGTCGGAGCGGATCCCTCAAGCGCTTTAGACACACTCCCTGCTAAGGATTAGACGTTTGCAGTGGATTGACTCCAGGAAGATCGGTTTTAAGTGACTGTCGGTGCGAGGCACAGACCACTGGGGGTTACACACGAAATAAAAATAGACGCGTAGCCTAAATTCTAGCTTGAGCAGACTCAGCAAGAGTTGCATCGATCAGCTGTTCTCGCCCCTCTGGGTGCTACAGATAGGTTACAGTTCTTAAAACGCAGCCTGGACCTCTGCCTGGGACCAGTCTCCTCCGCGCCAGGCCTTTGTCAGCAGGAGAGGACCCGGGGTGGTATTGCTGTCCCTCTTTTATGCTTCCCGCCAGGTGCTAGAATGATCCTTATTGTCACATGGGGGTTAGGGCCCCCCTGTTGCGTACGTGGCCTCTCTGAAGATGGCGCCCCCGACGTGCCAGGCAAGTGAAACCTTGATTGGGAGGGGAAGCAACTTTGCTTTTTGAATTCGTCTTTGTTTTCTGGTTTGGTTGTGCTCAGCCTTATTTAGCTTAAATGCCCAAGGAACGTTTGGGAGAAAAGAAGTCTCTGTGAAAGCTATTCAGAGAGCTCCTAATCTGCCCCTCCAGGGGTTATCACAATGGACATTTGGAGACTGCAGGGGTGGGTGCGTAGCACCTTTATAGGGGGGGGAAGGCCAGACATGTTTTCCTATTGTAGTTCTCCCTTTAAAAGCAGCAGAGAGAGTTCCTTGCATTCAGGTTTCTCTTCCTCATTTCTCCCATGTCCGTGGACAGTGCGTTGAAGTGCCGCTGGGGAAAATTGTATCCTCGACTTCCGTGATCAGTATGGATGCCGGGGGAGAGGGGCCGTATCATTTGGTGGAGAAAGGGGCTTTGAAGGATGAGCTGCGAGCTGCACGTGAGCCGGCTGCGGCGAAGAGCGGAGGTTTATTCCGAGCCAAGAGTATAAACATCTCTCCACTTAATAACCTTTGTCAAGCTGTAATGTTGCAAATAACTCAGTGCTAAGTGCCGCTGCGCCTCTGTCTCCGGACCTCTCGGGCTGTCGCGGGCCGGTGATGGACGGCCAGATGTGGGGCGGACAGAAGCAGTTTGCGCTGTCTTACTAACTTCATTGGCTGCCCGGGATCCGCCGGCGCAGCCACTTACAGATTCACCCCCCGGTGGGGGGCCGGGTGCTTCACCCCCCTGGTGGGGGGGAGCGGGGCCTTTTGCTAGGAGCAGAGTGGGGGTGGGGGACAGGCGTGACCAGAGCAAAATCCCATCCAGGGATCTGACTCCCCCTTTTAAGCCGCTCGCTGTGCCAGGAGACGCTTTCCACGCATTTATTTCCTTCTGTGTTTGCTATTGTGGGCAAGGCAGCAGATTGGGCCCCCGGGTCCTATTCCTGGGGGTGACCATGGGTAAATTCTCCCCCTCTGTGCCTCAGTTTCCCTTCCAGCCATTTCTTGAGGCTGTGAGCTCTGCGGGGCAGCGAGTGTCTCCCGCTCCGTGTCGGGGCAGCGCCTGGCGTCTGCAGTGCATTTGTCCGAATAAAGAACAGTTCAGTGCGTGGCCTGTTGGTGCCTGGGGTTTTGGGCTGGGACCTGACCCCAAACTGGCCGTGTGCTTTCCCGCAGGGCAGGGGGCCGTGTGCCTCCTAACCAGCCTAATCCAGGGACAAAGCAAATTCCCCCCCTTGCTAGAATGGGGCGAGTCTCACCCCCCCCCATCTCTGCCCTTTGCCAGCAGGCAGTGACGTGACTAGCCAGCAGGGTTGGCCTGTGGGGTCGGACATCCAGGGGCGGGCTGGCCCCTGGGGCCATCTGACCCCTGCGTGGCATGAGGCTGGATGCCTGCGGGGGCCAGTGATGTGATCGTGTCGTTAGAGACGGCATCAGAGACCTGCGCTGGGGTAGAGCTGGGGCGGGGAGGCCGAACGGCTCAAACTTAAACCTAAGAGCAGCCAGACGGGTCAGACCCAAGGTCCATCCGGCCCAGGTTCCTGTCGGCCCACAGTGGCCAACGCCAGGTGCCCCAGAGGGAGTGAACAGAGCAGGGAATCATCCAGTGATCCCTCCCCTGTCGCCCATTCCCAGACAAACAGGGCTCGGGACAGCATCCCTACCCAGCCTGGCTAATCGCCGTTGATGGACCTAACCTCTGTGAATCTATCTAGCTCATTTTTGAACCCTGTTAAAATCCTGATCTTCACCGCATCCTCTGGCGAGGAGTTCCACAGGTTGACTGCGCAGCGTGAAGAAAAACGTCCTTTGGTTTGTTTTAAACCTGCTGCCTCTTCATTTCATTTGGGCTGTGTCTACACTGCAATGCTATTTCGGGAACCAGAGTATCCCAACATCGCTATCCAGTATCTTCACAGCAAGCCCGTTATTTCGGGCTCGCTATTCCGACGTCCCTGTAAACCTCATTCTACAAGAAGTACGGGATGTTTCGGAAGAGCACTTTATCGAAATGTGGCGCTGTGTAGAAATGCCGAAATAAGCTATTTGGAAATAGCATCGAAATGAGAGACAATTTGCATAGTTCAAATTGCATAGCTTATTTGGAGTGATAGTGCAGTGTACTCCAGCTCTGAGTCTGGCTCTGAGACTCCCGGCAGCCCCTTTTGTGGGCTGGGTCGGCCAATTCAAAGCCCCCTGCCAAATCCCTGTCGCAGCCGGGCCTTGAAGCCAGGTTTTCCCTTGGGTCCCAGCCGCTGAGCCAGCCTGCCTTGCCAGGCCTGGGGGCTGCCTCAGCTCTTTGAAAGGCCAGCCTGGGGCCGTTCCCACCACGCCCGCCCCATCTGCAGCATGGGTCGCTGCTCCGGTCCTGAGCGCCGGCCTGGAAGGGCCGAGGGGGGTGTTATTGAGGTGGGATGCGGAGGAACAGTCCTGGGGCACTTTCCTGCATTACACTGCGTCCTGCTGCCCCCCACCCCCGCACACAGCCAGAGGACCCCCCCGCCCCACCCTCGAAGGAGGCCTTGAATAGGCTGGTCGTGACGCCAGATGATGGATCACCCGGTGGGCGCATCTCGACGGGCTGCTTCCTTTGCATTGTCTGCTGCCAGCACCGACTGGTGCTCACCATCCCTGCTTTGCGGGGGACGGTTGGTGTTGTACCAAATAAAAGCAAGCAGGATCTTATGAGGGGGATAAGGCAAAAAGCCACATTTATTGTAAAGATAATAATAAAAAATAAAGAAAAGATAGAAGCAAACAACGTTGTTTAACTACTTATTCCTAACACTACTTAACCCTTATACACTTATATATATATATAAACCATTCATTCATACATCCATTCATTCAAGTTCTGTGTATAGTTACCAGCCTGGAAGTTGCTTGTGACAGGATACTGGCCAGGTACTCTGTACACAAGTGATGGTAGTGGGGAGCGAAGTCCTGATCAGATGCGCATCTGAAGCTCCTGGTGGGCTGGCAGCAGAACCTTGGACTCTGATTCCATAGTTTTTTAGTCCAGTTCTTATAGGAATTTCTTCCTATGCCAGTCTATGGAAATTGCTGTATCATGCTGATGTCTCCAGGGTGGCTGCCAGGTGCTCATCAGTGATCTCATCGGGTGGACCTCCAGTTTCTCCACTTGACACCTTTTGGTTGCACTGGCACCTGACGCCTTCTTCAGCCCTTTGTTGCTGTATTCTCAGGCTGGCACCTCTCAGAGCCATTCATTCATCATCCAAGCACTCTCTCATACATTCATACAGTATTTTGTACAATAATAAAAGTTGTAGTTACAGAAAGTTTCTGGGTGGTATTGCTTAAAACATTCTCTGAGTGCTGAGTAAAGTTACAATGTTTTAAAGAGAACAGGCGTGAATTATGTAACAATGCCCTTAGTTAATTACAGGGCTTGGCTCCCATAGCAGAGTTAGTGGCTTGACAATGCATCCTTACAATGTATCTCTGCAATGTCAATTGCAAGCAGCCCCTTGCACAAGCTTGAGCATGCCCTGGAGCGCAGAGGGGGCGGGGGGGGGCTGTTTCTGGTTACATAGGATTATATTCTTAACAGTTAGGATTATATTCTTAACAGTTCTAAGTTACATGACCTAATACATTATATTCTAAAGGGACAATAATAATAATACATCTAAACATTTAACAATCTTAACAAATAATAATAATAATAAGAAGAAGAATCTTAATAAATCTAAACACTTTAAGTTGTGGGGAACAAATTATGGGGAGTCACTTCCATTTGGAGGAATCATTTTCAATACATTAATATGTTATCCCCACATACTCCCCCTTTTGACACTACGATATCTGGTATACTCGTAGTGTCACTTTGTATTTAATCTGTTTAAGAGAAGGTATCGTGAGGCAACATGTGTTTGTGATTGTAATGTAACAAATATTCTCTTTATCCAGGTCAGGTGACTTTGCCCAGAGCGAGAGAAAAAAAATAGTGATTTTATCCAGGGCAGCTTGGGAAACAGTTTGAAACCCAATTAACAGTGCATGAATGTATGTGCTCTTATCCCACATAGTGTAGGCATCTTTGCATTTAGCCCTGAAAACAAAATTGGTGGTGTGCCTCAGTTTCCCTTTTTACATCACACACCAATTTTGGAATTCCCCTTTCTTAGGTGAGAAGCTTCAACACTAATTACAAGTATGAACAGTAAAATACCAGTGTACAAGGCTTTTGAACATACAATGTGCTCTTGGGTACAATTTTTTTTTAAACCATTTCCAGGGTTTTGGTACAAAATCCTTCACATTGGAACATTGTTACATTCTTAGTAACTGCAGTACAGTGGTTATGAAAGTTAGCATAAGTAGCAGGAACAAATCCATCCCAAGTGTATGCTGACAATTTTGGGTTTTTAGGTTGAAAAATCTGCAGCCTTCCTTGGCCACATAGGTCTTGCCTCATTGCCCTGTTTTAAATGCAAAGCTCCGTCTTTCAAAGACAAAAGGCCTGACTGGGTGTGCCTCCCCTGGGAACACTCCTGTCCCAAATACACTGACTTCCCAGCAAGCTGGTCATACTCAGTTACTTGGTTGCCAGACTGCTCCAATTCCCTGGCTGATTCTGCCTCTTCTGAAACAACTATCAGTTCCTCTGAGATTTCTCCACAGCCATTTACACTGGGTTTTTCTAAATGCAGTTAACATGTTTAATGCTTATTGAACCTTTCCTGCCTAGGGCAGATTATTTTTAACACAGTATACTAGTTAGTTAGACAGACAGACAGACATGAGACAAACACAAAACATAAAACAATCTTTGTTGCAACAATACATCCATGGTGTTGTAGGGTATTTAGCTGGTACCAGCTTGTCCTGATTTTCTGAAAAACAAAACAAGAACATACTTCTACCCCTTTGGGGGTGGCATTATTATTTACATACTTTCTCTTTTTATTTTACAAATATGCTTTCATGTCTCTTTGCTTACAATTACTCCTATAGTTAAATATTTTTGTTTTGTAGCAAAACAGGTTTCAATGGTTTTTACCCCTTCTTGTGGGTGAATTACCCCACTGTGTAATTATTAAATTTAGGAGGTGTACTTTAGTTTTCCTCTTATACAGCAGACTAAGTTAGTAAGTTTCTGCTGTGTTAGGTTTATGAATAGAGAGTAGCCAAGAAGCATTATTACTATAATGCTGGGAGGGTTTTAAGTGTGAGATGTGTTTCCAGTGATTATTTTAACATTTTAAAGGTTTTTCTTTTTTTAAAAAAAGAAAATCATGTACATATTACAGGGTTAATTATGAACATTAGCATCAAACAACAAGTAGCCCTGTGGATCTTACCAATAGATGTTTAAGTATCCTGTGATAGCATGCCTTTTATTTAGACAACTTAGCTTTGAGACCAGTGTGTTTAAAACCATCTTGAAATTTTTCCATATGCAGACCCCTTTTTGTTCTGGTCTCAGGTAGTTTGCTAATCAAACTATTTATTTACCTGCCAAATTTTTTTTTGTGTGCTGCCAGCTAGGGCATTTGCACCACAGACACTTTCTGGCTTGCTTTTAGATTAAAAGCTGTTTGTAGCTTTGTCTTAAAAAGGGACACAATAACTTTTGCCAGAGATTTACAGTTTTGAGTTTTTACTTTAAGTTCTGCTTTCTCACACAGCAACCTGAAAAGGAAATTACAACCTGTTGTGGCTCCTGAAGCCTTCACAGGATTTTGATTTGTTTCCAGTTTTTACCTCCTTCTACAATATACATTGCATGTTACAGGCAAATGTGCATTCTTTGTTTATAATGTTATTTAGCCATATTAATTTTTGCATTGGGTGTAACTATTTCTTTTATGCTCACTGAGTTTTAACAAACCAATTTGTTTTAAGCATACAAAACAGTTTACTAACCTACAAAACAGGAGTTCTGGATCTTAAAAACTTCACCTACTATTTACACTATATTTACACACAGATACATGCATATATTCTCTGAATATTTTTAACACTATTTTTACATACCTGTACAAAGATTACATTTACTTTTATTCATTTGGGGGTACTTAAGTTCCCAATAGAACCCCCTTGAAGTTTTTTAGTTAAATTTGCCTGGATTATTTACAGACACTCTTTTGGAAAAGGGCCCCTTTTTCCTTCAGAATGGCTGCAAAGAAACCAAGAATGTTTTTCCTATAACATTTTAGCATTTTTACAACTGCTTAATTTCCTCCAGACTCTGTAGAGTTAACTTTTCTATGTTTTTTTTTTCTTTCTTTCTTAAAACACTTTCTTATTTCTTAAAATGAAAACTGGCCTTGCTTCAGATATTACTTCTTGTAAGTATTGTTTTAAGAATTTAGATTTACAGTACCTGTACTTACTGCTTTTTCTTAGTTCTACCACAAAGCCTTCAATCTATCTTTTGCCTGCCTGCTTGTCTGGGCCTGATCCTGTTTTTTTCTTGATGAATGGCCCTTTTCCATGGACACAGGCTTTGTCCCATTACCAGTTTAGCAAGGAGGGTGGCCTTGTTCACTAAACCCCACACCTCCTGGTCCTCTTTTTGAAGCATATCCCTGAAAACTTTGAGAGTGCTACTTTAACTCTCAGTACCCATCCTTAAGGGAATCTAGCTGTGTCTGGGTACTGAGGGACAGACATTTCCACCTTTTTGCTTTTGCAGCAGAGGCTTTTACATTTTGCAGTTTCCTATTTGAATTTTTATAATTAGTTAATTTGAGGAACACCTTATTACAGGTTTTATAGGAGCCAAACTGAATCTGTGTTTTTTTTTTTTCCCCTTTTTCTTTTGGGTTTAGCTTTTTCTGCAGAGAGAGATTTTTTTTTCTTCTTTGCAGGTAGCTAAGTGGAGGTAACTGTTATTACAAGCCTCCCATAATAGCCAAATTGCTGCTGCATATCCTTTGGCAGCATTAGAAGGTTTGTACATGAGGATATACTGTGCCAATCTATCCTCTAGGTCCAAAATATTACAAACATCTTCAAGGGCTTGTCCAAGGACTTGTACCCATATCTCTGGAGGATTTGTTTAAAGGGTGTTATTTTTTTATAAAAGGTGAGGTTTGAGCTCCTTCAAACTCTATTCTTCCCTCTGAGACTGCTTTCCCTGGACTTTTCTTAAACATCTTTAATACTTGTGTAGTTTCCTTTATCACCCCTGAACCCTTGCAGCGAGTGACACAGCCTAGACTATTAATTAATAATCGTAGCTTCTTTTTACAGCCTAAATTATTTTAATAATTGTAGCTTCTAGTTACACAGCCTAGATTATTCCATTGAATAATCGTAGCTTCTTACACAGCCTAGATTATTCCAATAATAGTCGTAGCTTCTATTTACAGCCTAAATTATATCAATAATTGTAGCTTCTAGTTACACAGCCTAGATTATTCCAATGAATAATCGTAGCTTCTTACACGGCCTAGATTATTTCAATGAATAACCATAGCTTCTATTTACAGCCTAAATTATTTCAATAATTGTAGCTTCTTTTTACTATGAGCTCTTTTGTGAAGCCTCTACCCTCTGGAGGTCAGCAGGCTTTGGTTAACCAAAAAAAAAAGAGAGAAAAAGAAAAAAAAAATAGAACTGCTCTCTGTAGAGTCAGCTGTGTGCACACCAATGTTCACAATACCTGGGGCTCTTTACCAATATTCCCCCTTTCGCATTCTCCACCAAAATGTTGTACCAAATAAAAGCAAGCAGGATCTTATGAGGGGGATAAGGCAAAAAGCCACATTTATTGTAAAGATAATAATAAAAAATAAAGAAAAGATAGAAGCAAACAACGTTGTTTAACTACTTATTCCTAACACTACTTAACCCTTATACACTTATATATATATATAAACCATTCATTCATACATCCATTCATTCAAGTTCTGTGTATAGTTACCAGCCTGGAAGTTGCTTGTGACAGGATACTGGCCAGGTACTCTGTACACAAGTGATGGTAGTGGGGAGCGAAGTCCTGATCAGATGCGCATCTGAAGCTCCTGGTGGGCTGGCAGCAGAACCTTGGACTCTGATTCCATAGTTTTTTAGTCCAGTTCTTATAGGAATTTCTTCCTATGCCAGTCTATGGAAATTGCTGTATCATGCTGATGTCTCCAGGGTGGCTGCCAGGTGCTCATCAGTGATCTCATCGGGTGGACCTCCAGTTTCTCCACTTGACACCTTTTGGTTGCACTGGCACCTGACGCCTTCTTCAGCCCTTTGTTGCTGTATTCTCAGGCTGGCACCTCTCAGAGCCATTCATTCATCATCCAAGCACTCTCTCATACATTCATACAGTATTTTGTACAATAATAAAAGTTGTAGTTACAGAAAGTTTCTGGGTGGTATTGCTTAAAACATTCTCTGAGTGCTGAGTAAAGTTACAATGTTTTAAAGAGAACAGGCGTGAATTATGTAACAATGCCCTTAGTTAATTACAGGGCTTGGCTCCCATAGCAGAGTTAGTGGCTTGACAATGCATCCTTACAATGTATCTCTGCAATGTCAATTGCAAGCAGCCCCTTGCACAAGCTTGAGCATGCCCTGGAGCGCAGAGGGGGCGGGGGGGGGGCTGTTTCTGGTTACATAGGATTATATTCTTAACAGTTAGGATTATATTCTTAACAGTTCTAAGTTACATGACCTAATACATTATATTCTAAAGGGACAATAATAATAATACATCTAAACATTTAACAATCTTAACAAATAATAATAATAATAAGAAGAAGAATCTTAATAAATCTAAACACTTTAAGTTGTGGGGAACAAATTATGGGGAGTCACTTCCATTTGGAGGAATCATTTTCAATACATTAATATGTTATCCCCACATTGGGAGGGGGCTTGTCCGTGCTGAATAAAAAGCTCGGGCACGTGAACGATTTGTGCATCTGGCTTGCACGCTCTCCCTCCCCGCCCCCCCCCGGCTCAGGGATCTAGCCGGTGGGGGGGAATTGCCAGTTGTGTCCGTGCTGTGAGGTCTGTCCTTGGGGCAGCCAACGCCCAGAGACCCGGCCCTGGAACCCGCCAGGACCGCAGGCAGTTGGCATGCTCAGAAATCCCCAGGCCTGCCTTTCCGGACGGTCCTGTGCCCCAAGGATCTCTGCCAAGCCATGCTCATGCCACCTGCTGGTTTCTCCGCTCCCTGCCTCTCCCACCCTGCCGGGCCCGCGTGTCTCATGGGGCCTCGCCAGGCAGCGTCTGGCCTTGGGCAGCGTCTTCTGCTGTTCCCAGCTCTCCCTGCAGAAATGGGGCTTAGCTCGTCCTTCTGGCAACGGTGAAATGTGGCTGTCGCCGGGTCTCGTGGTCCAGCCTGGAGCAGAGGGGGTAGCGGCATGAACGACTGCGGCGCCTCCGGGAAGAGCACAGGTTGGACAATTGGCCCTGATGGGTCCGGCGGTTTGCACCGTGATCCCCTCCCCTGATCCCGGTGGTGCCTGCTCCTCGCATCAGCCCAGCGGACGTCATCCAGCGGGCCCCCCACAACAGACCCAGTTCTTTCCATGCCTCCCTCGTTCCGGAGGGGACTCTGCCCTCAGCCCATTCGTAAAGCGCCAGGTGAACTTCTGCACAGTTCAGAAATGTGGAGGTCGGGCTTGATCCGGCGCCAAGTTTTGGGTTGGGCTGTGGAAGTTAAAACCCAGCAGGAAAACCTGGCGGGAGGGTACAACCGAGCCACAGAGACCCCAGGATCCTGAGTCCTGGATTCAGGCGGGCGGGCCAACGGGACTTTGTTGTAGTTGCAGCTAAAACAGATGCCTTGCTGTAAGGCCCACATCAGCCAAGGTATTTAGGCAGGCTAATTCCCACTGACATCAAGAGCCATTAGGCGGCTAAAGACATCCCAGGCTCTGGGCCTAATCTGCTAAAGGAGCAAAGCGTTTCTTCCTGACCCACCTGTGCCCGGCGTGGGACAAGGACAGAGCCAAGAGAATCAGCCAGTCTTGGTTTTTTTGGTCACTGTGCACAAGAGGAGAGATTGGGGGGGGGGGGGGGGGGAGTTGTTTCCGCCTTGTCTATGGATACTGTCAGCTTTTCAGACTGTGACGTAGTGGGGGTACCTAGCTGGTTTCTATGCTGCTGACTCTGGGGTAACCCCCACTGGCTGCCATGGGTACCACGACCCAGCAAAACAGGATGAGTCACTATGCAAACCTCCACCCCCCATGGAGAGGAACAAAGGAAGGTGGAATGCTGCCCTGGCTGGAAGAGAGTTAGTTAGTTGCTGGCTGGAAGCATGGAGGAGACAGCCTAGGGAAAGGGGCTGGAGTTTAGGGGTCCAGTCTCCCCCATCTCAAGGGGGCCTGAGGCATCCTAGCCCAGCTCTGTGACCAGATTCCATCTGTGCTGTGCTGTATCCTGGAGAGGCAATAAACTTCCTCTATTCCACCGGCTGGTGCAGTCTGTTTGTGCCATTTCGGGGTGCAGGAGACGGGGGACCCCCAACGCGCCGTCACACAGACGCTATATCTATACGCTATGTATTTTTGGAAAAACAGCTGTTTTTCCAAAAAAACTTCACTT
The DNA here is from genome assembly GCF_052426305.1 of Pelodiscus sinensis. Lineage (NCBI taxonomy): Eukaryota > Metazoa > Chordata > Testudines > Trionychidae > Pelodiscus > Pelodiscus sinensis. Next base: position 15,485,982 of record NC_143082.1, read on the forward strand.
GCATCCACACTACCATTGCGTTCTTTCGGAAAAAAGTCGAAAGAACAGAGGGTTTTTCCGACATCGGTAAATCTCATTCTACGAGGCAGAAGCCTTTTCCCTAAAGAGCTCTCACGCAAAAAGGCGCATGTGGAGGGAGTTCTTTCGGAAGAAGAGGAAAGAGGAAAAAACACTGGTGCCCTGGTGGCCACGCCGCCCACAGCAATCACAGCCGACATGCGAGAGACCGTCCATTCAGTCTGGACGCTCTCTTCCGAAAAAAGGCTGCAGTCTAGACATAGCCAGAGTAGGCCTTGTCTGATGCTCTTGCTGCAGGGCCAGGTAGGGGCTGGCAGCTGGATGGGTTGGCTGCCATCATGCGAATAACGGCAGGGCATGCCCAGCGCCCTAAAATCCGATCCGCAGCCCCTGTTCTGTGTCCACTGGGCAGCCTCCGCTCCATGCGTCACTGCGGCGCCGCAGAGCGAAGAAATACTTCCCACTGTTGGCTTTACACCTGCTCCCGGTTCATTTCATTGGGCGACCCCCTAGGGGGCATGTGAGATGGGAGCGAGTGAATAACTTCCTGGGCCCTGAGTTCGGTGCGTCTATAACACGGAGAAGCTCTGCCGCGGGTTCGAACCCGCCCAGCCCATGGGCCTCGCAGGGAGAGCAGAGGGTGGATTGTGCAGCTGGAGTCGGATGCGGTAGGAACGGGGTGACCCCCCCAGTTGATTGCACACGGGCTGCTTGCGAGCCGTGCGATGCCTTTGCACGATCAGCGACCTCCACCGGGTCTGGGCTGATGCTCTTAGGGCGAACAGCCCCCTCGCCCCTCCTCCCGGATCTCCCCACGGACCAGCCCGTCACCCCCGTACAACTCATTCCCACATCTGCCCGGCTTCTCATTGGAGGGGTCGCTCCATCAGTCGTCTCTGAGCGGGGATGTTTTAGCCGCCACGTTTACGGACCCGAGAAATGACTGTCTCGAAGCATTGCCTCCCAGTTTGGGAGAATCACTTGATCCCCGTGCCAGGAAGCTCAGGGCCGGCTCATCGCAAGCGACCGTTCGTCGGGGAAAAAGCCTTTCTTGTGCAGATGGTAATTTGGTGTCATGTACTGCGGGTCGTATTGTGGCTACTGCTCACAATTGGGCTAGTGTGGGCAGCTCTACGCTCCTGTCCCTGTACAGGCAGGGAGGCCAGGCTGGGACAAGTGGGACGGATCCTATTAACGCCGACCAGGGACCTTTTGATGGGAATTCTCAGCACAAACTCATTGGGCTGGGTCAGCATCAGGGCCTGTGGAAATTGACTAGGTTAGGCGAATTGTCTTTTCAAATTCACCCACCCCCTTTCTGTTGCTGCCATTAAAAAAAAAGGGTTTTGGAGTTATTCAATGAGAATCCCCTTTCATGGAGGAAATTTCCAGCCCCTGTAGCTGCTGAACATGCATTTCATTATGGATTCAGATTTATCCTGCGCTCTAGGCCCCTGTTCCAATGCTTAAAACAGAGTGTAATCCAGGCCTGGCCAAAAATACTCAGACCTCGCCTGGCCTCAGACCTCGCTCCTCACCCGTTAGAGGAGGACGGGGGGCTAACAAATCCAGGTTCAAGTGGGGGAGAGTTCCAGAGTCCTTCCCGGTGTCTGTTATCTCAAAGGAGAAACTGCAATGTTCTTTCCTGCAGCAATATGGCGCAGGAAGAGAGGGGAGTTCTCAGGGACTGAAGTCCAAATCATTTATGGCTTTGTAGGTCAAGCCAAAGCCAACCTTCTCCTGCTTAGAAGAGAAAATACATTACGGTGTCTGAGGCAAATGATTGGTGTCATCAATTTTATTATTTGAATTTATGCAACGATATCACAAGCTGCTGATTGGATTTCCTAGAGGCTAACGCGTTGTAGAAAAGCATTCGTCGCCCTCGGGGGTTCAAAACATTTTTGCTCGAGTTGAACATTTTTCTGTTTTTTTTTTTTAATAGAAAAAAATGAAACCTGGATCATTGTTTGGGTTCTGATCTGTTGTAGGCAGGGGGAAAAAATCAGGTTTTGGTAAATATGTTTGGTTCTTGCACATCATTTTCACTAGGACCGTGTCTCACACTATGTCGAGTTTTGGTAAAATGTTGGTTTGGGGTAAAAATTAAGGGTTTTGGTACAAAAGTAGGGCTTTTTTTCCAATTTCTATTTGTGAGAAAAAGTCATCCCCTGTGAAATGTTTCCATAAAACTGTCCCCTCCCTCCCCCCCTTTTTTTTTTTACAAAAAAGCCATTTTTCATCGAAATGTGGTTTCAATGGAAAATATCAACTCTCTTTCTCATCTCCATAGGCCTGATTTTATTTTGTTCTGTTCTCTACGGGCAGTGAGAGGGTGAAGCCGCGAGCCTTCCTCAGACAAAGTACTGTTAGTTCAGAACCAACGCCTTGCCGAGAAAGCAGATCTGGAACTCCCTGAACAGCTCAGTGCAGGGTCGATCCATCTTCTGCCGGCCTGATCCTTTCCTTTCCCTCTCTGCAGGGTGCGGTGCAAAAGGAGGCTCTTTGCCGCATCCTGGGAAGCTGGATAAACCCGACTGATTTCGGACCAGAACCGGGTTCTGAAGCAGAGACCACGCTCACTTGGGGAGCAGCCAAGGAGCAGCCGCAGTGGGCGTGAGCTGATCTGCAGGGGCGGGAATAAGTTGATTTCTACCCCAGGTGGCGTCTGGGCAGAGCAGCGGGATGACCCCACCTGGCAGGGGTCGGGGACCAAGCCCCTGGAACATGCAGGGCATCTTTCGGGCCCGGCTGTATCCCCCGATGCAGTGACCCTTCCAGGCCCATCGTGCTCCCCCAAGTCCAGGCGCGGGGAACAGGCTCTGTGCTGGCTCGGTGAAGGCCTCCTGCCCGTTTTCTGTCTGGTGTCTGGGAGCCCGTCCGGCAGCCTGGGGCCAGAGGAGGAGGGCAGCTGTCTGAGGTCTTGAACCGGTGACTGGGGGCAGAATGCCAGCACCTCCTCGGGCCATGGCGTCATCTGCGCACACAGGGACCGCTACCGCAGCGCGTGTGTGTGTGTGTGTGTGTGTCTGTGTGTGTGTGTCTGTGTGTGTATGTTCATCTGTGCACACAGCCACCCCACCAGTGAGACAGCTACTGCAGCGTGTGTGTGTGTGTCTGTGTGTGTATGTTCATCTGTGCACACAGCCACCCCACCAGTGAGACAGCTACTGCAGCGTGTGTGTGTGTGTGTCTGTGTGTGTGTGTGTTCATCTGTGCACTCAGCCACCCCACCAGTGAGACAGCTACTGCAGCGTGTGTGTGTGTGTGTGTGTGTGTGTTCAACTGTGCACTCAGCCACCCCACCAGTGAGACAGCTACTGCAGCGTGTGTGTGTGTGTGTGTGTGTGTTCATCTGTGCACACAGCCACCCCACCAGTGAGACAGCTACCGTGCAGCGTGTGTGTGTGTGTGTGCGCAAACACCACCCCACCATGAGACAGCTACCGTGCAGTGGGCTGGAGGGGTGTGTGTGTGTATATGTGTGTGTGTGTTGGGCAGGCGTTAGTTGGGTCTGAGTGACCTGTGGTGGCAGGCGGGAGTGCCTCTGTGCATCCGTGTGTCTTTCAGACTGCTGTGTTGTTTCTGTGCTTGTGTGTGTTGTGCGCCTCTCAGTGTGCATGGTGTGTCTTGGAGCCTGTGTGGGGCAGTGTGTGCTTGCGTGTTGTCCACTCTTCTGTCTGTTATGTCTCTCGGAGAGTGTGTTGTGTATTCTGAGCGGTGTGTATTTTTTGCCGTGCGAATGCGCGAGGTGGATCAGAGTGTGTGGTGTGTATTTAAGACCAAGGGCGGTAGCATTAAAAGGGGGGGAACCCTTAAGAACGTGTGACTTAAAGAAAAGAAAAATTCACTTGCTGGGAAGAAAAATGTCCCCAGTCAGACAGGATGCGCTGCTATTTGGGAATGTCGATTATCGGTTAGTGGCTATCAACTTTACGGCGCGCGCGCTGGCCTGCAGCTACTCCGCAATCCAATTAAATAACATTTAAATGCATAACAATCCCGGGAACATCCAGCGCTGATGAAAATTGTGAGCTGGCAAAGTGTAATCCGCTGCCGCTGCTGGGTTTTGTGCACCTCAGCAGTTCCTGCAGCAATTTCTCAGCGAGGGGGAACGTGGCGGCTTTTATAGTCCAGCGTTGTTGGGGGGGGGGTTGGAGGGGGGGGTAGAACTTTGAACATCATCTGGTGCTTTGCTAATTACGTTGGAAAAGCTGGTGGCTGGGATTTTCTTCAAATTGTGCACTTGTGCTTGCTGTTGTCTGTCCCTATACTCAACAGTCTGTCTGTCTGTCTGGCTGTGCCAGGGCAAGATGCAGCCCGGGGGCCAAATCCGCCCCCCCCCCATTTGCATCTTGCTGCCCATGACACTGAATTTCCACATTCGGGATATTTTTATTGCTGTGCAAGTAGCTTAGCAAGGCAGCCAGCCCGGCCCACTGGCTAGGCCAGTGGTCCCCAACGCTATGGCGCCCACCGGGGCATTTATGTGCGCCCACTGAATGATCTGGGCAGCCTCACCCCCGGATGCGTGGCGTGTGAGCGGCCCCGGATGCCTGGCGCGTGAGCAGCTCCACCCCCAGGTGCCTGGCAGCCCCGAAAGGTTGAGGACCACTGGGCTAGGCCATCTGGGTTCTTTTCCCAGTTCTGCCACTGCGTGCCCTTAGTCAAATCACTTCGCCGCTCGGTGCCTCAGTTTCCCCTCCCACCCTGTGTCTCTTCAGACTCTGCGCTCTGCAGAGGTGGGGGCGGTGGCCTCTTGCCCTGTATTTGTGCGGTGCCTCGATTCTGTGTTGCGCCCTCAAATGCCTACAGGAACATAAGCCCAAAAAGCATGTGTGGGGACAGGGGCATGAGGTTAGATTCCTTCAGGCACATTCTCGCAAGGCAGAGATTTGTGAATTTATTGCGATTTATTCTCACCCGTCCTGTGTGCCCCTGGGAGCGGGGTGCCAGGGCAGCGCCCCACCCCCACCCCCACCCCCTGCCCCGCAGCCCCCTCCCTGGCCTGGTGTAATCTGTAATCCGGCACACCCTGGTTCCCGCGGTTGGCAGCTGGAAGAGGTGCAAGTGTATTTCTGACTCCTCTGCATTCGGTCATGAATTGCTCGATTATTCCCCCATGCGGCTCGATTCATAATTAGCAAGAGCCCCTCCCCTCCCCCGCCAGGCCCACGCCTCGGCAGATTTGGAGGGGCACACGGGGCTCCTCCGCGCAGCACTGGGTGCAGGCAGGACTAGCCCGCAGGATCAGGCCCGTGGAAATTCTCCGGGGATCGGTTTTCCGCCCGTCGCCGTCACGTTGACAAAGCCACCAAAATTCCTCGCAGACGCGGGTTGGTTTCGACCCCCCGGGGGGACGAGGCGTCCAAGCGGGGGGAGGGGGGATTGCACTGGCAGGATTTCAGATACACCCCCCTCGCCCGCGCAGCGTTCCTGGAGCGTCCGTTCCCCGGGTCGCGTTTTCAGCCTGAAATCTCAGGGTGCAATGGGGCCTGTTGCTGTGGGAGGGGCAGGCCCGGGGGGGGGGGACCAGCTCCGGTCCCACCCCGAGCGCCAGGGAGGGAGGCCCCCTGGATTTGGGCCCCCCCGCCCCCGCCATGGACTGAGCGATGAGCACTGGAAGCCCTTGGGGAGCCCGGCCCCGCGCGGCTGCCTCATTCCGGCGTGTCGCCAGCGATGATTTACCTCGACGGGTCGGGGATTTACGCCCTGCGCCCTTTGCCGCCATAAATCGCCGCTCAAGTGGCCGGCCCTGCATCACGGCCGCAGACAGGCGGCGGAATGAGCTGCCAGGGCCCCGCGATCGCGGGGGCAGCGGGCTGGGGGTATTGATGGACCTGCTCTAGGGCCCCCCCCCTTCTAGATACGCAGCCCCCCCCCGCCCCCGCCTCGGGCCTTGCGTTGCCTGAACTCTGGCTCAGATATCGGGTGCGGAGAGCGGGGAGTGGCTGGCAAGGTCCTGGCTAGGGCGCGCGCTCACCTCTGCCACCAACGTACTGTGTGACCTTGGGAGAGTCACTTTCCTGCTTGGTGCCTCAGTTTCCCCTTTGTTCAGGCTCTGAGCCCCACAGGGCAGGCGCTGTCTCTCACTCTGTCTCTGCAGCCCCCGATGCCACCGGGGCCTGGATCTGGCTGAGGCAGGAGACGATAACCTGGGAAACAAGGCACCCTGCGTGACCGCATGTAGAGGGCAGCAATGCCCAGGGCTTTGGGGCCGACCCGGTCTCCTCTGTGTATATTGCAGCAGGGACCGGGGCACAGGGTGGTGCGTCCCCCCGCCCCGCCCAGCAGCCTTCGTGGGAACTCCTGCATGATGGGGGGCGGTGGGGGGGGGGGGTCAGAGGACCTGGCCTTTGTAGCAGGAAGACCCAGGAGGGAGCTCACCGTGAAGGCCCCAGAATCAGGCCTCCCTGTGAATGTGGGGCACAGAGGCCTAGAAAGGGGAGTGAAGGGCGGCTCTGGGCTTCGGCAGGGGACAGCTGGGGGGACCTGGGGGGTTCCTCCCTGCTCCGGACCCCCCTTTAGCAGCTGGGGCGGTGCCTAGGGCTGCGTCCTGGCATGGCCCGTGTGCATTAGGTCTCAGGAGTGCGGAGGAGGGTGGGGTCTCCGGGATGGGAGACACGCTGGGGCGAGGAGAAGGGTTCCAGCCATCGGAGCCAGGGGGGCAACAGCTGGGGACGGAGTTGGCCGCATTCCTGGCTGGGGCCCCACGCCGGGGCGGCTGGCGACGGCAGGGGGCTGGATCCGATGACCCGGCAGGTCCCCTCCCGTCCTTCGCTCCTCGGAGCGTCCTCGCAGCTCTCTCTGGGGGGGACACCCCTCCATCAAGGCCCATCCCCCAGGCACGCTCCCCCCCCCCCGCATCATCGCCGTGTCCTCGGACAGAGCCAGGCCTGCGTTTGCCGACTCTGGATGGAAGCACACTGAGTCGGGGCGCCTGGGTTCTCGTCCCAGCGCGTCGAGGCAGTGGGTTCTAGTGGTTAGATCCGGATTCCTTGTGCCCGTGCCCAGCTTGGGAAGGGGGGTGGCATGCCTAGTGGTTAGGGCGGAGTGAATCCAGAGCCTTAGATCTCCGGGCTGGGCTGCCACAGACAGGGGAACGCACCGGGCAGAATTTCCCTCCCCCCACCCCAGGACTCCCGTGGAGCCCAATCCTGCAAGAGTTTCCCAAAGCGACCAGCAGCCCAGTTTTTAGGCCAGCACCATTTGGAGGCCGCAGCTGGGACCAGCCGATTCTGCCCCCTGGAGCTCGCGGCCCGAGGGCGGCAGGAGCAGCCCGGCAGAGGGGGGGTGGCGGGGGGACAGCACTTGCCCAAGTCAGCCAGAAGAGAACCCAGGCCTTTGACTTCCCCACGGGGGCGTTCGCCCCTGGACCCTCGCTCAGCCCACCCGAGGCCTGGCAAACTCGTTCCATTGTGCGGCCAGCTGGTGCTGACCCCCCTCCCTGGGCTGGAGCGCCACTTGCCTGCTGCAGCCGGAGCGTGCTCGGTGCTGTACAACGACAAAGGCCTCCATTGCCCAAAGGCTCTGCCTGCCAGCAGCCCCTGGCCGTAGGGCCCTGCTAGCGGAAGCAACCCTCCGAGCAAGAATGGGACACCCTGGCTGGAAAATCAGAGGGGGCTGCGGGGCGCAATTGAGGGGCGTTGGCGGAGCTGGGGGGCTTTGGAATAACAGGGGAGCCTTGGATCAGACGTAGGGGCGTTGGCGGAGCTGGGGGGGGGGCTGGAATAACGGGAGCCTTGGATCAGACGTAGGGGTGTTGGTGGAGCTGGGGGGGGCTGGAGCTGGGGGGGGCTGGAATAATGGGAGCCTTGGATCAAACGTAGGGGCGTCGGCGGGGCTCTCTCTCTCTCTCTCTCTCTCTCACAGGAGAACAGCTGGGGAGGGGGGCGAATCAGGCTCAGAGCAAGCGGAACAGAGGAGCTCCCCTTGGGTGAGCCCGGCCTGTGCCCGACCCCAGCTGGCGCGTTCCTGGTCTTGCCCCGCGGAAGGAATAAGAGAGTCAGCAGCCAATAAGGACAAGGAGAGACGGGGTCTGGAGACCCCCCCCCCGCCAAACAAAGGAGCCCCCAGGGTGGGCGCACAGGCCCCCGCAGACAGCGCTGCCATGCAGCCAGTGCCGCAGACAGACAGGCGGTGCGGGGGGACACATTGGCCGCCCGGGGAACACACAGCCCATGCCGGGGACCCGAGAGACGCCCCGGTGAGCCACGGAGGGTGCTGCGGACAGTGCTGGGGACGCAGGGAGGACACTGGGGATGCACAGACAGCCGTGCTAAGCTGGGATCGCTCTGGTCTCCGGCACCGCTGGAGGCCGGTGGTCTGCGGGGGACAGCCTAGGATACAGAAGGGTCAGACCCCGTGGGTGTGTCTAGATTACAGGGTTTTGTCGACAAAACTATCCCTGCGTCTACTCTGCCGCTGAGGTCTGTGGATATAACGTCGACAGAACTCAGCAGTTCTGGCGATGGCTGTAAACCTCATTCTACCAGGAATAACGCCTTATGTGGACAGAATTCTGTCGACAGAAAATGTTCTTGCATCTACACTGTCCTTTGCGTCCACACTGTCGTGTTGACAAAGCGGCTTGCTTTGTTGACAGAACTGGATGTCGTCTAGACGCTCATTGTCGACAGAAGCTTTGTCGACAGTATCTGTCGACAAAACTTCTGTCGACAAAAGCCTGTCGTCTAGACGTACCCCATGTGGCCCAGGAGCCTGTCTTCCAACTGTGGCCAATGCCAGCTGCTGCACAGGGAACGACCAAAGCCGGGCAAATCCACCCTCTGTTCTCCTGTCTCATCTTCCAGCAGTCAGAGTTATGGACACCTGGACTATGGGGTGGTATCCCTGACCCTGGCTAATAGCCATTGATGGCCCTATCCCCCCCAAACATATCTCATTGTGGTTTTGAACCCTGCGATACTTTTGGACTTCGCAGCATCCCCCGGCGAGGAGTTCCACAAGTTAACTGTGCCTTGTGCAGTGAACTGCTTCCTTTCGTTTTAAACCTGCTGCCTAATTTCATTGAGTGTCTCCCCCTGATTCTTGTGGTAGGTGAAAGGGTCCATAACACACTTCCCTAGTCATTTTCCCCACATCATTTACTGTTTTGTAGACCTCTCTCCTATCCCCCCGGTCGCTGTTTCTTTTCTAAAACAAACAGCCCCCGTCTTTCTAATCTCTCCCCAGATGGAAGCTGTTCCGCACCCCTCATCATTTCTGTTTCCCTTCTCTGAACTTCTTCCAGTTGTAATCGATCCGTTTTTTGAGCTGGGGTGACCAGCCGTGCGCGCAGCACTCCTGGGGAGGGCGTACTGTGGATTTATATAGTGGCGTTATGATATTTTCTCTGTGATTATGAGCCCTTTCCGAACGGCTCCTAACATCCTGTTCGCTTTTTTGAAGCTCATTGAGTGGATGTTTCCAGGGAATTAGCCGCAGTGGCCCCAACATCTCATTCCTGAGTGGCAGCAACGGGCGTAGATGCTGTCGCTGTGTCTGGGAAGTCGGGGCGGTGTTTCCCTGCCGTGCATTGCTTTGAATTTATCCACCTTGAATTTCCTTGGCCATTTTGTCACCCAGTCACCCACGTTCAGGGGTATGTCTACACTACAGAGGTTTGTTAGAAAAACGGCCGTTTACCCGACAAAACCTGAGTTACGTCCACACTGCAATCGCGTTCTTCCGAAAGGAAATCGAAAGAGCAGAGGGGTGTTCCCGGCGTTGGTAATCCTCTTTCTACGAGGTGTGACGTAGTGGGGGTACCTGGCTGGTTTCTATGCTGCTGGCTCTGGGGTAACCCCCACTGGCTGCCGTGGGTACCACGACCCAGCAAAACAGGATGAGTCACTATGCAAACTAGTGTGGCCAGACACCCCCCATGGAGAGGAACAAAGGAAGGTGGATGCTGCCCTGGCTGGGGGGCAGGGCTGGAAGAGAGTTAGTGAGTTGTTGGCTGGAAGCATGGAGGAGACAGCCTAGGGAAAGGGGCTGGAGTTTAGGGGCCCAGTCTCCCCCATCTCAAGGGGGCCTGAGGCATCTTAGCCCAGCTCTGTGACCAGATTCCATCTGTGCTGTGCTGTATCCTGGAGAGGCAATAAACAACCTCCACTACACCGGCTGGTGCAGTCTGTTTGTGCCATTTCGGGGTGCAGGAGACGGGGGACCCCATCGTGCCGTCACACGAGGAAGAAGCCTTTTTCCAAAAGAGCTCTTTCGGAAAAAGGCGCATGTGGACGGGGAAGAGGGAGTTCTCTCGCAAGACGAGGAATGAGGCACAGCACAGGTGTGCCGGTGGCCTCTCCGCCCACAGCTGACATGCGAGAGAGCGTCCATTCAGTCTGATCGCTTTTTCGACTCGCTTTTGTGTGTGGACTTGCTCTTTTGGAAGAAGCTTTTTCAGAAGATCTCTTCCGGAAAAGCCTCCGAAAGAAGCCTGCAGTCTAGACAAAGCCTGAGCGATCCCTTTGTCCTTCTTTGTTGCCTCCTTCGGATTTCGCTAGCTGGAGGAATTTTGCATGGTCTGCCAACTTCCCCACCTCTGCCCTGGTCGACACGAGGGAGTTATTTCTCAATAACCCCCCTTATTTTGGAATAATAAGCGGAGCGTCTGCATGACAGCAGGGTTGCAGGTTCGAGTCCTGCCCCTTCCCACCCACCCTGGGCGCAGCCGAACAGCCAACACAGGCTGCCCCAGAACAGGAGCTGGCTCTACCATTCGGAAGGCAGGATAAGGGACCCCGGGAGGTGGGGCGGGGTATTTCGAAAGAACAGGCTGGTTCTTTCCCACTCTGCTCTCCCGCTGGAATAAGCTGATTTTGAGATGGCGGTTTCAGGAGCTCTGATTCTGAGTGTTGTTACGTTGAAACAGTTTCCTAGTGTAGACACCCCCCCCCCCCCCATGTGTGCGACGTTTTCCCGATCCTTTAGGAACATGCAGAGCAGCATGGACCCTTGGGTGACCCAGCTGTGAGTGACCCATGAGCAGGCCTTTCCCCTTCCCATCTGGCTTTGCAGAAGGGTCTTTGGGGCTCTAGCCAAAGGTTCAAACCCACTGGATCTCTCTCGTGTGCCCATCAGGCCCGGCGTCCCCACTGCTGCGGGTGCGTCTCCCCAGATGTTTAGCAATTGCTGGCAGAGGGAGCCGGTTAACTGGGCAGCCGTGGGGTAACGGACGGGACAGAGCCGGCTCTCCTTGCTGCTCGCCAGGCCCAAGCAGGGGGGCTACGCAGTGGAGGAGGGGTGGCGAACGAGCGGGTTCGGTTCTTCATCTGGCTGCTGCACTTCATCTTGCTTTGGAAGAGGCGCGGTGTGATCGCTGGGTTTAATGGGGTGTGGGGTTATTTATAGCCTCACGCTCGGGGAATCACAGTGGATTTATCACCTGCTTCGGTAAATAACGCCGCAAAATGCTCCGCAAGGAAGGGGACGGGGGGGCGGGGGAGAGACAGGGCGGGATTGGGGGCTTCCAACTCATTCTCAGCAGGAGTCTCTCCCCCAGCAAGTGACCCCTCCCCAAACAGGCAACGTGGACTGATGCTCATGACCTGGGGTGGTCTCTTGGTCATGTCCTCCACCTGGGTCCTGGACAGGTGGCAGATTAGTCCCGTGTCTGTTTGAGTTCTAGAGAGTTTCTGGATCACTTCTCGGAGGGTGCCCTAGAACAGCCCCGCACAGATCCCAGGCCATGGCCTTGTGCGGGTTCCAGATTCACTTGCCGGCGTGGGTTCTAGGTCAAGGTGCTGAGAGGGGGGACACTAGACTAAGCCGGGGCCCACTCCAGGGCCATTCTCCAATGCACTCACTCTCTAGAAAAGTGTTTCGTAAAGTTTTTGAGACCACGGAACACCAAACAATCATATTTTTTTAATGTGCAACACCTATGGACATTTTCTTAAAAACAAATTGTTGTCAGACAAAAAAAGACAAAACCCAAGAGGAGGCGGAGGCACACCTGTGAGTTGTTCACGGAACACCAGCGTTCCGCGGAACATAGTTTAAGACACACCGCTCTAGAACAGCAGATACACCGCTCTAGAACGACAGATACACTGCTCTAGAACAGCAGATACACCACTCTAGAATGACAGATACACTGCTCTAGAACGGCAGATACACCGCTCTAGAACGACAGATACACTGCTCTAGAACGACAGACCTTGATTACTCTAGATGTTGCATGAAAAAAAGGCTCAAATCTGAGCCGTCCTTTCCGTCGGACGGTTCGGGGTGGCTGCCCTCGGCCCCACGCTTCGGGGGGTCCCCGTGATGGCTGCCTCACTTGTCCTCCGAATGGGACAGTCCCCATATTGGTCTTAGCCCGCAAGTCCCTGCCTCTAATCCCCCAGTTCACATTGCTGGAAGGGAAGGTTCAGGGATGGGGTGCAGTGGGGGTAGGGGGGGGGAAGGATGGAGCAGAGGTGGGGTTTGGGGGTCTCTCTCCTGGCTGGCGATTTGCACAAAGAGGCTCCTAACCCCCATGCAGTGTGGGCTGCAGACGCGCTAAGTGAGACTAACGCCGGCAGCCACTCACCCACATCCAACCACATGGAGCCATGAGGCATATTTGCCTCGTTCTGCTACCTGGTGGAACAAGCCGGCGCACAGGGGAGCCTCCGTAGTGCCAGCTGCCGGTGCTCTGCCCAGCCCCGGGACCTGGCCTGCGCTGCCAGCTGCTTCCTCGGCTGCACAGAGCTGCTGTAACGTTGGGTGCCACCGGGAGGTAGCACAGAAGCTCGAACCCGGGGCAGCCAGAGCGAAATGCACGAGGCCCTCCTGCTTGAGCAGAGTAGGGGAGCTCTGTAGCTTAAAGCAATAAGAGAGCCATGGTTCGGGGGGTGGGGCGGGTTGGTGATCGGGGGGGCGCATCGACCCACTCGCCAGCGGATTACAATGACCTGTGGCAGATCGTAATTTGGGGGCATTTTTTGGCCGTCGGAGTAGGGCCACACCCACACGGCGGAGCTATTTCCGCATGCTTCCAGTATCCCGAAATAGCTAGTCCGTGTCTTTGAAATAGAATGGGCGCGCTATCCCGGCATCCCTGTCAGCCTCGTTCGGAGGAGTAAGGGGCATTTTGGACGAGCGCCTTATTTCGAAATCAGTGCTGCGTGGACCGCGCCACATGACCAAAAGCGCTCTTCCGAATTGACTCGAAATAAGGGACACAATTTGCATCACTCAAATTGCGCGGCTTATTTCGAGCTCCGGGTGCAGTGTGGACACACCCTCCCTGGTCACATCGCTCCCCGTACGTCTGGCCGACACTTTTTTGGTTCCCAGATGTACACATGGACATTTGCTTTGTTTGTGACCAGTTTGTCGAGAGTTGTGGATCACACCACACGACTGACCTGTCCTCATTTCTTAGCACGTCTCACCCTTAAACATTTTCAGTGACCAACTTCACAAAGAAACTCACCTTCTAGCTCTCTGTCTCCCACCCACCCCTTCTTTTTTTCCCCTCCCCTTCCCCTCTCCTATTTATTTTGGGTGTGCACATCCTAAACTCATGACTCCGGTCATCTGAAGAAGTGGGCTGTGCCCATGAAAGCTCAGGATCCCATCGACATGTTTTGTTTGTCTTTAAAGTGCTACCAGACCATTTGTTGTTTTCTTCCAGGTCATTGATAAAGGCCTTAAACAGTGTATGGGCAAGAACCGAGCCTTCCACGACCCAACAGGAAACAGGCCCACTCGACGTTTACCCTTACATTTGGAGAGCTATGAGTTAGCCAGTGTGTCACCCATTTAATGTGGGCCGTGTTCATCTGATTTCATTCTCGTTTTCTTCTAATCAGCCCCAAGTCCTGCCTAGAGCGGGGGGCTGGACTTGATGACCTTCTGAGGTCTCTTCCAGTTCTATGATTCTAAGTCAGACCCCCACCTAGGGGTCACATCATGGCATCAACCCGATTGCCTTTCTCAGTCCAACTTGTAAGCTCACGAGAACATTCAGCCTCGCAGGACAGAGTTCCCCATAGAGAGGCTGAATGCTCCTGAGGATTGGTACAAACGACCTTCTCCGACCTTCGTTCTTTGTCACCACGTCCCGACCGGACCCTGTTCCGGGCTCGGCCAGATGGGGCCGGGCTGATGGAAAAGCCTCGGCTATTTTGCACGCCGGCATCCCAGAGTAATTATGTTGCCCCGGTGCCGGGGGAGGCGCTGCAAGGTGGCATTCAGGCGATGCTGCAGGTATTGACGGGCTAAGCTCATCCACAGCCCTAGCCGGCACCGCTGAAAGGGCAGTGGGCGAGGGTGAATGTGCACTTGTCAAACATGCCAATACAGATGATGTATGTGTCCAGGAGGAAAGGGCTGGGGGGAGGGGAGGAGAGGAGAAGGAGGCGTCGGAGGCTGGTTCTGTGCTCTCCATCTTCCTGACACCACCTGGGCAGAGGCCGATCGGGCCTGCGGAATCCCCAGCCGCCTCTGGGATTCAATGAACCCAAAGGCTCCGATCCCCGGAGAAAGGAGACTCTTGGGGGGAAATCCCCCTTTCAGATCCAGGTCCTCATTTTTCTTGCTCTTCCCAGCAGACTCCCGAGGCCACAGCCCGTGGGATGGGACCGCCCAAAGCCGTCCTGCCTTCAGGGACTTCAGTCTGGGGGCGTGCGGCTTCAGCTCGTGGGAGAAGAAGGAAGGTTCAGAAAAGGGCAACGAAAATGATGAGGGCGTGGAAGGGGTGCCATAGGAAGAGATACTTAAAAGACTGGGACTTAGAAAAGAGGAGACGAAGGGGGGATAGGATAGAGGTCTATACAATCATGACAGGTGTGGGGAAAGTGAATAAGGAAAAGTTATTCCTTTGTTCTCATCACATAAGAAGTAGGAGTCACCAGATGAAATGCGTAGGGAACAGGTTTAAAAGAAACAAAAGGAAGTATTTCTTCATGCAGCTCGCAGTCAACCTGTGGAACTCCTTGCCAGAGGATGTTGTGCAGTCCAGAACTTTAACAGGGTCCAAAAAAGAACGGGATCAATTCATGGAGGACAGAACCATCGATACTTATGCTGGCTGGGCAGTGGTGGTGTCCCTCTGTCTGTCAGAGGCTGGGAATGGGCAACAGGGGAGGGATCCCTTGATGATTCCCTGTTGTGTTCCCTCCCTCTGGGGCAGCTGGCATTGGCCACTGTGGGCAGAGCCGACATTGGGCTGGATGGGCCTTTGGTCTGACCCCATCTGGCCGTGCTTATGTAGGGTTTATTCTGTGTTTTCAGGGGGAGCCACCATATCGTCGCACATGAGTGCACACGCACGGGCTCACTTGCACTTAAACACGTGTGCGCACACGCGATCTCTTCCTTCGCCCCGAGCTTGTCGCAGACGTGAACCGGTGTATCAGGAGCAAGCCGAGAAGTCAGGCGGCTCCTTTGGAAGGTGGCAAATGGCTGCACGAGGGCGGGGGCGGGGAGAACTCCCCAAGCGCTTGGCAGGTGTCTGGGCTCTTCGGCACTCACCTTAGGGAAAGGGGGCAGGAGTTAGGGGGAGCCCTGGGGCCCATCCCCTCGCAAAGGGGACATCGCGCCTGGCTTCTCCACCCACGGAGCTCCAGCACCCATGTGTGGCTGCGTTTAGGGTCCGATTCACCTCTGATAGAAACCCTTCGCCCGCCATGGAATTACACCCGGGATCTTTGGCCCCTGGGACGGGCTGGGGATGCAAAGGGACTAAAAGGTCACTGTCTAGATGTGTGGGGGATGGCCTGGCAGTGTGGAGAGAGGAGGGGTGCAGGGCATGGACAGACAGACAGCCTGTAGCTGAGGGAGCAACTCCGGGTTGGGATTCTTCCCCGTTGCCACCTGTCCCCCGGCCAGCGCGGGATGGCGTGTGCTACCGCCCAGGGCTGCATTATGACTTACATGGGCCCTGGGCACTTTTGCCTCCATAAAAAAAAATCTGAAAAATTATTTTTGATATAACTTTAAATACTTCAACATTTTTTTTTCTGTTTTAGGCAAAATTGAATAGATTTTCGTGGGCCCTAAAAGTTTCATTTTTTTCTGATGTGAGAAAAAAATTAAAACATTTTCTTCGACCCTAAAAGTTCATGTTTTTTCTTCCGATTTTAAAAGAAATTAAAACTTTTTTGTGGGCCCCTAAAAGTATCACGGGCCCTAGGCACTGTGCCTATTGTGCCTAATGGATAAGTCGGCCCTGCTGCCACCGGGGGTCCCCGCGTCGCATGCCGCTGCCAAACACGGAGCCCGCTGGACCCGGAGCTCTCCGCAGGGCGGGCTGAGAAGAGACGCTAGCTCCGCTCCGGAGCGAGGGAGGCAGAGGAGGCCGGAGCGGGCGGAGGGAGAGGGCGGTGGCAGGGAAAGCGGCAGCTGGAAGGATGTAGGGGGGGGGGGGCAAGGTCACCTTCAGGTCATACCAGCATCCTCTGGGTACCACTGAGCCAGCAGCCAATCAGCTCTGCCCCGGGCCTGCCTGCTCCCATTGGCCCAGAAGGATCATGTGATCTGGACACCCTGCTCCCCTCCTCCCTCGGTTATTTGTTAAGCATCTGCCGCCCGCCCCATGATGGATGGCCTGCCGGCTACCTGCTTGGAGGCAGCGCTGCTTTCCCGACGCCCCTCCTTCCCCAGCCCGGCTCCACCGTCTGCTCGCCGTGCAGCAGCCAGGACCACGCTGCTGGCGTCGGAGTCCCCAAGATAATGGCGCATGGGCCGGAGGCGCCGGAGCCGAGCGCCACTCAAGATGCCGGGGGAGGGGGGGCATGCAACATGGGGTCCATGCAGAGATGGGGAGCAGACTGGAGGGGCCTGCATAGTTGGGGGGGGGGCGTCCTTTCTCCAGGGGGATGCCAGCCCTGTGGCTTAGAGACAAGTGGCATTTGAAAGCCAAGTGGGGGACCGGAAGGCCTGAGGCACAAGGGGCTGTGTAGGATTGGTGGAAGGAAGAGAATAGAGACCTTGAGGGGCTGTGGGGAGGTGGCCAGGGGCCTTGATGGGCAATAAAACCAGTGCCTCCCCCCGTATGCTCTAGGACCGGGCTGCACCAGAGCCAAGCCTGTTATTTCTGGGTAACCCAGGCTGCATGAGAACAGCCTCTGAGCTAGGAAGGGTGTGGGAAAGTGCTTATGGGTACCCTGATGGAAGTCAGGGTGCAGGCCAGGAGAGAGAGCCAGGCATGCCCAGAGGTAAGCAGCAGGTGAGCCCCTGGAGGTTCGGGACAGGTGAGTGCTGGTTTCTGCTCAGGTGAGTGCTGAGGATGGCTGCACAGGTAAAGCACAGGTGAGTGGAAAAGGTTCAGAAAAGGGCAACAAAAATTATTATCAGTTTGGAACGGGTCCCATAGGAAGAGAGATTAAGAAGACTGGGACTTTTCTGCTTAGAAAAGAGGAGACAAAGGGGGGATAGGATCGAGGTCTATAAAATCATGACTGGTGTGGAGAAAGTGAATAAGAAAAAGTTATTTACTTGTTCCCGTAATATAAGAACTTGGGGTCACCCAATGAAATGAAGAGGCAGCAGGTTTAAAACAAACCAAAGGAAGTTTTTCTTCATGCAGTGCAACATCAACCTGTGGAACTCCTTGCTGGAGGATGTAGTGAAGACTAGGACTTTAACAGGGTTCAAAAAAAGAGCTAGCTAGATTCATGGAGGTTAGGTCCATCAATGACTATTATAGCCAGGTTGGTAGGAATGGTATCCCTAACCTCTGTTTGGAAATCTGTGACAGAGGAGGGATCACGTGATGATTCCCTGATCTGTTCCCTCCTTCTGGGGCACCTGGCATTGTGGGCCGACAGGATACTGGGCTGGATGGATCTTTGGTCTGACCCTGTCTGGCCGTTCTTATGGTCTTTTGAGTGCTGCATTCTCCATGTTCCCATAGACTTTGATGGCCTCCATGTGCTTGCAGGGGAGGTGGGAGACAGAGCTGCAAAGAAATTGCTTTTCAGGGTCATTACAACTGAATGTCCCTGAAATCAGCTTATCTCCCGAGATTTCCAGTTCTGACCAAACTGGGGAAGCATCTGCATTTTCCAAATCCTAGAAGAGCCTGCCAGACATTTGTGAGATAAACCTTCAACTTTATGGCAAGGGATCTGGAGAAATTCTTGTGGTTCCAGGTCTTAAATCATTCGAGTGGCACTTTTCTGAGCCCTTTCCAAGTGTGGAGACGCCCTTTGTGGAGTGAGGACCCCAAAGCTGGACAAGAAGCGGCCAAGGTCTCCTAGAGTAAGTGTCCAGAAAAGAATCCTGACGGGTACTCAGGAGATCTGGGTTCAAATGTCATCTCTACTACAAGCTCCTTGGAATGTGTCTACACTGCAAAGAGAAATCCATGGCACCGAGTCTCAGAGTCAAGCTGAATTCTTTGCACAAGGATCATCTTATTTAACCGCGTCTTCCCACCCAAAGGAGGGGAGTTTCACCACACCCCCTCCATAGGCGCCGCTGCTCCGAATTGCTCTGCAGTGAGTTCAGCTCACGAAGCAGAAGGCCGTTGTCTTGCATCTGCTGCGTGTCAGTGAAACCTCTGTCCTTGAAATCCAGGGGAAAACTTGGATAAAACCCAGTCTGCTAAAGGACGAGATGGCTCCGAGCCCAGAGTTCGTATCCACACTCTGATTGACCTACGCAAATTGGAGGATTGGGCCAAAAGAAATCGGATGAGGTTCAGCAAGGACAAGTGCCGAGTCCTGCCCTTGGGACGGAAGAATCCCAAGCGCTGTTACAGCAGGGCTAAGCAGCCGTTTGGCAGGAAAGGAGCTGGGGATTAAAGTGGATGAGAAGCTGGAGATGAGTCAACAGGGCGCCCATGTAGCCAAGAAGGCTAATGGCATAGTGGGGGGCATTGGGAGGAGTGTTGCCAGCAGATCTAAGGAAGTGACTAGTCCCCTTTATTTGGCACTAGTGAGGCCACATCTGGAGTATTGTGTCCAGTGCTGGGCCCCCCACTACAGAAAGGATGTGGGTGCAGTGGAGAGGGTCCAGCGGAAGGCGACCAAAATGATTCGAGGGCTGGAGCACATGGCCTATGAGGAGAGGCTGAGGGATTTGGGCTTGTTTAGTCTGCAGAAGAGAAGAGTGAGGGGGGATTTGAGAGCAGCCTTCAACTTCCTGAAGGGGGGTTCCAAGAGGCTGGAGGGAGGCTGTTCTCAGTGGGGGCAGATGGCAGAACGAGGAGCGATGGTCCATGCTTCATTGAAATCATTGCTCCGGGGAGCCTGGCTGGGGAGAAGGGGTGCAGGGTGCCCTGGGGGAGAGGACACCCCCGGCTCTCTCATCGCAGCAGCTTGGGGCCAGGTGAGAAGCGCCTCTCTGTGGCCGCTGCCGCTCCAGCGGGCTCAGCCGGGGGAGGGGTGCATGTCCCCCGTCTGGGGCAGGTCCAGGTTCGTCTGCCCCCTGCACGCCCCAGACAGGGTGAGGAATGCAGCAAACTGGGCACTTTCCCCTCATTCCCTGATGAAGGGGAACAGCCATCAATGTCCCCATATAAATTGGTGGGGGAGCTTCAGCCTTCTCCCCCCCTCCTTAGCGGGCACCTGGGGGTGGGAGGTTCACGGCGGGGGGGCACACCCCCAGCTTGCCCCTTTCACCTGCCTGGTGATTGCGTCTCTTTTCTGCATGGCTTTATGAGCAGCAATCCCCGTCCAGGCACATCCCACTGTCCTGGCCCAGCCAAGCCCTGGCCCTTGCTTTACGTTCGAGTAAGAGGCAGCTGCCTCCCGGATTTGGCGGTCCTCGCTCTGACCGTTTAGGACCGCGGTGTCCAACCAGTTCTGAAGCAGCAGCCACGACAGCCACTAGCCACGCTCAGCCGGCCAAATAGCCACAAGTGGCTAGTGCCTGGCGTGTCGGTTGCCACAGGTTAGGAGGAGTTATTGGACAGACAGACAGACACAGACGAACGCTCTCAGACATACAGCAGATGCCTCTAGCTCGTTGCAATCGTCTCCACGCTGAAGTGAACCGTCTTTTCTACGGCGCAGCCTAATTGCTTGTGCCTAAGGCCGGCCTCTTCATTTCCACCTCCCCCTGGTGTGGAAAGTACAAATGAATCGCTTCCGGGCATAGGGTTCAGCGGAGGGCTATTGCTTTGCAAGGGGAGGGAGAGCCTCATAAATCACAGCAGCAGCAGCGTGGCTGCCCCCGACTTGCCACGGCAGCATGGAACGGTGCCACGGCGGAACAGAACAGCACCACGGCAGCACAGAATGGCGCCATGGCAGCACGGAACGGCACCACGGCAGCACAGAATGGTGCCACGGCAGCACGGAACGATGCCATGGCGGCACGGAACAGCACCACAGCAGCACAGAATGGCGTCACGGCAGCATGGAATGGCGGCATGAAATGATGCCACAGCAGCACGGAACGGTGCCACAGCAGCACGGAACGGCGCCACGGAATGGCACCACGGCAGCAGGGAATGGTGCCACAGCAGCACGGAACGGTGCCACAGCAGCACGGAATGGCGCCACAGCAGCACGGAACGGTGCCACAGCAGCACGGAAAGGTGCCACGGCAGGAAGCCTGGGCTGGGAAAAAGCAGATGCTTGGGAAAGGCCCAATCCTGCACGGTGCTGAGTCCCGCTCTGCTCTCCGAATCCGGGGATGCTCCAGCACCCTGGAACACCGGGCTGTGGACACGAGCACTGGGCGTGGGATTTCGATGCCGGACATGGGTGTGAGTTTCTGGGCCCGATGTCGTGCCCTGCGCCGGTCCGAGGGGCGGGAAGGAAAGCCCGGCACAGAAGGGCGGGGGCGCACCCAGCACCGGGGATCTCTGCGGTCTGCCTGCCCCGGAGACGTAGCGCAGGACCATTGCAAACGGGTCCCATTCTGCTGGCGGCTGAAGGGTCCGGCACGGAGCAGGGCAGGTGCCCAGAGGCTGAGCTAACCAGCTGGTCTCCTCAGGTGGCGGTCCTTGGCTTTCCGTTCACCCCACGGGCTGCATGGGGGCGGGCAGAGCCTCCTCCGTCCCGCATCTCCTTTGCTCTGCACCCGGTGCCGTCACGCCCCGCAGCACAGACTGCCCCTGCGCTGCACGAGCGGCACGGAGGGTACAGCAGCCGTGGCAGCCTGGGCCAGGCCTTTGGGATAGAGGACAGGCTGCCCCTCGCCCATGGAACTCACACTTGACAGCCAGCCAGCGCATAGCAGGGGGCACGGCTCGCCCACGGCCGTGGGACATCCAGCCCTAATCTCTAGAGCAGGGGCGGGAAACCTTTTCTGGGTTGGGGGCCACTGACCCCCAGAAAAATCAGTTGGGAGACACCCAAAAACTCCCCCCCCCAATAGCCACCTTGCGGAGGTGGGCCTGACTGAGAAGGAGAAAGATATTCCCCTTGCATGCCACAGCCTAGGGGGGCCTTGGCCAGTAGATTTTGGGGGGGCCCCTAGGCTCGGAAAGGCCCCAGAAATGTGGGGTTCAGTGCATAGGAGGGTGCTGCCAGGAAGCAGGCTTGGGGAGGCAGGGAAGGTGTAGGAGGGGAGTGGGGGTTGATGGGTCTCGGCAGGAGGGGGTACAGGAGCAAAGTGGGGGTGTGGGGTCTGGGAGGGAGGGAAGGTGTAGGAGGGAAGTGGGGGATAATGGGTCTGGGCAGGAGGGGGTGCAGGAGCAAAATGGGAGTGTGGGGTCTGGGTGCATGGGGAGTGCAGTGGCAGGGTGAGGGTGGGAGGGCTGTGTGAGAGGTAGGGTGCAGGAGCAAGCTGGAGGTGGGGGTCCTAGGAGGGGGGTACAGGAATGGGGTGGGGTGGAGGGTTTGGGCAATGAGGGGGCACTTACCTGGCGCAGCTCCTCAAGGACACATGTGGCTCCGTGTCCCCCACCGCTCCCAGGCACCGCCCCCTGCTGCTCCTATTGGCTGCAATTACGGCCAATCGGAGCAGCAGGGGAAAGGCATCCAGGCAGCGCTTTGCTGCACTGCCCAGCTGGGGAGAGGGGGAGCACACGGAGCCTCTTCCTCCCCTCTGCCCC
This sequence comes from Pelodiscus sinensis, assembly GCF_052426305.1. Classification (NCBI taxonomy): domain Eukaryota; kingdom Metazoa; phylum Chordata; order Testudines; family Trionychidae; genus Pelodiscus; species Pelodiscus sinensis. The sequence continues at coordinate 15,507,946 of NC_143082.1, forward strand.
GCCTGGCAGAGCCCCTGCATCGGATCCAGCCCCGGCTTGCCTGACTCTGGCCTGCGGGGCTCCCCACCCCGAAAGGGGGAGCTGGGAGGGGGCCACAGGGTAGGAACACCAGTGCTGGCTCCCTGAGGCTGGAGGGGAGCCCGGATCCAGCCCCTGGGCCTTAGGTTCCCCACCCCAGTTCGAGACCACCTTGTGGGGAGCCAAGGCAGAACTTTCCTCTCCTCCCCTTCATCTGCCTCTCACTGTTTCTCGTGATCGCCTTTTTTCTGCTCCTTCCTGCCCCTCCCTGCACCGTCCCGCCAGGCCAGACCTGCCACAAGACCGACGCCACGTGCGCCGCCACGGCCACTGTCTCGCTAACGTGTGTTGTAACTGGCAGCGGGGAGCAATCTGTCTGCTTAATGCATCGGGCGCTCGTTCCCCAGCCGGGCCCGGGCTGTCCCTCCTGAAACCGCAGCGCCCATAAAAACCCGCCGCGACGTATTTCATTCCCAGCCGGTGCTAGCAATGACGGCGGCGGCGCCATGCACTGTATTTCCTGGGGACTAATGACCGGCTGGAGTTAACGGCTCATGCGAGCTCCCTGGGCCATCCGCTGCTCCCAGCTGGCCATTCATTCCCAGGAAATACCTGGGCGCGTGGGCCATTATTGCTTAATTCCAGCCTATTTTTCACTCCTGTACGGTTACCGAAGAAAGATGCCCCTGAATAATAACCAGCGTCCTGTATTTCCACCGCCTTGTCCGTACCACGGTGCTTAAAACAGCGCCTCTGGGAGCCGAGAGGGGTCTCAGAACAGTCACTGACTTACCGCCGGATCCCAGGCAAGCCACTTAAACTCTGTGTGCCTTCCCTTCCCGCGGCATAATTCATCGAGCCTGGTCCCCTTCTAGCACGGGCCCTGGGACTGTCAGAGACGCTGGGGTCCAACGTCTTTTAGCAAGACCCACGATCAGGAGTTAAAAATGCCAAGACACGGGGACTCCCCCCACTTCCCTCCTAATCTTGGTCCACAATTAATGAACCTCGCTGTTAAAAATCCATGGTTTAGTTCCCCTGCAAACTTCGTTGACTCCAACTTCCAGCCATGGGAGGCTGTTAACCCTATTGTCGGCCAGTGCCCTGTTCTGCCGGAGCTGGTTCTGTTTGGCAATTGCGGTTTTGCAGGAGTTTGAAACCCCTTTATTTTGGAGAAATCTTTATCTAATGTCATCTCACTGAGCGGGAAATGGTACTTGCATGATAGAACCATGTATCTTTCTCTCATATTTACAGAACCCTGTATGATCAACCTGTGGAACTCCTCGCCAGGGGATGTTGGGAAGACCAGGACTTTAACAGGCTTCAAAAAAGAACTAGATACATTCATGGAGGTGAGGTCCATCAATGACTGTTAGCCGGCATGGATAGGAATGGTGTCCCTGGCCTCTGTTTGCCAGGGGCTGGGAATGGATCATTTGATGATTCCCTGTTCTGTTCATGCCCTGGCATGGGGCACCTGGAATTGGCCACTGTGGACAGACAGGACACTGGCTGGATGGATCTTTGGTCTGACCCATCTGGCTGTTCCTATGTTCTTATCTAAGCGCTAGATAGCATGACAATGCCCGTTTGTGAAATGCAGCCACCTCAGGAGTGTAACGCAGCCGCTTCTTAGCAGCGTACAGGAACACTGCCCAGCGGTGCCGGGCAGGTAGTAAATGATCACTGCGGATGTTTGGTTTGGGCAGGACTGCAACAGGTCTCCTAGAGATCGTTCAGCCCAGCTCCTCAGGACCGTAGGGAGTGGGCGGGAGGTGGAATGATCGGGCCGTTGTGGCCAGCTGACAGAAGGCAGGCGTTGCAGCCGGCCCGGCGGTGCTGTGGGCCATTGCGTGCGGGGGGTGTACCCCTGGATGGCCCTCTAAGCCTGTGATCTGAGTTCCCTTCCAGGCTTGCTGGTGTATTGGGCTCTCTCTGAACGGGTTACGGCTGCAAAATCTTTCCTGGCTGGCTGCTCCAAGGACCCAGGCTTGAAGGCCGTGCCCAGGACAAGGCTCTCTTGATTTCAGGGAGCCCTGCCCTTACTGGCTGAAGGAGGCAAGGCCCTGCGCTCAAGGTCGCTCAGGCGCCTGCAGCCCGGCTCCCAGAGGGCCCGCAGCCAGAGCTGCTAGCAGAGGGGCGCTCCCAGGCGGCGCCACGTGGAGTCGGCCAGCAGGACGCCCAGGCTGCGCCGAGGCTGGGCTGAGACTCAGGGCTGCTTCCTGGCAGCCCCCTGAACCGCAGATCACAGCTCTGGGGCAGGGGCGAATCGTCCCCTGCAGCGTCCTCCCCGTCTCGCCTCTCAGCAAGGACACAGCTGAGTGTGTGTGTATGTGTATGGGGGGGTGTCTGTATGTGTGTGTGTGTCTGTGCATACTTGTGTGTGTGGGGGGGTCTGCATGTGTCTCTGTGTGTGTGCATGTGTGTCTGTGTGTGTGGGGGGTGTGTGTCTGTGTGTGTGTATCTCTGTGTGTGTGTCTGTGTGGGGGGGATGTGTGTGTCTGTGTGTGTGTATCTGTGTGTGTGTCTGTGTGTGGGGGATGTCTGTGTGTATGTCTGCATGTCTCCGTGTGTGTATCTATGTGTCTCTGTGTGTGTGTGTGTGTGTGTGTGTGTGTATGTGGGGGGTATGGGTGTGTGTCTGCATGCATATGTGTCTGCATGTCTCTGTGTGTGTGTATCTGTCTGTGTGTGTATGTGTGTGTGTCTGCATGTCTGTGTTTGTGTCTGTGTGGGGGGATATGGGTGTGTGTGTGCGTGTGTGAGTCTCCGTGTATGTCTGCGTGTGCGTGTGTGTGTGTGTGTGTGTGTGTGTGTCCCTGATGAACTCTAATGAGCAATTTCTAGTCCCCTGGCAATAGCAGCGCCAGGCCAAGCAGGGGACCCTCTGGCTGGCGTTTGTGTTTTAATTTCAAACCCCTCTGCGCAGCCTCTAGGCGCCAGGCAGGTGATTCCCGTGGCGGGGGAGGCTCCTCTCCGGGGCTCCGGGACGGCGGCGAGCCAGGAGATGAGGGTGAGCCACTTGCGAGATGGGAGCCGCAGCCCTCCGCCCTGGGCAGACCCAGGCGATATCTACGGGAGCCAGGACTGGAAATGGAATCCCCCAGGTGAATGCGCTAACCACTGGGGAACACAGCCACTCGCACACGCCTTTCCACCCCTCACAGTGGCCCCAAGACTGGAAAAGCTCTGTGTCCCCGCCACTGTCCCTGGCCAATAGAAAAGGGAGATTTTTTGGGGGGAGGACAAATCTGCCACTCCCCACCCCCGGTGGTGTGAGATATGGGGAGGAGCGTCACGCGGAGATCCGCGGGCTCTGAACCCTGGCGGTTTGAGAGGTGGGCGAGGGAGGTTCTAGTCCAGGGGCGGGAACCTTGTTTGGGTCGGGGGCCACTGACCCACAGGGAAATCGGTCAGGGGCCGCACACAAGTGAGACGCAAAAACCAAACCAACCAACCCTCACTGGAGTGGCCCCCGACTGGAAAGGAGAAAGCCCCTCCCCACAGTCCCCCCGCACCCCAGGGGGGCCAGGCTAGTAGTCCCCCCGCCCCTGATCTGGTCCCTCTGCTGAAGTGGGTGGCAGGGGGACTCGAACATGCGTCTGTCTAATTATGGGGTGCTAACAGGTGAGTGCTGGCTCCTTGCGCACGGCCTGATCCAGGAGGCGTGTTCTTGGGCAGCCCCCAAGAACTCCGGCCAGACCTGGCCCAGCAGACCCGCTTGGCAGCGGACACGTGGCTGGGCTAAGTCACTTAGGCGACTTCCCACACGCCCCGCTGCAGAAAATCGGGCGCTGTTGGGATTGAGCGGCGGGAACGTTGGTGCCTCCAGGGCTCGGGGAGCAGCTAAGCAGCTGTTGTGCCGACTGACATCTCCAACTTCGCCCCCCATCTCTGGAGTCACCGAACGGGCCACCCTTCCCCTCACAGAGACTGCTAGATTTTGGGAATGGGGGCGGGGGAGGAACTATGCTCATTGCTGCCAAGGTTGGAGGAGTGGGGGGGGGCTGCTTTCTGCCTCAGTTTCCCCATTCTGTACATATTTGGGTTGACTTGTCAGCCTGACGTCAGCGGCGCCAGCACACGGCGAGGACACAGCCCCCTGGATTCTCTCCTAACGGGACCACGATGGGTGCTTTCTGCATGGTCGTTCTTTGTTCTTGGCTGCTGTGCTGCGTACGTTCCTTGCTCCTGGCAAGGTCAGGCGAGAGCCCCTTGCGCGCCGACAGGAAAGCAGAGAGGTTCCCGGCACTTCCTCCACCGTCGTGCACGACTCACTTGCTCCCCTGAGCCGGGCGGAGAACGGCCCTGCTCTGCTTCTCGGGACGGCTGTGTTGGCCGTGTGCTTGGAGATCCGCTGGCAGCAAAGCGAAGGACTCCTTAAAGGTACAAGCGCAGACACGGCCCCGGGGAGTGCGGGAACGCGATGCACGCGTGGTCTGTGCGGGGCCTGCTGTCCCTGGCAGCATCCTGCCGATTGAACAGGGCGCTGACCCTGGGGAGGTGGGGACGGTAGCCGCGCCCCCGCATTGCAGCGGTTGCTCTTATATGACAGGGTTTACGGCTCAGTTCAGTGGCTAGGCACCCCCCAGGACAAATGGTTCCCCTGCGGCAGAGTCAGCCCTCCGGCCCTTGTTTCTGGTGCTCTTTTATCCAGCACGGAGACCCCAGAGAGCCACACGTGCGCACAAAGCCCAACCATCTCTCCAGAGCCATTATCTCCTCTTCCAAAGGGGGCAGCGAAGACAGAGCGAAGGGAAGAAGCCAGCCCCACGCCACTCAGAGCCAGGCCTGGAACCTGGGTTTCCACCCCAACCGGCGCATACACCAACCAGCGAGCTACAGCGCCTCCTGCTGGACCCCCGCAGCCTGTTCGCTCCGCCCAGGAAGACTCACAAACTGTCCGCCTAATCGATGCCAGAGCTGGCTCCACACTTACCAGCTCCGGCTGATTTCTGGCAGCTTCTACCGCACACAACACAGTGGGCTCCACTGAGAGGTGGGTACACTACGTAAAGGATGCGCTTACCATTTGGTTTTGCTGTTTAATCCTTGCTAAGCTCCGGGGGATGGACTAGAAGACAAAGCTCCCTCTTCTAGGACGCGGTTCCAGGCAGTTCAAAGGGAAAGCAGCCGCGGTAACGCCGTGGTCTATAATGACTTGATCCCTGTAGAACTTGGAAGTAGAATCTGATGGGTCCCTTTTCGTTTCTGCCAGACCATCTGCCTCCACAGATCCCGTCTATTTCTCCCTCCGCCTCGTGTGCCAGGCCCATCCTGGTGTCTCAGGTTTCTCTCCTGGACGTGGCTGCGCAGAGGAGGCCAAGAACCTGACATCTTTTGGTCATGTCAGGAGGGAAAGGAATTATTGGTACAACTGCAAGTGCCTGAAATTGCAAAGTCGGTGAACGGTTTTGTGTTCATGGCTTTGCATCCACCTGCTCTTTGATGAATGGCTCTTCGTTTTATTATAATGTTAAAACCAAGAGTGAGGAAGAAAAGCCGCCCCCCCCCCCCCCCCCGCCTCTGTCTCCGTCTCTGTCTCTCTCTCTCTCCTTTCTCGCTGACTTCATCACTGCATCTTGGAAATCGTTCAAGGTATGTGTCATCCGTATAAATATCCCCAGACCTCTTCGTCTTAAGAGTTCTCACACCCCCGCTGCTTGAGCAGGGCGTTATTTCAAATCAGCGCTGGCATCCAAGAAGCTCTCAGCAGCCTTCCCAACAAGCAAATAAACCCACACCCTGTTTCAAAGCTGAGGATGTGGCGGAGAATCCATCTGGCCCAGGCCACAGACTGAATTACCAAGCAGGTCGTAAACACCCTGCTTCTGTTGTAATTTAGCTGGACGAAGCACATGGTTCCATTGCGGGAGAGGATATGGACACCGCTGCGAGCCGCTTGACCGCTGGTCTGTTGCATGACCTTGGAGAAGTCAGTCCTTGGCTCCGTGCCTCAGTTTCCCCCATCTGACCTGCTTTGTAAAGAGCTTGGAGATCTAGTGAGAAAAAGCACTAGATGAGTAGGAATTATTATCAGCATAACCGTAAGCCTCAGTGTATTTAATCCCATTGGTGATTGGTGCCTGTGGGGGGACAGGGAGGGCCACCCACAGGAACAGGGAGGGGGCATGAGGGTGCACCCCCGGGAAGCCGTGCACCTCCAAAAGGTAAACTGGCTCAGAGGCATTTGAGCTAAAAGCTAAAAGTTCAATGTGATCAGTGGAATTTTTTTCACTTGAAACCTCAGTTTTGCCCATAAAGGACTTTTCCAAATGAAAATGTTCCCAGAAATGTTTTGTTTCTTTCTAAACTTGCTTGTCCTTGTACGGAAAAGAAAGGATCAAATGCAGAATTAGAGAAAGATTGTTTTGGGAGAGGTGGGGGGTTGAAAAAATGTTAGAAACCAAAAACATCCAAAATAACAATGGGTCAGCGGGCTTTTGGTTTTTGTTTTGGGGTGGGTTTTTTTGGCTCTTGGCTTTTATCAGGGGGATGGGGAACAGTTGCATTTTTTCAAAAAGCTAAAGATTGTTTCCTCAATCTCTTTCCCCCATTTTTTGTATCTTCTCTTCGAATCCTTACTGTTTCCCAAGCTGTTCCATCCCCGCTTAGCCTGGAGTGGGGGGAATATGACGAATCTCATATTTCAGATCTTGTAAATTGCAAAGTGATTAATACTGAAGCAAACCCAATGCTGCCCATACAAATCTGGGGACTTTCAGACCCACTCTTAGGCCCAGATCCTCCAAGGTATTTAGGCACCTAACTTCCACGGAGGCTCTGGAACAACCGCTCAGTCAGTTTGTTTTCATGGCTTGGATCCACAAGTTCAAGTCCCGCTATGAGGATTTAACCTCTCAGCGTAGAAGATAAATTGAATTCCATCCATTTAATGGGGCTGGTTCTTTAGGAAACTGTCCTCTGCGTCAGCGAGAGAAGAGTTTGTCCAGGTGTCCTTGGTTAGAAACGTCTCCTTATTCTCAACATGTTGGCGGGGGAGGCGCTTTGCATTTCAATGGAGAAGCCATGCCCGTGGGGATAAAGTGGATTGGGATGAAATGAGGTGTATAAATGGGAGAGGTTATTTGGCTGGGACTGCCTGTTGGCAGCTGGAATTAGCTGGCTCCGATGTGAGAAGCAAAAACACAAAACAAATCTGTGCCGAGGCAGTAAAATAATAATCTTCTGTCCTTCGGTGCAAAGGATATCGAAGTTCTTGGCAAGCGGTAAAGGATTACGGCTCTCCAGACTTACTCTGAAGTAGGTCACTAAGCCAGGGTCTACATGAGGGCGTTATTTCGAAATAACCCCCCTTAGGTCCAATTAATAAGCGAGGCGTCCATACGACCAAGCCCGTTTTTTCGAAAGTACAGGCTGCGTACTTCCAAATGTGCACTCCTGCTTTCCTCGGGGAATAATGCTAATTCCGACATCGTTATTTCGAAATAGTGGCTGTGTGGTTGCGCCGGTGCTGCTATTCCGAAATAACGACTCCCCAGAGTCGTTCAGACTAATTACTCCCCAGTGCTTCCTGGGGCTCTAAGGCGAGGTGGCACATCCACATGAACGGAGCCGGCCTCGGACTCATTTCAATGCTCCCCGGAGCGAGGTCCCGCTAGTTTGATTTTGTTCAATTGGGGAGTTATTAAGTCGAATTTTCTCATTTGGAAATAGTTGCCTGGTGTAGACGCGCCCTCTGTGTCCTCGTTCCCATTGGGCAGCTGGGGAAACTGAGGCAAAAAAAAGCGATGTAACCAAATTCACATGGACACTCAGTGAAACCCTGGTTCCCCTGTGGCAACCATGAGATTCCACTCTCCTGTTCTGGAACTGGGGATAAAATCCAGGGATCCCAGTCTGTCCTCGCCCAGTCCAATGGGTAGGCTCTCCTCCCCTCTGACGACTGTGCTCTTCCTCCACTGTCTCATCCTTGGGTGCCTGCAAAAGCTGAACAAAAGGCTCAGAACAAATAAATAAGCGAGTGCCTCTCTCTCCTGCTGCATTATTTACCCACAATGTTTTCTGGTGCTGATAACGGCCACATTTGCCTGTGTCTTTAGCAACCGATATAAATTACTGTTGCTTGTCAGACCAGCAAGGATCAGCTGATGTTTAGCGGGAGGAACCTGGCTTCATGGGCACGGCTGGGGAGCCTGTCTCCGGAGGAGCGCTGGGACCTGGCAGACAAAACCTTTGCTTTGCCGTCTCCGCTCCCTGCTTGCTGAGCCACGGTCTGACGTGTCCCTGGTTTATGGGGCTTGTGGCCATGGCTGATAAAAGGTAAAACAAGGGGAATGTGGAACCTGCCATGTGGGCACAGACTATTGTTAAGAACATAGGAACGGCCAGACTGGGACAGACCAATGGTCCATCCAGCCCAGTCTCCTGTCTGCTGACAGTGGCCAATGCCAGGTGCCTCACGGGAGGGAACAGTGATCCCTCTCCTGTCATCCATTTCCAGACAAACAGAGGTAGGGACACCATTCCTACCCATCCTGGCTAAGAGCCATTGACGGACCTAACCTCCATGAATCTATCTAGCTCCTTTTTGAACCCTGCTAAAGTCCTAGCCTTCACCACATCCTTTGGCAAGGAGTTCCACAGGTTGACTGTGCCCTGTGAGAAGAAAAACTTCCTTTGGTTTGTTTTAAACCTGCTGCCTATTCATTTCATTGGGTGCCCCCTAGTTTTTATATTGTGAGAATAAGTAAATAACTATTCCTTATTCACTTTTTCCACACCTGTCATGATTTTATAGGGTTTATATTGTTTCACTAATCCAGCATCCTGCCTCGTGATACTCATGGGTCTCCCATTTCCTGCTGGTCATTCAGTCCTTGTCGCCTATCTTTGGCAATGATCGATGTGAACTGACCCTGCTGAAACATCCTTAATGCACCAGTTTATGCCATAAAGAACATGATGGGAAAAATAACCTTCCTATTTTCTGACTTGGGAAGTCGTTTTATGCCTTGAAGCATGTGATTGGATTATTGTTGTTGTTTGTTTGTTTGTTTGTTGTTCTGTGCTGTACAAAGTTTACAGTAATGTGCTTAGCTACATTAGATATTCACAACCTCTGGTATCCCATGGCATGGAGTTCCACAGGTTAACAGTATGCTGTCCAACAACATATATCCTTTAACTCATTCTAGATCTACCTGTCAATAATTTCACTGAGTGACTTTTTGGCCTTGTGTTACAAACTGCCCAGGTTCAATTTTCAAGCATGAGCCAGTTTAGATGCAGAGATTTTTAACGACAGAAAGGGACATTATGGCCATGTAGTCTGGGCTGCATAACACAGGGCACAGAGTGTCACTCAGGAATTTCTGGGTCGAGCCTGTAATTTCTAGTAAGCTGCCCCCGGCCGGGAGGAGAGAGGCAATATCCGTTCCCTTATTGCAGCTCTTCCTGGCAGCATGGCCCAGCAGATAGCATCATGGAAGGGGACTCAAGAGAGCTGGGTCCCATGCCAGGCTCAATCACTAGCCTCCTGGATGATTGTGGGCAAGTCACTTCTGTGCCCCGTGCCTCAGTTTCCCAGTTTGTAAAATGGGGGAAAAGCACTCTGCAAGAGGTCGATGTTACTGTTAGATAGACTCAGAAGGGCATGGGCATTCACGCGCATAACTCTGATTGGCTGCCCCTGCCTAAGGGAATGCAGCAGGTTTGAACAGCCCTATACTAACAAACCAATGCGACCAGCTCTGGGCTGTTGAACAACCTACGATAACAAGCCACTGCTCCTAACACAAGCACTTTCGAGCAACCCTTAGTAACAAACCAACCGGTGTAGCACAACCCTTACTCGCAACCCTACAATAACAGCCTAATGTTCCCTGCCTAGATCTCATACGCAACTTCACACTAAAATAACCATTCTAAGCAACCCTTCTATAATAAGCCAGTGCTCAGAGTCAAGCCCTCATGAACAACTCTACAATAATCAATCAGCAAGCTGTACCCTTATGACCAATCCTATAATAAACAGCAGCGAGCCCGACTCTCATGTCCTACAATAACAAACCAGCGGCGCCGGCGTGAGTAAGCAGCAATCCACAACAATAAGCCAATGGGCATGTGAGAGGAATTTTGCTTTTCTTTGCATCTTTTAATTCTTTGTGTAAAGAAGCACATTTTGCGCTCCGGCATTGGATGTGCGTAAAAACCCACCAACCCATGAACCAACCAGCCAACATAACGTGATAAATGACCGCAAAACAAAGGAACACAGGCCCTGCCCTGGATTCCTTTGCAAAGCAATGTTTGTCTATCCGCCTGGCGTGTTTCAGGGACCCAGTCTTGGTGCGCGGCTCAGCCAGAACAAAGAATTCGACTCTCTTTGTTGATCGGAAGCATCCGACTCGGTTTCACGGTGGGGACTCAAACCAGATTCGGGGCCCTAATCCGGTCGGTCCATATGAAACCCACCCAAACGCTGGCTCAAGGGATTTTGGTGTCTTGGGGCACCGGGGCTGGAGGTGGGATGTGGCCAAAGCGTCGACAGATGGTCAAAGGTCAAATACTTGTTTGTTTCTCCAGCCGACGGGAAGGTTCATGAACTCACACCTATTCAGCAAGGGCTGCTGGGAAAGCCCCGTCTACAAAAAGCCGACTGACAATGGTGGGGGGGGGAGGCAGGAACGTCCTTGAAAACGGCTGTTTGTCCACCGTGCAGGCTAGGCCCAGTTGCTATGGCAACCGATACTGAAAACACCCATCTCCCTTCCATCGCACCTCTTCCCTGAGAACGGCGGGAAGATACTCGAGAGGTTCTGTGCTCCTGAATCGAGCCCGTGTGAACGCAGCCGGGGAAGTCAAGGCCAAATTAACTTAGCCACGATGCAGGCCTTAGCAGGCTGGGGGTTTCTTTTTTGCTTAGCTTTGGTCTCTCCTTCCCTGAGGTTTTGCATTGACAGTTAGGTGCCTAAATACCATTGGGGATCCTGCCCTAAGTGATTTAGAAGCTTAAGTCAAGATCCACATGGGAAAGGGTTTCCTGGGCTGTGAGCATGTGCAAGATTTCGAAAAACATTCCTATCACGAATTGGGCCAGAAAAGCTTGAAATCTGTCATTGTTTGGGAAACAAAATGCAGGCCAAGTGCATTCATACTATTCATTTGGCCCATTTCACAATATTTTGTTTTAATTTTGACTTTTATTTTTAAAAGGGGCCTCTTTTTTTTTTTTTTTTTTTTAGTATAACTTAACCCCAATTGGAAAAAAAATTGTTTCCAACCCAAACAATTGGAACTTTGCATTCAGAAAATGTCCATTTGGACATTTGGACAATTTTGTAACTTATTCCTGCATCTGGAAATTCATCAGAACTGACCCTTTCCCTGAAAGAATTAGAACATTCGAATTTGATGAACCAGCATCTTTCTGATTAAAAAAAATGTGTCGGGAAATTCCCGGCCGTCTTCACCTCAGTCCTGTTTTTGAAAGTGATTTAGGAGCCACTTTTGAAAGGGAGGCAGGAAAATTTTACCAGAACCTCCATGTGAAACTCAGAGATACCAGAGTTTGGCCTGGTTTCAGGGAACACTCCACGGAACATTTATATAAATTGTCCCTCCAAAGTATATGCTGGCTCCCAGACTTAATAATAATGGAGATTGCCTATCTCCTAGAACTGGAAGAGACCTTGAAAGGTCATTGAGTCCAGTCCCCTGCCTTTCTCAGCAGGACCAAGTATCATCCCTGATGAATTTTTGCCCCAAATCTCTAAATGGCCTCTGCAAGGATTGAACTCACAACCCTGGGTTTAGCAGGCCAATGCTCAAACCACTGGGCTATCCCTCCCCCTGAATCTGTCCCACACTTCACCCACAAACTCAGACCCGCTCCACCCCCTGGCAGGTTCACCCCCAAATTTTGCTCATCTCCCAGGCTCATTCCAAAACTCACCCCTAGCCCCCTGAGCCAGCAAACACATAATGTTGTGACACAGACTAATAATGGGGCCTAATTAATCAGCACTGTCTGGTTGTTTCCTTGTGCTTTCCTTGTCTGTGTGTGGCAGTCAGCTGACTTGTTTTCTACATAGAACAGGGGTGGGAAACCTCAGGCCCGGGGGGCCGGATGCAGCCCCTGCCTTGCCTGGATCTGGCCCCCCGAGGCTCCATGCCTCCCCCCCCAGCATTGGGGAGGTCACACAGGCATGCCAACCCCCCCCCTCACTCCCACAGTGGAGCTGGAGCACACAGAATCTACTAGTCGGGGGCCCCCCAGGCTCTGGTGGGGGATGGGAATGGGGGGAGGGTCTTTCTCCTTCTCAGTCGGGGGCCACGACTGATTTTTTTTCTGTGGGCGCCTTAGAAAGGTTCCCCAGCCCTGATAGAACGTAAGCGCTTTGGGGGGTTATTTGTTTAGGGCTCCAGGGAGCCATGATCTGTAACCAGAGCTTCCCCGCACAAAACACATAATATGAGTGAACCAAATCCCCCCTTTTATACCCCTCCACTCCTGTGTTCCCTGCAAGGTGGGCGCTGGGGCCGAGTGAGGGGGCCTCTGCCCTGCCCTGGTCCTTTAAGGGTTCAAACCCAGCTCTGGGAGAAGGCTGAGCCAATGAGCCTACAGCTGAGGCAGAGACAGCCAATGAGGGCCCAGCTGGGGCTGTATAAATGAGGCTCCTGGAGGGAGGCACACACAGATACACTCTGGCTCTAGGAAGGGGGAGGAGGGCTCTGGCTGTCAGGGAATCTGGGGGCTTCCTGAGATGGTGCAGGGCTGTGGGGGGGCCTCTGGCTGGACTTCACTCCCAGGCTGCAGGGCCTGAAACAAGGCCTGAGGCTACTAGGGCTGTAGACCGTGCAGGGCTAGGGGGCTCTGGCCTGACTCCACTTCCAGGCTGCAGGGCCTGAAACAAGGCCTGAGGCTGCTACGGCTGTAGACAGAGCAGGCTGGGGGGGCTCTGGCGTGCCCCAACTCCCAGCCTGCAGGGCCTGAAGCAAGGCCTGAGGGCACTGGGGCTGCAGGGGAACAGCCAGGGTAGGAGAAGGCAGCAGGTCCCTTGCCAAGGCCGAGTGGCCATGTCAGGCTGCAGTTGGCCCGTGAGGCAGGGGCTAGAGGGTGCTGGGCAGGGGGTCACTGAGGCAAGGGGGGCACAGGAATTGGTGGCTTCCTGGGCGGGGAGGATCCCAGGCTGCAGGGACACCGGGCTGAGCCAGCAGAAGGCCAGCAACAGAGGCCGGGACGCTGATCAGCAAAGGGCGCTTTGAGATGAGGGTGCTGATTCCTAGAGTGACCAGTGGGAAGTGCTGGGGGGGTCAGGCAGCCCCATGACAGGCAGCCACCCAGGACGGAATCAGATGCCGCCCAGCTGCTTAACAGAGCGTCCGTGGCTAGCCTTGTGTTTCTACTGGTGGTACACATCTGCACATGTCTCTGTGCGCAGAACAACATTTATTCTGCACATGGTTGGAAAAACTTAGAACACTGCCCCACTCCAACTACTAGCCCATCCTGCCTGGCTAGCACTTCCCAAAGCTGTCTGACTTAGGGCTGTTTGGACTTGAGTATTTTAGCTCAGTACTGATCTGCCTTCAGCTTGTACAGACCCACTGCTACCACAATCACATATTTATACCCCTAGCCCCCTGTGAGGAGGAGAGGTGTGGCTGGCCCTATTTCACAGAGACCAGCTAAGTGATTGTCCAAGTACAGTCAAAGGGATGGTGGCAGAACCAAGATCTCTCAAGTCATAGCTGTAAGCACTGCATCTCCCTTCCAGGATGGTACACCTTAGAAATGTGAATGGATAGTAGATTGAGTGCAGGCAAGAGTAGCATAACTGTGCCTTGTCCCCTTCCTAGTGCCGTACTTCCATCTTTACTTAGAGCAACCCCCGTCAGGGAGGAAGTGTGGCTCAGTGGATAGCTCTGGGCCTGGGCGACCTTCATTCTATTTCTGTCTCTGGCCTATTGGGACACCAGGGGCGAGTTACTGGGCCTACTCTATGCCTCAGTTTCTCCATCTTTAAAATGGGCACAATGAGAGGCCTTTGTAAAACATTTTTGAGATTGGTGTGTGGTCAGAGCCAGGCATGGTTACTCTGCATGTACCCTTCTAAGAAAGGGTGCCAGTTTGGTAAGGTAGACACCCACTCATCTGCCAAAGGGTAGCAGCTTTCACTCACTGGTGGATCTGGGCTGGATTTAAACCAATGGTCTGGGGAAGGGGGCAGTTTGGGAAGTACACTGATGGCCGGTTGAGGCTTAGCAGGAAATGCTTTTGTTCTGCATTTTCCCTTCTGCTCGCTTTGGGGGCGGGATGGAGATAAGGTGTGAGTGTGCGGGGGTGGAGGGGGGGGAAGAGGCGTTGAGAAATCCATTTAGCTAAGGTATGCATCTGAGCCCAAGTGCAGCAATTATGAAGAAGGATTTACGTTTGGCTGCCATTAATCGGAAACTTGGTGTCAACAAGAAAAATCTCTGCTGTCCAGACCCGTGGCTCCCTGCTTTATCATTATTATTGTAGGGAAGGTTTATTTTGAAACTTAAGGCAGAGATGGGTTTTAAATGAAATTTAACATAGGATTTGCCATGTGAAACATGAGGAGGGCGAGGTGTCCTTTGGAGTCTGTGGGCTCCTGGTACAGCCCCTTCTTTCAGCCAGATGTTAGGCAGCTGGAAGCTGCCTATGTCCTGTTCTAGCACCGCATCCCCGGAGAGCTCAGAAGGGCTCAGATCTGGGTGGAATGAAACTGACAATGGAGGGGGAGGGAATAGCTGGATATCGGAGTCCTTTTTTATGTCCTTGCATATGCCTGGCCCCAAGCACAGATGTCTGGGCCAGTTTGTGTTTAGAGCAAGAGTGTTTAGAGCAGCAAGGGCGAACCACCATAAAAGAACCATCGAGTTTATTGATAAGAGAGGGACTCCAGTCCAGCTGGATGTCGTGTCTACCCCCTCAGCCAATGGAACAGCGAGTGGGAAACATGACATCATTAGAAGGAACTCCGATTGGATGATTACCCCCGAGGGCCGGGCACTGCCTGGAGAAACTAACTTTTGCTGCATTAGCCCTTTAATGGGAGGCCACATAGTCCAGAGTTTCAATTCCCAGGGCCAGCAGAAGCATCCCATTTCCCCTCTGGGAAAGGAGACCCGGCTGTGACCCCAATGGCCGATGGAAAAAATAGATCCCAAACAGAAGTGCCGTCACCGGTAGGGCCCTGCACGGGGTGATGCTAGGATGCATGGAGCAGCATCCAAAGACGGATGCTCCAAGAGGTGTAACAGCAGGCAAAGGTTGCTTCTTTCCATTAGGAAACCGGAGGAACAAGCAAATAGCCTGTTCTATTTACATAATACGTTATACTTAATGAATTCAGCTGGCAAGGTCAAAATGCACATTAATTAAACTTCACAATGACTCTCGGAGGTAGGCCAGCGTTATCCTCACAGTTGGCTGTCATTTTTCACCAGGATTTTGTCTTTTTTTTTTTTAGTGAACAAAATGGAGGTTTTAATGCAAATAAACCAAATATTGGCAGAAAACTGACCAATATTTAGCAGTTTCCTTTTGGGGAGATGGGGGTAGTCGATTTTTTCTTCCCAAAAAAACCTCAAACACTGTTGGAGGGAAAATTTCTGAAAAAAAATGAAAACTTTTAAAATGGGAACCAAACACCAATCTTACATTCCCACTGCAGTGCAGCCTAGTGGCTACAGCAGCAGCTTCGGATGGCTCTTGGTTCATTTTCTCGCTCTGTTACTGGTCTGTGGCGGGATCTTAACAAGTCGCTTCAGTTCTCCGTCTGTGAAAGGGTGACTGACTCCACTGTAAAGCACTTTGAGATCTACAGAAAAAAGGGCTAGATGAAAGCTAGGTATTATACCCAAGTTATGGAAGGTGAAACTGAGGCACAGAGGGGTTGAATTACTTGTCCAAAACCATGAGGCAAGGTGCTGCCTTGGTTGCATGCTTTAATCACTAAGACTCTCTGAGGGCTTGGCTCTGGAGATGCTTTGCATCGTCTCATGCCGTTTGTAGCTCAGCTCACTTGGCCAGAGAGGGCATAATTCCCAATTACTGTCTGCGATGCCGACTGGAGTGAGTCGGGGAAGGCAGACGGTTCAGGTCCAGCCAAGCATCTTGTGGAATAAATAGGCCGCGCGGGAAATGAAATCAAATGGGCGCGAGAGGGAGGGAGAGGGCGTGGAGACGCGACGGGCGGCCTCGTCAGACGGATGATGCTACGCCTCAAGAGCTGTGCGTGTCATCTCGTAACAAATCTCCCTTGGGCGGCACGCGGGGGCGGCTGACCAGAAAACGGAGCCTAGGAAATGAAGTCAGGCTGGCCCGCTGGCCCATTGGGCTCTGCTTAGAAGGGACTCCGGAGACCACGAGAATAGTGGTCACCAACCAGTAGATTAGGATGGACTGGTAGATCTCGGAACCTTTGACAGGTGATCCTGCCTTGGAGGACCCCTGAGAGCCTCCTGCTTGCTTGCAGGCCTTGGGAAGAAGAGGAAGGGGGGTGCTGATGTCAGGTGCCCCTCCTTCCACACTGTACCCCATCTCCACAGAGCAGAGGGGGGCAGGGATGGAGAGAGTTTGCTGGCTGCTTTTGGGGGTGCTGCAGGACTAGGGGAGGGGTGAGCTTCCTGCACCACCACCCAGAAGCCACCTGTAGTAAGTGATGCCCAGCTGGAGCCTGCATTCGGAACCCCGGCCCCCAGTCCTGAACCCTTCTGGCACCCCAATCTCCTTCCCCCAGACTGATAAAAGTGAGTGAGGATGGAGGGAGGGAGGATAGAGTGAGCAGGGGCGGGGCCTTGGAGGAGGGGCAGGAAGGAGGCGGGGCCAGGGTATTTGGGTCCGAGAGAGATCCTGGACTGCACTTAAATTCAAAAAGTGATCTCATGCGTAAAAAGTTGGAGACCCCTGCACTAGAATGTGCTCTCGTGCACTGGCTAGTGTTTGTGTCATAGCGCCCTCCTCTGGATGGACGGGGAACTGCTCAACTGTAGGTCAGAGACCCTGTGCTGCAAAGAGCCAACAATGATTCTTCTTCGGACTGTGGGAAGGGCCTGTGCTTCGAGAATGGAAGCCTCTGAATTCTCTTCCTCTGTCGCCCTGCACATCTCAGCAGCGGTTGGGTGCACCCTAGTGACGCCCATACAATCCTAGGGGACTACTGGTTGGACTAGAAGATTGACCCAGTGTTGCTCCGCTCCTTAGTGCCAATAAGTTTTGTTTCATTGCAGTCATGGCTCTGAGGTGGGGCTGGGGAGGAGGGTTCAGTGTGCAGCCTGCTCCGCGGAGAAAGAATAACCCCAGTCCCCTCTCTCCGCAGCAGCTTGGAGCCCAGAAGAAGCACCTTTCCATGGCCGCTGCAGCAGGCACAGCCAGGAGAGGGGCGCATCTCCCCCAGCTGGGGGACAGACAGACAGACAAACTCTCTGAAATACAGTAAAACTCCAAGGGTGTGTCTAAACTGCATGGCTCCGTCGATGGAGCCACGTAGATTAAGCTGATCGGCAGAGGGAAATGAAGCCGCGATTTAAATAATCGCGGCTGCATTTAAATTTAAATGGCTGCCGCGCTCTGCTGACCAGCTGATGATCACTGTTTGTCGGCAGATCGGGGCAGTCTGGATGTGCCACGGTCGACAAGGAAGCCTTTGTCGAGTGGCGCAGGTAAACATGGCTTCACGAGGCATACCTGCGCCAGTCAACAAAGGCTTCCTTGTCGAACGTGGCACATCCAGACTGCCCCGATCTGCCGACAAACAGCTGATCATCAGCTGGTCAGCAGAGCGCGGCAGCCATCTAAATTTAAATGAAGCCACGATTATTTAAATCGCGGCTTCATTTCCCTCTGCCGATCAGTCTGACCTACATGGCTCCATTGGCGGATCCATGTAGTTTAGACACACCCCAATAGTCCGGCATCCAATTGTACGGCACTCCTGAGAGTCCAGCATCAAAATGACAAGAACCTCGTGAGTGAGCTTCGGCAAAATCAAATCACAAGGCAGCAGCAGCTGAACCGAGAGAAACCGGAAGGGACCGAGTCAGTCTGCCACTGGCATTGTGTGATGCTGGACAGTGCTTGTGCTACAATAAAAAGGGTTAAAAACACTTTATATACAGTATATACTGTGTATATATATAAAAAAATCAGTGTATAGTACCTCCTGATAGTCCAGCATATCCGATAATCCGGCACCACCTAGGTCCCAAAGGTTCCAGATTATTGGAAGTCTACTGTATATAGGAGAGAGCTGTCCCTTACTCCACTTCTGCCCCCTGCTGGCCCAATGGGGAAATAGCTGTCCCGGTCCCCATCTCTGGCCCCTGGCTGCCCCCTTGTGGTCATTCTGCAGTATAACTGTCCCTCCTACCAGACCCCTCCCTTTCCATTTTGTGAGAAACAGTCAAATTCCAGGCACATCCCATTGTCCTGGCACAACCAAAACCCTGACCTTGCTTTAAGTTACGAGAAGAGGAAGCTGCCTGCCAAATTTAGTGGCCCTAGCTCTGCCTGGTTAGGAGTCCCTGAACAAACAGCCTCACAGACGGAAGGACAGACAGACAAAATATATAGTAAGATATTGTATGAAATATAGATAGTTTACAACCATGCCCCTACAGGTTACAGGGGTGCGAACCTCAGGCATCCTCTCTCATACTTTAGTCAGTGTGTTATGTTTAGCTGGTGTGTTTTGTTTTATTTTCACTTAGTAACTTACCTTGAGTTGTCTGTCACCAGTTCCAATTACTTAAATCCTACTTTTTATACTTAATTAAAGCTTTATTATTTATGATCGAACCCTGTCCTGCCCCTTCAATCTAAGGTGCATTTGGATACACTTTGAGGCTCATAGCTGAGATCCAACCCAAGGGATTTTGAAATCAAATTCCTATTAATTGTTCACAGAGTTTTGCCATGGACTTCAGTCTGGGCAGAGTTAGGATAACAGTGTGAGCAGCTGAAAATTCCAGTCCATAACCAGAACTGCATATAAAAAAGCTTGAGAGTCGATCTGTGCAATAATTTTCAGACTAAACTTTTTTTGTTCAGGAAACATGCTGATTTGATGATCCCAAAATGCCTGGAAAATTCATCAGATTCGTCATGTTGAAAGTGCCCTCCAAGAAAAAGAAATCCGAAAAAGTCAAAACAATTCAATTCCTTCCCTTTTATTTTAAAAAAAGGCAAACATAATTTTAAAAACAACTCGGTGTTTCATTTTGTGTTGAATGAAATGTTTTGTTTGGTCCCAAATGGGGTTTTTTTTTCGCTTTTTGATTAGCTGAAAATTTTGACAAACAAAAATATTTTTGGCTCAACCCAAAAATATTTTTTCCCCTGGTTTTGGGAACTACCAATGAGCTGAAAACCCTGTTATTTGCACAGCTGTACTGAAGAGCACCTGGGGAGAACTTAACAGCATCTAAGGAGAAATGTGCTGGTTTCACTGAAATATAAACAGGCCATCGTGAGATATTATCAAACTTCTGAAAAGGCTTCAAAGTTGAAGGGAGATTTTGAAAAAGTTCATATTTTACATTGCTCCCTTGTCTCCGCTCATGATGAAACCATTCCCGGCTTCGATGAAACAGGGCATGAACAAGAATATCACTGACAAATTTATGATGCTTAATTAGTTCCAACATTAATGAATCAGCATCTTTACGGTAACAAGGTCATTAAATATACAGAAAATGGCAACCTTAAACGCTGGCTCCTGAGGCCTGGACACTGGAGTGGGAATCCCATGAAATATTATCGATACAACATCATTTCTGCTGTATCGTCTGCAGTTAAAGAGGAAATTCATCAGGGCTTCCAGCTCCTACCAGATCCACAATATCACTCTTGGTGACTTTAAATTTCCTTCTCCTGGCTTTTGGAAAGAGGGTTCAATTAATGGACCCCCCTTGGGGAAAAGGCACCTGACATGTTGGAGGGGAGGTAGGAATCTCGTGGCGGAGGAAGCTTTGATGTAGAGTCACATAGAGGGTTGCTTCACAAGGTCAAGAAGCATTGCATGAACGTCTCAAGTGGAGAAAGGCATGATGGGAAACGGTGAAGAGAGGAGGTAGACGACTGTGTAACATGGTGCCTTAAAATTCTTCCCGCCTTGCAGGAAACAATGATTTAGGGTCCTGATGCTAGCCTCTCTAGCCAGGGCATTCCCTAGGGCAGCCCAGAGCAGAAGCATCAAGGCCTGATTTTCATTAGTTAACACGCCTTGTAGCGTGCCATATGGACCCATCTAAAAGTGCCTTGGATTTGACGACCTGCATGTTTTCCTTAAATTAATATTAACGAAGGCCGGTTGAACATTTTCTGCCCAAACTTATAGACTAACAGATTTATTGGAGCATAAGCTTTTGTGGGCAAAAGACCCACTTCGTCAGATGCATGTAGTGGAAATTTCCAGAGGCAGGTATAAATATGCAGGCTAGAGATAACGAGGTTAATTCTGTCAGGGAGAGTGAGACCCACTTCTAGCAGCTGATGTGGAGGTGTGAACACCAAAAGAGGAGAAACTGCTTTTGTACTTGGCTAGCCATTCACAGTCTCTGTTTAATCCTGAACTGACGGTATCGAATTTGCAGATGAACTGCAACTCAGCAGTTTCTCTTTTAAGTCTGAAGTTTTTTTGCTGCAGGATGGTTACCTTTACGCCTGCTACTGTGTGTCCAGGGAGATTGAAGTGTTCTCCTACAGGTTTTTGTATATTGCCATTCCTAATGTCTGATTTGTGCCCATTTATTCCTTTTACATAGACTAACCCCTCTGATACCTGCCCAAACTGTGTTTCATTGAAAATCGGGTTTGCAGCTAATTATTTTTAAATCTGTCTTCTGCTAGCTTTCTGAGTGATTTTCTGTGACAGGACCAAATTCGCTCCTCCCCCCCCCCAAAAAAAACCCCCAAAACTATTTTGAACAACACCTGTCAGGGATAATCTAGACCAGGGTTACTCAATACGCGGCCCATGGTGGTGTTTGCGGCCTACGGTGCGGTTTGGGTTGATATGTGTTTTAATCATTAAATTCCTGGACTGTTGTGAAGCCAAAACAAAAAAGTCGTCAATAGAAGGGTCTTCTGTTGATATGCATTTTAGTAGTTAAATTCCTGGACTGTCATTGCTCATTAAAAGTGCTGTCATATGGGTGGAAATTGGGTAACTATCACATTTTATCCGTATCAGCAGAACTGACCTAAATGGGGCCTGTGTGATGTGTAGTTTTGCCTTCATCTGGGTATTTATGCCCATCAGTGTGAAAAACGATTTGCATATATTTGCATATATTTGCATATATATACAACCACACTTAAGTTGCAGCGCTGGACATGCGCTGTGAGTATCACTGTGGCCCCCGGGGCATCCAAAGTTGATGAGTGGAAACATTGCTTTCAAGGCTCAGTTCTTGGCCCTATGCTATTTAACCCCTCGCTCAGGGTACGTCTAGACTACATGCCTCTGCCGACAGGCATGTAAAATAGGCTCCCGACACAGTCAGTCAAGCGGGGATTTAAATATCCCCGGCTTCAGGAAAATAAACATGGCCGCCGCGCTGTGCCGGCTCAGCTGATCGTGGGCACAGCGCACGAATCAAGACGCGGATCAGTCGACAGGGAATGCCTTTGTCGACTGCTCCCTTATGTCTCGTGAAACGAGATTTACAGGAGCGGTCGACAAAGGCTTCCCTTTTCGCCTGAGCTGCGTCTTGACTCGCACGCTGTGCCCACGATCAGCTGAGCCGGCACAGCGCGGTGGCCATGTTTATTTTAATGAAGCTGGGGATATTTAAATCCCCGCTTGATTGACTGTGTCGGGAGCCTATTTTCCATGCCTCTGTCGGCAGAGGCATGTAGTCTAGACATACCCTCAATGACCTGAAGGAAAATATAAAATCCTCACTGAGAGTTTGAAGATGACCCCCCAAACTGGAGCCATGGTAAATAATGAAGAGGGCAGGTCTCTCATTCACACAATCGGCATTTGAATAGTGTTACATGGAAATGTGGACACCCGGGAAGGAGGAGCGTAGGCTGTGGACTTGATCTTGCGAAGCAGGGACTTTCAAAAACACTTTGGGGATCATGGTAGATAATTAGCAGCCACGCCGTGGCTAAAAGAGCTAGTGCTGCCGTGGGGGTGATCCCGGAGGGGAAACTCGAGTTGGGGCCGAGCGGCACTTTCCCGACTCTCTGTGGCACTGGTGTAGGTGCTGCTGGAATTCTGGCACCTTCCCATTCAAGAAGGGTCTTGATAAGTGAGGAGGGCTCAGAGAAGAGCGAAGTCTAGAAGACATGCCTCGGAGCAGTAGATGCAAGAGCTCAGGCTATTTAGCTTAA
Source organism: Pelodiscus sinensis (assembly GCF_052426305.1). NCBI lineage: Eukaryota > Metazoa > Chordata > Testudines > Trionychidae > Pelodiscus > Pelodiscus sinensis. Next base: position 15,530,303 of record NC_143082.1, read on the forward strand.
CAGAAAAGATTTTGATTGCACAGGGTTGAACCTCTCTAATCCGGCACCCTCAGGACCAGAGAATTTGCCGGACCAGGGAGGTCGATATTGTCCGGCAGCATTGCCAACACTTCCATGGCTTGCTGGGTTCTGAGAAGTCATTGAAGGGTAAATTAGAGGGAAATGACAGCCCAGAACACTGAGAGCCAGGTCTGGGGGCTATAAACAAACTTTACGGGCCCATGGAAAACGTGGCCACACCCACGCTAAGTGGACATCCGGCAAACTCAAATCATGCCGGACCACAGATGTTACTGGACCAGAGAGGTTCAACCTGTAGTGTGTAAGCACCTACCCGAGGAACGCATAAACAATAAGGGACTCTTCAGTCTAGCAGGGAAAGGTCCCACGGAGGCCACCAGCTGGAAGTGGATGCTAGACAAATTCACGCTGGCAATAAGTTGTAAATGTTTCATAGTGCGGATATTCTGTCATTGAAACAATTTACGGAGCGTTGTGTTGAATACTCTGCCACTTACCATTTTTAAATCAAGAGGGGATGTCTTCATAAAAGATTTTCTCTGTGCTATAGGTCAGACGATCACAAGAGTCCCTTCCAGTCATAGAATTTATAACTCTGTGAACTCCTCTGGAAGGTTTCTCTCAGTCCACCACGCCTATTCTCCAATACAGTCACTTCCATCCCAGACTTGCCCTGTGTAGGTAAGCCCTACGACACGCTCTCCCACAAAGTGTCTGCAATCAGACCTGGACAAATAACTAATGTTTTTGTTTGCTGACGATTCCATAAAATCAAGTGGGAGGGAGGGGGGGCGAGAGGGGGAGAGAATCATTTCAGGTCAAACGAAAAACAAAACGTTAAAGATTTTTTTTGACCCATCAAAAATTTGAAAGAAAAGAATTATTTTGAGTCCAACAAAACATTGTGTTTCGACAAACTCATTTCATTTCAAGGTGGGCCATTTTTTTTCAACAGTTCTGGTATTTTCAAAAAAGCAAAGCCATTTTGAAATTTAAAATCATTTCAAGCTAAAACCCCCAAAGGCTGCATTTAGACAACACCAGAGTGGAATGTGTCAATTTTGTTTTTGGTCCAAAACAGTTGGGCCCTGCCCCGCCCTTTCCCCCAAGGCTCCACCCCTCCGCTGCCTCCTTAGGCCCTATCCTCGTGCAGCTTCTTCCCCCGAGACCCTGCGCCCCTTCCTCCCCGTTCACTCCTTTCTGCTTCCTCCCCTGCATGGTTGTCCTTATAGCCCCCCTGTTCCGGCACCCTTGCACAGTGCCTCTGGCTAATGAGCATCCTAATCCGGATCTTCCAACACCACTTCGGCTCCAGCCCTTCCACACCCCCTAAGCAAGGAAAGAGAATTTGCGCCCCCTGTGCTTTGCATTGTTTCTTTCCCCTGCGCATGTGGCAGGAAGATGTCCGATGGAATTCCCGGCGTGGAAGGGGACCTTGATTTAAGCTCGTTATGACAGCTTTATGGCCTGTCCTCAAGTGAGCCAAGAGAGCCGGGTAACTTTTTCGCATCGTTTTAAGTTCAGCCTCGCAAGTTGCACGAGGGCTCTGGGTCCCAGCGGCAAAAGCCGTGCTCGTCCGGAGAGCACTAAATCACGGTGCCACTCAGTAACTAAAAGTTCCTAATAAATAATTTTTACAGGGAATGCAGTCCATATATTACCCAGGGCTAGATGCCTTCATATTTCAAGGCAATTGTCATATTTGACTACCTCTCTTTCTGCGTGCCTCTGTCAAGACGCCAAATGACTGTTCAAATATTGGAGACCTTTTGGAATCGGGAATCATTAATTTCCTGGAGACGAAGTAAGGCTGACTTTTAATGCAAAGTGAACATGGCACTCCAGCTTGCGCTAGAAAATCAACCAACGGCCGCCGTTTTTCTTGGCTGGGACCAACGCGCTGCCCTTCTGGAATGCAAATTCCTGTGGTTGAGACACAGGAAAGCAGGTCCTAATCCCTCCTGTTGACTGTCAGAGCCTCAGATGCTTCTGTTAACTCTGCAGCCAGGTCTGGTCAGGGGCCTGGTATGTGAAATGCAATAAACAGCTTCGGTCTGTTCAGCAGCATGGGTACTGGGTCCTGCCCCCCTTTCTGCTGACTTCGCGAGATAAATAAAGGTATGTGCATACTGGGATAGAGGGGGAGAGAGAGAGAGAGAGAGAGAGAATTTCAGGGATTCGTGGATCCTTAGAGATGATGGATTTGGGAGGAAATTATTAAAGAGATTCATCTTCTGACGATGTGCTAGCTTAACTTCCTAGAGATCCCTTGACCTGTTTATTTAATGCCCATTAAAGGATCTACATCAAGGGTGGGGAACCGAAGGCCCAGGGGCCGAGTGTGGCCCCTGGGTTGCCTGGATCTGGCTCTCAAGACGTAGGGAGCCCATGTTGGAACTCCAGCCCCCCGCTGCCTTCCTGCAGCGCCTGGCCCCCGACTGATTTTTCGGTGAGTCAGCAGCCCCCGACCCAGAAGAGGTTTCCCAGGCCTGATCTCCATGTTAAACAGTACCACAAATGAATTTCTTTTGGCTTGTTATCAGCAAGACTGTATTGCACATTCCTGGAAAAATGTGATTTCTATGGCACTGTGGTACAGGATGAACCTCTCTAGTTTGGCACTCTCTGGTCCGGCAACCTCCATGGTCCGGCATGATTTGGGTTCGCCGGATGTCCACTTATCGTGGGTGTGTCCAAGTCTCCCACGGTCCCATAAAGTTTGTTCACAGTCCTGGATCTCTGTGTTCTGGGCTGTTATTTAGCTCGAATGGACCCCTCAAAATCTTCTCCGAGCCCAGCAAGCAGTGGCCATGTTGGTGATGCTGCTAGACAATATCGAGCTCCCGTGATCCAGCAAATTCTCTGGTTCAGCCCTGGTAAGGTCCGGAGGGTTCTGGACTAGAGAGTTTCCACCTGTATAGTAAAACATGGAGCGTCCTTGTAATGGAGAAGGACTCAGCAAGAATATGCGCCAGAAACAGGCTGAGCATTTAAAAATGAGGCCACACTTTCACGCACATTCAGACGTGGTGAGCTAGCCAGCCAGACTTGTTAGCCCTGAAAACCCACTTCCTGGCCAGAAACTTGCCTTTCTGATCTTGACACAGACTGGGTTTTATGGGTTTAAGAAAGTCATCCCACAGAAAGTGCTACCACCTTCTCAGAACCACCCAGGATCAGGGGATCTGTGCCCGGAAACTCTATAGTTAGAGTGGAGAAATTGTTGGCGGAACTTTTCCATGGTCATGCGCTGCAAGCCGAAAGCCAGCCGCTCTCCCGAACCCAGCCCCTACACCTCTTGCGTTCACTTTCCGTGACGTTCGACCTCTGGAATAGTCTCAGGCAGAATATTTTCTGCCTGGAATATTTGTGAAAAGCAAACGTCAAACCATAAACAGAACGGCAAAGTTCCCATTTTGTATCTCCAGGCTCCGGCTGGGCGGGTTACAACATACAGATCACAATGGAAGCTGCCAGGGGATGGAAGCATCTTTGTGCTCTGTGTACAGCACCTAGCACATTCCACGGGCACAATCCTAGCTCTCAATACCATACAGAGCTCATGTAATGGGGCCTGGGTGTTGAGATGCTACCGTAATACATCTAATAGCCTAAAGCAATGGGATCTTGGCATGTAGGTGTTACCGTAATACACCTCATAACCTAGCAGAAACGGGGTCTTTGAGCCTAGGTGTTACCACAATACACCAAATCGCCTGGCACAATGTGGTCTTGGTGCCTAGATGCTACCGTAATATATGTAATAGCCTAGAAACATGGGGTCTTGGTGCCTAGGTGCTACCGTAATACAGCTAATAGCTTACCACAATGGGCTCGTCAGGCATGACTGAAATGCACCTAATAAATAATATACAGCGCCTAGCACAACAAATCTGGGTGAATGACTGTGGTAACTAGATACTGCAGTAACGCACCTAATGAACAATGTACAATACCTAGCATTATGGCTCCCGGTCTCAAACTAGCGCTCCTAGCACTGCAGGAAATGATGGCATTGCTTCTCTTCGGAAACGGGACGCTGAACCGCCCTGCCCTGAGCTAACCCACCCGGCCCTGGGAAGGCAAAGGGCCACATCGAGCTGCCACGTGGCCGATCCCATCCCCCTCGGCTCGGGTGTCAGCTGGGAGCAGAATTTGACCCTCCCCCTCCCCTCCTCCGCGCCCTGGAGCCACAAGCTGCGTGGCGGGGAAGGGGAGATGAAAGGCGCCATCCGGGGAGGCGGCAGGGGCGTGCCGAGGGGGCCGTGAAAACGTCAGCAGTCTGGCCTTCTCCTAGGCGGCAGCCTCCCGCCTTCACGTAAGCGCTGACCCCGGCTGGATTCTGCTGGGGAATTAGAGCCTCGAAGCAGCTGCTCAAAGCCTCCCGAAACGGCTTAGCCAGCCAGGATCAGCCCAGTCACTGAGCTCCCCTTGCAAAGCCCGGGGCCGGCCCCTCGCCTTGCAAGCCGCCCTGGCAGCCTTGACACGCGCCGGCGCCGGGGAGGCTCGGGAGGGCTCCGGGTATATTTAGAGCTGCTGAAAGGTCCTGCCCAGCTGGCACCGCAGGAGCGTGAACCCCGGAGAGCTGCCCTGGGATTTGCCCCAGCACGCCAGGAGCGAGAGCGAGGACGTCGCCTCCCCTCCCCCCAGCCTGCGTAAGAACCAGGCACGGGGGCACCGGGGGGCTCTCCTCTTGCCCCTTTGGCAGAGGCAGGCAGGGGGCAGAGAGGTCTGATTCCCCCCCCCCCCCACTCACGAGCATTGGCTCAGTGTCCAGAGGGCTCCCCAAGGACAGCGCACGGCCTAGGTCAGAGGGGGCAAAATATGGCCCGTGGGCCGGATCTGGCCCGCCAAGCCACCGGATCCAGCCCGCAGGAGCCTCCGCCAGGCTCCCTGCCCCCCCACCCCGCAGGCTCGCAGCATTGAGTCAGCCACACATGGCCCCGCTGCCAGTGCAGGGGTGTGGAAGGCGGGGACCCCGGCTGGGAAACCAGCTGGGCTGCTGGCTGGGAGCCACCCAGGTAAACGTCTCCTGGCCAAAATCTGCCCCTCCCCCCCCACACTCTGCCTCCCCTCCTGCATCCCTACCCCATGTAACACAAACCCTCTGCACCCCTGCGCCAGCCCCCTTGTCCCCTTCCACGCCCTGCCCCCCCCCGGTCACCCTCCCCCTCCTTCACCCAGACTCCCTCCCAGATCCTAGCCCCCTCTGCACCCCTGCTCCAGCCCCCTTGTCCCCTTCCACGCCCTGTACCCCCTCCTCCGGTCACCCTCCCCCTCCTTCACCCAGACTCCCTCCCAGATCCTAGCCCCCTCTGCACCCCTGCGCCAGCCCCCTTGTCCCCTTCCACGCCCTGCCCCCCCCCCCGGTCACCCTCCCCCTCCTTCACCCAGACTCCCTCCCAGATCCTAGCCCCCTCTGCACCCCTGCGCCAGCCCCCTTGTCCCCTTCCACGCCCTGCCCCCCCCCCCCGGTCACCCTCCCCCTCCTTCACCCAGACTCCCTCCCAGCAGCCCCCTCTGCCCAGATCCTACGCCCCCCCCCTCTGGTCACCCTCCCCCTCCTTCACCCAGACTCCCTCCCAGATCCTAGCCCCCTCTGCAGCCCCCTTGTCCCCTTCCACGCCCTGCCCCCCCCCCGGTCACCCTCCCCCTCCTTCACCCAGACTCCCTCCCAGATCCTAGCCCCCTCTGCACCTGTAGCCCCCTTATCCCCTCCTCCCCCCCCCCCCCCGGTCACCCTCCCCCTCCTTCACCCAGACTCCCTCCCAGATCCTAGCCCCCTCTGCACCCCAGCCCCCTCCCCTGACCCCCTCCTGCACCCCAGTCCCTGACCCCAAGCACCCCTCTGCACCCAACCTCCCCCCCAGACCCTGCAGCCCCTCCATTAGTATCATGGAAGCATCCGGCCCTTGGCCACTTGCCGAATTCTTGGAATGGTCCTCCCCCCTCAAAACGTATCCCCCCTCCCGGCCCAGGAGAGACACCTGCTCCACTAGGGGGCGTCAAAGCTCAGTGCCATCCCCAGCACCCAGGGGTGGGGGAGCAAAATTCTCCTGCACTGCGCCCCCCGCAGCCTGACTCCAACCGCCAGCCCCCTCTCTCGGGCCACGAGCTCCCTCTGCCCCAGCCCAAGCCGATATTGTGGGGTGGGGGGGAGCGGAGGAGATGGGGCAGCAGATTCCCCTGGGATCCTGGGCTCTCTTTGCTCCACCCGCTCTCCGAGAAGAGTCCCATCAGCTCCTAGTGGGAGAGGGGGCACGCTGCCTGCTCCCCGCTGCACCCCCAGGAGGCGGGGAAACCGCCCAGCCCCTCCACTCCCGCACCCCTCGGCTCGCAGCTCAGAAACCCTCGTCTCCACGCCTGCCAGGCTCAGTCCTTGGCTCTGGCGCAGACTCCCAGCATGACCTCGGCCGAACCACTGTCTGTCCTCTCGGCTTTACGGGGCTTTAACGGTCGCGAGGTTGTAAAAACCACCACAGCCGAGCCTTGGGCCCGTTGCTTTCCAGCTTCTGCACCCGCCAGGGGCATGTTTTCCAGCGGGTCTGTGTAACCGTCGGTGTGAGAGAGGTTTTAGTCATGAAACGGCAGCAGAGATCCTGATGTATTCACCGGATTTAAGCCCCCCCCCCCCAAACTTTGAGACTTGTGATAAAACCATGAGAGTTCCTTGCACTGAAATAGGTCCCCCCCCCCCCCCCCCCCAGGCTAAATACTGATTTTTGATGGCCAGGGGATGAGGTGGGTGGGGGTTGTATAAAGAGGTGAGAAGTAAACATTCGTCGTCTTCTTCTTCTAATACCTGCCTCTTGTATTACGCTTTTCAACGGCAGATCTCAAAGCACTTGACAAAAGTGGCCAGAAATATTGTCCTGGGACACTGAGGCACAGCTAGGTGATGTCACTTGCCCATGGGTCACCCAGGGCTCTGGCCAGTGGTAGGAATGGAACCCAGTGTCCTAAGTCCTACCCTGGTGCCCTAGCCACTAGATCCCACTGCCTCCCTGGCCAGGCTTTGCCTGCGTGGTTAACCTCCTTGGGGAAGCTCTCGCCCTCGGCCCTGGCAGATTTCTTCTTTGGCCTCCGTGGCAGAACATTCCTGCTTTTCCTCCCAGCTGGTGCTGGAACCAAACAAGGCTGCAGCTGCTCCCAAGAGCCTGGCGTTTCGAAACAGAGGTGGAGAGTCCCTCTATGAGCTCCCCCAGCGTGCCTGGGTCACAGCTCCGGGGCTGCCGGTGATCACAAAGGGCCTTGCTGGCTTTGGAATCTAGGAACAGCTATGCCAGCATATGGCCTCTGAGCTTAAGGTCTGGTCTACAGTACAAAATTAGGCCAGTATCACTATGTCGCTCAGGACTGGGAAAAATCGACCTCCATGAGTAGCATGGTTAAGCCAATCGAAGTTCCTGTGTAGACAGCAGTAGGTCGATGGAAGAATTCTTCTGTCAACGTCGCTACTCCCTCTCCGGGAGGCGGATTCCGTGTGTCAGCAGAGGAACCCCGCCGAGTTTCAAGTGTAGACAAGTCCTGAGTTCACGTGGGACCCGGCTTTCTCCTTGGAGAGCAAACCCGGGGACGGCGACCCCGCAGCGCGATTCGGGAGGCCGGAGCATCCCGAAGTCGCTATCCTGCCTCTTCACAGTAAGCCCGTTATTTCGGGCACGCTACTCCGATGTGCCACGAGGAGTCGGGGCGTGGCGGAACAGCGCCTTGTGTCGACTGTTGGAAGCGCCGTGCGGGAGAACGAGCTGGCGCACTCTGTGGGGCGGGGCACACGGGGGGTTCCCGCTGCTAGCGGGTCTGTTTCATCCTTTGCGGGGTTTACAGCTGCTTCAAGGGGCTGCTCCAGCCCGTCCCTGCCCCGTTTGGAAGGGCGCCCGCCGGGGGGAGACGGTGTCTTCTAATGCCGGGAGCAGTCGCCCGGCAAGGCGGCCCAAAGGTCCTCGGTTAGGCTGTTCCACAGGACCGGAGCTAGTGCCGATAGAGCCCGGCCACTCGCTTTTCAAGGTTCTGGTGCTGGAGGCGGCTTGAGGTCTGGGTAGGGATGTGGGTTCTCAGCCATCCTCCGGGCCTGGTCCAGAAGAAAAGAGGAGGAGGTGGCGCCCTGTGATGATGGAGGCCGGGACAAGGAGGTGGGTGATGGAGGGTGCCGAGTCAGAGGGGTGGAGCACAGGGAGGGGTGGCGGAGCAGGGAGACCCCTGTAAAGCGGCAGAGCACACCTGGGCCGGGGAGACTCCTATTTTGCCAGCGCTCTTTATTTGATTGGGAATAACGAAACCGGAGGCCCAGCCCTGATGCTGTGAACGCTCCCGCCCCTGCTCGGCTTAGCCGGTGAAAGTGGCTCGGATCCCGGCCTGAAGGGGCTCCGCTCATCCTAAGTCACAGTGCAGGGGACTGGAACACGGGCCGGTTCCTCCGGGCGGACAGCGGGGACTCCCCGGGGCTCCTTACCGGCTGGCCAGGTGGAAACACACGATGGCTTTGGGAAGCCCCCAGGGCCGGGGGCCGAGTCTGCGCAGCGCCAAGCCGAGCAGGGCCTGCGACGGAAATAACCGTACGACACCGGGGGGAAAGGGCCCGGCTGCCTGGATTCCTGCGGCGTGTTTGGTCAGGCACGTTCCCCAGCGCCGAGGGAGCCTGCAGCCCCCTGCTCCGCATTTGTGCCGGTGATTAACACAAGCTGCAGAGACATGGGGGAGGCATGGGCCAGAGGGATCAGCAGGGCCTGCAATCTCACGCCGATACCCCCGCACTGAGTGTGCAGCGGCAGGCGAACAAGCCAACAGTGCTAGGAATCATTTAAACAGGGAGAGAGAATAAGAGAGAAAATATCATATTGCCTCTTTATAAAACCGTGGGATGCCCACCTCTTGAATACTGTGTGCATCTCCAAAAAGATCTATCGGCATTGGAAAAGGTTCTGACAAGGGCAACAAAAATGATGAGAGGTTTGGAACGGGTCCCATATGAAGAGAGATTAAAAAGATGGGTGATAGAAATGTAGCCGTGTTAGTCTGGGGTAGTTGAAGCAAAATGCAGGACAATGTAGCACTTTAAAGACTAACAAGATGGTTTATTAGATGATGAGCTTTCGTGGGCCAGACCCACTTCCTGATCTGAGGAAGTGGGTCTGGCCCACGAAAGCTCATCATCTAATAAACCATCTTGTTAGTCTTTAAAGTGCTACGTTGTCCTGCATTTTGCTTAAAAAGATGGGGACTTTGCAGCTCAGAAAAGAGGAGACGGAGGGGGGATGTGATCAAAGTCTATAAAATCATAACTAGTGTGGAGAAAGTGAATAAGGAAAAGTTATTCACTTCTTCCCATAACTTAAGAACAAAGGGGCATGAAATGAAATGAATAGGGAGCAGGTTTAAAACAAACAAAAAGAAGCTTTTCTTCATACAGACTGCACAGTCAACCTGTGGAACTCCTTGCTGGAGGATGTGGTGAAGGCTAGGACTTTACCAGGGTTCAAAAAAGAGCTAGATAGTTTCATGGAGGTTAGGTCCATCGATGGCTCTTAGCCAGGATGGGTAGGAATGGTGTCCCGAGCCTCTGTTGGTCTGGAAATGGATGACAGGAGAGAGATCGCTGGATGATTCCCTGTTGCGTTCCCTCCCTCTGGGGCATGTGGCATTGGCCACTGTCCGCAGACAGGACACTGGGTTACATGGACCTTTGGTCTGACCCCGTCTGCCTGTTCTTATGCATCTTCGTCCCGATTTGAAGCCAAAAAGCAATGGAGAAACCTCTGCTTCCCTGAGGAGTTTTTCCGGTGGTCAGTTGCTGCTAAAACCCATGCCCTTTTCTCTAGTCTGAATGTGACTGGCTTTAATGATTCTCGTGATGGCTTTCTCTCCTAAAGAGCCCTTCAGTGCACACGATTTCCTTCCCGCCAGGTACTTCCATACCTGTAAGTCACGCCCATGTAGTGTGACGCTCTCTCTCCCGTTGACGGTGGCAGTCAGCTAGCAACAGATGAGCGTCCGACCGGTTTGGATGTAGAGGCGCCTGAATTCTGCTCTGGAGATTCCCAGCTGGGAGCCCTGTGACCGCCAAGCCCTCTCCTCCCCCCGGGCCATCATCTGGGCCCAACCTGCCAAGCCACTTCATCCCAAAGTGACCCCCACAGCTACTCATGGCAGCGCCTGCCCCTACTGAGACTAGGGAACATCAGCTTTATTTCCCTGGCTCCAGGATGTAGACAAGAGCCCAGTGAAACCAAGAGGCGCTGAAGCAACTCTTAAGACTGTAAACTCTGTAGGGCAAAGAACTGTCCTTTATTTTAAGTGGTTACTGCACTTAGCAGCCTGGGTTTTGCAGTGTGGTGCATTAGACTAAGGACACTTGGATGCTGACTTTGGATCTGCCCTGGCCTTTGGGAAATTGTCCCCTTTCCTCTGGGGCACGTCTCCACAGCAGGGCTAACCTCGAAATAAGCAAAACAACTTGAGCTGCACGAATTGCGCCACTTTAGTCGAAATAGCAAGAAGTCGCGGAGAGAGTGCTCTTCCCCCGACTTTCCTTACTCCTCGTCCGGCGAGGGTTACAGCAGCGGGAGTAAGCTGTAACATTATATCAAAATAGCTGCTCGTGTGTAGTTGCGGACTTTATTTCGGAATCACGCACGTGATTCCAAAGTGTGTTTCTGCCTTGTCTATTTCGATGGCCAGTTCCCGGGGGCAGGGCCCGGCTCTCGTGCTGGGGCCGTACGGTGCCCGATACAACAGGCCTCTTTCTGGGCGGGTGCTCTGTCTTTTATGTTCTCTCTTCCACTTTGAGGGCATAATCTGCCCGTTCCTTGCAGGACGGGGCCCCTGGGGTGGGAGCTGAAATGACAAATATCCCTCCTAGCGAAGTAATGGCCTATTCCAGGTGCTGCCTCCGGTGGGCACGCTGGGTTTGAATCACGCCAAGAGGAATGTGCAGACAACTTTATAGCCCCCGGGGGATTAGAGCAACGTCTAGCGACTGCTTTCAGTAAGTTGATCTGGGGCACGTTGGTATGCTTTGATAAGCCATTAAGGCAGGATTTAGATTACGGGCTGCTGAGTAGCAGAGGTGCTTTGATGGTGGTTTTCCTGGAGATGGAAAGTCCATTTCGATTCATAGGCTGTGCGGCCAAAAAGGGACCGTTATTGTCATCCATTCTGCCCCCCCTGCAACGCGCAGGGCGTAGAATTTCACCCCCTGAGCTCAGCCGCCAGCCCATAATTCCCAGTGGAGCTGGGGGGTTTCACGGAGACCGACATCCAATCTTGATGTAAGGATTTGGCGTGATGGAAAACCCATCACGTCCCGGAGTAAGTTGTCCCAATGGTTAATCCTTCCCCCTGTTACAAGAATTGCGCCTTATGGCCAGCCTGGTTTTGTCTCGTGTCGACTTTCCGTTGTTGGATCCGATTAGCCATTTCTGTGGGTCACAGACATTCCGGGCCGGAAGGGCCCGTTTCTGATCATCTCGTCTGACCTGCGGGCCAGAGAGTTTGCGCTAGTGAGGCCTGCCTCAATCCATCATTTCTGGATGAACATGAGCCTCCTTTTAGAGACCAGTCAGATTTAAAGACATCCAGAGAAGGAGAGTCTGCCGCCTCCCTGGGTAAATTGTTCCGCTGCTTAGTCACCTTCTCTTTAAAAAATTCCACTTTATTTCTGGTCTGAATTTGTCCAGCTTCAACATCAAGCTACTGGCTCTCATCCTCCCATTGGCTGCCACATAACCGAGCCTTCAGCTATCGAGAAATTGCTTCCCTTTATAAGCATTTAGAATGCGTCTACACTGCACCCGTAGCTCCAAGTAAGCGGTGCAAATTGTGTCGTTTATTTCGAGTCAATTTCAAAATAGCTTGTTTTGAAATTTGGCACTGTCTATGCAGCATTTATCTTGAAATAAATCGCTATTCCAAAACAACCCTTACTCCTTGTGGAATGAGGTCTACAGGGACACTGGAATAGCGAGCCCGTTCTATTTCGAAATAACGGGTGGGCTCAAACAATGCGGAATAGCTATTTCAGGAGACCTGTGGTGTCCCAAAATAGTGCTGCAGTGTAGACGACCAGGATGAAGTCACCTCTTAACCTGCTCTCAAATGAACAAAATAGGCTGAGTTTCTTTCGTTTCTCACTGACCTCCAGACCTCGCATCAAGAGTGGATCTGAACAACAACAAAAAATTGTTATTGAAATCTTTCTATGGAAAATGTTAACTTTTCATCAAAAGCTTTTCATCAAAAGCCAACCCCTCCCCCATGAATTTTATTTGGTTTTTGACAGCCAAAATCAGACCATTTTCAGCTGAAAAGCCCCAAATATTGACAAAACATTGCAAATATTTTTGCTAAAACCCACGGAAAGCCAAACGTTTTTCAGATTGGGCGTATTCTGTTTTCTAACCCCACGCTGAAATGTTTCTAGGGAATCAGATACTTTCTGCAAAAAATGTTTAAGTGAAAGTCATAGTGTTCTGTTAAAAATGATTGAAACAGAATTTTTTCAACCAGCTCTTTAGAAATGGCCTTGCAGCTTTTGTCTGATCCATTTTTAAATGATCAACATCCTTTTTTTTGGCTGTAGAGAGGAATGATCCCCCAGTAGTTAGAACACTGGCCTAGCATTTATTTGACCCTGGCGCAATTCTTTGCTCTGCCACAGACTTCCTATGTGACCTAGGTCAAGTCACTTAACCTTCCTGTGCCTTTGGATCTGTAAAAGTGGGATGAAAATACTTCCCTAACCTTACAGCAGTGTTATGAGGTTTAAACGTGAACATGAGATAAGGATTGGAAAGTGCTTGAGATTTCCGGATGAAAAGCAGATTTAAGGCTAGGGGTTTTCATTCTCATATAGGCACACTTAGGTCTTGATCCTGCACCATTCAGTCCAATTGGATTTTCCACATTGACTCAAATGGCAAATGTATTGACCATGATCATGGTGTTGCTCAATCTCCCCTTCCATGCATGGATTTGTCTTTTCTACACGGCCAATAAACAGAGCCAGTGTGTTCCTGTGTTTTATGGCAGCTGACTAGATGTTTATTCTAAAGAGCTCCCCATATATCTCCATTCATCTCCTTATTTTATTTGTAACTATAAACTAACAGCTCTGTCATCTTCAGTATTTATGCCATTGACTTATTATTACATTTTTTATTAAATAAAGGGGCGGGGGAGGGGGAAACACAGCCCTCCATCCATTTGCAAGAAACAAATGTGTCTCTTTCTCTTATATTTTTAGGTGTCTGCCAGCCCTGTGAAATGTGCCTGGTAATTTACAAGTCTTCCCTTGAAGCCCTTGTAGGAGGGTGATTTTAGATATATAAATATACGTATTTTATATACATCTGTATTTGAGTCTTTTTTATGTCTCCAGAGAAACTTATACAATGGTAATTTATTAGGGTTTTGGAGCACGGTCGTCATTTTGATTTGTTTCCCTCCTGGCTCCGTGCTCTGTGCTCTTGGCCCCCCCCCCCTTTTAAAAGTGAGTTCGGAGCATCGTGCAAGGCGCCGTGGATGGCGCTGTGGACTGGAGGCCTCCGTCTACCCTCCCCACAGGTGTCTCGTGGGCAGCCGTGGCCCCGCTATGGGTCCGATTCAGGAGCTGCAGGTACCTGCTTGAGAGGTGCCCCCACGCTAGCTCTGATTGAGGTAGGCCGCTGAAACCAGGTGCGTAGCCGCGGTGACGGACGGGAGCAGTGGGCGGGGCTAGCTGGCTTGGGTACCATCCTGTCTGCGATCCCGCTAGCCTCCATCACGACGACGCTTCTATTTTTAGCATCTTACCGCCGATCCGAGCTGGGGCAGGTCTGTCCCCTGGAGCATGGAACGGCTCCTTCCGGCTGCAGTGTGGACGCAATAAAGGGCTCTCAAAACGGGCTTCAAAGTCCTCCGCCGCCCTGAGACTCCAACATGCCGCCGGGGTCTCTCCTGCTTCTGTCAGGGCTCTGCACTGGGCCGTCTCCCCCTCTCTGGTGTGGGGGGCAGGTTGGTCCCTTATTCTCCACTCCCCAGGGCGCACAGGGGGCCACAGGAGCAGCCCGTGAGCTAAAGCAGCCCAGAGCATTTGGGAGGCTCCGGAATTGCTCAGTCGCTGTCGAACTCCCCCCCCCCCCACTCTGTTTGTCAGAGCATGAAGTGTTTGCTCCCTAAGTTATTCAGCCTCGGCCACAAACCTCGGCCTTTCCTCAAGCGGGTCACAAGCTGGTTCCTCCAGTGAACTGAGCACCGGAGAGCTGCTCACGAGAGATTGTGAGGAGCACACTCTGAGTGTCTGAGTGCTCAACTCCAGGGCCTGGGCCTGGCCTGCTGCCTTTATTTGTGTCTGTGGCGGGGCATCTGCCGCCGCGCTGGACCGTTAAGGGTTAAAACCCAGCCTGGGAGAAGGTGGCGGGGGGGGGGGCCTGCGGCAGGGCGGTACCCAGAGGGGAGGACACCACGGTCTGGGAGGGACCTGGGTCCTAGCACCAAGTGGGGGAGCATAACAGCTAATAGCAGGCGTGGCACCAGCCAGAAGGGGGCACTGCGGGGCCGAAGAGTGAATTTCCAGAGTGACCAGTAGGAGGCGCCGGTGGCGGTGAGCCCCCCCCCCCCCCCACGTCTCCAACTCCGCTTCTGTGTGGCATGTGGCTTGGGAGGAGGAAACAGTGGAGTTGATGGCCCCTTTGGAGGGCAACTTTCCTGCAGGGTGGAGGGGCCCCCAGCTGTGAGCCTGGATTAGCCTGGCCTTGCTGGGAGCGGACACACACACACACACACACACACACACACACACACACACACACCCCACCCCCGCTGTCCTTGCACTGTCCCTAACAAGAACGTAGGGCTGGAAACAAACGCCGGACACATTCCAAGTAGAACAAGGGCCTGGCTGGGTTAACACTCGGGGCCGCTGACTATGGAGAGCAAACTCCCAAAGGAAGGGACGGATTCAGACCAAGACTGGGTTCCTTTTGGGAAGAGATGCTTTAGCCTAAACAATTACTCGACAAAGAAAGAGCCGGGTGAAAATCTCTAGCCAGGACGCTCCAGGAGCATCTACACCGCGCCGTCACGCAAAATAAGATACGCAGTTTGAGCGACGCAAACGGCGTATCTAGCTTATTTCGTCTACACCGCGCCAACTGTCAGAATAAAGCGCTATTCCAGAACGTCCTTTACTCCTCGAGGCATGAGGTTTACAGGGACGTCGGAATAGTGCACCTGAAATAACGGGCTTGCTGTGACGATGCAGGAGAGCAATTTCAGGATATTCTGGTATCCTGAAATAGCATGGCAGCGTAGGCGTACCCTCTAGGACATCTCGTGATCCCCTCTGAGCTTAACTATAGGTTGAACCTCTCTAGTCCGGCACACTCTGGTCCAGCAACCTCCGTGATCCGGCACGATGTTAATGAGCCGGATGTCCACTTATCATGGGTGTGGCCAAATTTCCCACGGTCTCATAAAGTTTGTTTACAGCCCCCTGGCTCTGTGTTGTGGGAGGTTACTTAACTCTAATTTACCCCTCAATGTTTTCTCAGAGCCCAGCAAGCCGGAGCAGTGTTGGTGATGCTGATAGACAATATTGACCTCCCATGGTCCAGCAAATTCTTTGGTTCGGCCGCAGTCAGGTCCTGAGGGTGCTGGGCTAAAGAGATTCGGCCTGTGTTATAAATGTATGAGTTTCCTCTTTTCCCCAAGGCACATTCTTTAGTCTGAGGCCTGAGAGCTGATGATGGGTGTCCGTGAGTCTGCAGCAATTCCTCAAGACACCCTCCAGCAAAACCAGAGAAAATAAGACTTTAAAAGGTAAAAAAGCCAAACCAACCCCCTTTAAAAAGCAAGCCCGTGTCAGGCCACCTCTGTGCATCATCAGGGGAATTGTACGCGGGGTTGGAGAAGGATCCAGCGCATGGTTTTGTGGGGTTTGCTCTGGAATCGTTTCTCAGAGCCGCGCGGGAAGGACAAACAACACGCGCAGAGCAGCGTCGTCGCAAGGGCCGCTCCAGGCGGCGGATGCCTCAGAAGTCCTTGTGCTCCTTGAAATGTCCTCAATTAATGTTATGGGCTGCAACACACATTTTAAAGGTAGATTAATCCCAAGGCAGCGGGGGATTTAAACAGATGACTAAAGAAATGAACTGACGTGGCTGGTGGAAATGTCACTTTCGCTGTCACGCTCCCCTCCTTGTGTTAGAGGCGAGTAAAAATCTGGTCACTGTCACTGGATTCCTAGCTCTGAAACATTTCTGCTTTTCCTAGGCTGACTTAAACAGTATTTTAGTTACATTGCATCGAATATCTACTCGACAAAGGTCACCCTGAGCCTCTTGGCTGTTTGCATCTTTCTAGTTCTGGGTTCCAGTCCTGACTTTGCCATGGGCCAGCTGAGTGGATTTGGGCCAGTTAATTTGGAAGCTCCGGGCCTCAGTATTTCTATCTGTAATATGGGGATAATGGTCCTGACCTCCTTGGTGCAGTGTTTTGAGATCTAAGGATAGAAAGAACTAGATAATATTTGTCATTGTTACTACGTGGTATTGCCAACTCCACAAGTTAAAAAAAATGAAAAGATTCTCTTAAAAATCACAAGACAAAAAAAAAAAAAAAGAGCTATGGGTGGTTTTTAATCTGTTCCCAGGGGTTGGAGCTCTTAGGGGGGCCTGTTTTCAAGCTTGTTGCTGAGAGCAGGAGGGTTAGAAACATGGAGAATGAAAGCTGAGGTTCTCCCTTGTCTCCAGAAGATGGGGCTTTAAGCAAATCCCTGCATGCCACAAGACTTGTGGTAAATTTACAACAAGTGGCAGGACTGCAGGCATCAAGACAGGTCAGGGCCAGGCGCAGAACAGGCACGAGGGAGAGATAATCCCTGCATCCTGCCCTAAAGAGTTTACAATCAAAAAGACAAATGGCAGAAGGAGAAACTGAGGCTAGACTCACCAATTATAAAAGTGGCCTTAAAATCTATGAAACATCAGATTGTAAATTCTTCCAGGCCAGAGATGGTTTTTCTTCTGTGTTTGTACAGCACCTGACACAATGGGGCACCAATCTCATTTGAGGCTTTCCTATCAACAATAATAAAGTGGTCAGGAATCAGGGGTCGAGGTTTTGAAATCCCATCTCCCTATAAACAATGGTTACACACCACAGTCGCTCAGAAGTGCTTCTACATCTTTCCGACTCAAATTCTCAATAGGAATTAGAAGCCTATGTAGCTTTGGAAAGTTGGGTTTTCATTGCTTTCAGCAATGACCTGTTCTGTGTTGAAGGAGACATAGACAGCAGTTCATAGGCAGCAAGTCCCAATTCAGCTGAGAGATTGAGTTTTCTGTTTGGAGAGGCCAATCTTGACTGAACCATAGGAAGTGGGGGAGAAAAAAAAAAGTTGGTATAAATTGCCCAGGGCAGTGGTTCAAATCACAGTCTTGCCTATACTAGAGTTGCTTTTCCATACTGTAATCCCTCTCCTCTTTAGTCAAACCTCCACCTAATTAGTTATATAGGAAAATAAAGGTGCTTGCGGCCTGCTAGGGGGAGAAGGTTCATGATGAGACTAGGGTGAAAATGGATTTTTTTGTATTTGTTGGCAATTTCGAAATATCACGAAAGCTTTCGTCCAGTTGGGACAGCAACCAAGCATTTTTGAAATTTTCACCGAATTCACAAAAAAGTCGCTTTGCATTGAACAAAATGGGTTGCTCTGCTAAAATAACAACATTTGATTTGGAGGCTTTTTTTAAAAAAAAGTTTGACTTGTCAGAAGCGAACTTTTGAAACCCCAAATCATTTCCAAATGGAAAACTTGAAACTTGTCCTTTTGACAATGTCCCAACCTGGGCATCGACACTCATTGGGACTAGTTTAGTTTTTTCCCCCCCAAACAAACAATGTGGTGAAACTGACATAAATTCTCCAGACACGACGGAGTTACTGAATCGGCATTTTTTTTTTGCCACCAAAAGTTTAGTGCGAAAATTTTTACCCAGCTCTCATCTCGACCCCACAAATCCCCTGGGTGCAGCTAAGAGGATAAATGCTGCTGCCCTGAATTTTATTCCATTTTCTCCGTGATTAGTTGCTCTGGGAGGCTCAGCAAATTTTCTCTATTACCTGCAGCGGGGTCCACTTGAATTCAATGTAAGAAGACACTTGATGGGGAAATCAATTGCTCTTTCTTTCATCCCAGCCACTCAAGAGGTTTCTTATCTGCCTCCCACCAGATCATAAATGCACCATCACCTCCCCCTCCTCCTCTTCCTCTCCCCCAGCTCCTTATCTCTGCTGGAGAGGAAGTCATGCAAATAAATTGCTATTGAAAGCGGTGTTCGGCCTTTGGAGAGGGACATTCAGGAAATCTCTAGTGCCCCCATAACAACCTCTCTTAGGCAGCTCGCCAGTAAAGTGAAGAGCACCTTCCAAGCAATTAGGGAGATGGGATGGGGCTGGTTTTACGCTGTGCACTGCCCTCCACGCCTTCTGGCTGGGTCAGAGCTGCACGGAGCATGTGGACACCTTGGAGGGGCGATTTTGCCACTGCTCCCAGGTCCCACTCGACCGGGTGGGGTGCAGAAAGGCTGGAGCCAAGACGCAGCGGGGATGGCAGGACTGATACTGGCACACCTACCCTCGGTGGATTGGCCCAGAGCAGGCCTGGACGTGACGCCCACTCACCGGTGGGCTGCACGGACAGCGCATGGGAGGTGGCACCTGGTATCACCCACTGGGCCACACGGATGTTGCACGTCGCCTCTGTGCCGGGTTGTGCGGGTCGGTTACTCTTCTGGCTCTGGGGTGGGGCTGCTTAGCTTGGTGTGCACAGCTGTGCTGCTTTACACCCCGTTCCGGGAGGGGGCCGCCTGACGGGAGGGGGCCCCGAGGGCTCCGCACACAAGGGCGGGGGCCAATCGTGGCTTTTTCGGCCGTTCTGAAAACCTGGGGTGTCAGCTGAGTTCCAATGGAATTTTCAGCAACTCGAAAAAGTTGCGGGGGAAGAGATTTGATTTTGGGGGGTGTTCGGCTGTTGTGGATTTTTAAAAGGTTGTACCGTGTCCTTCACGAGCCCACCCGGGGAAACGTTCTCCACCAAAAAACCCAACCAAACATTTCCAGTTGAAAAGCTGAAATGTTCCCATTTCTTCTTCCTTTTTTTTTTCTTTTTCGGTACTCCCCTCCTCTCTCCCCCGGCAGAAATAATTCAGTGAAATCGCTGCAAATTCAGCCTCACCAAACCTGCCTTTTCTACTGGAAAAGAAGATTTGGTTGGAGAATGTCTCCCGACTCTACTCAGCCCCCTGCAGGACTCTACTCAGCCCCACAGAGGGCCCGTCCCCACCGCAAGTCACTTGTAAGTGTCTCACGGGGTGTCTCTGTCCAAAGAGCAATGAGATTTCCCAGTCCCATGAGGTCAGCAGAAACAAAGGGCACCCAGGGGTGAACCACCCTGAAGCCGACGGGGAAGGCAGCTCCATGGCTGAGTTCACCTGCTGGCTCTCCGTGGAACCGGTAACGGAGCGGCCCATTGCACGTGGGTGCAGTGCTTGTTCAAGTGGCAGGACGGGTATCCTACTATATATTTTAGGATGTGCATCTGTCTGTCTGTCCGTCCGTGAGTTTGTTTATTCAAGGAGTTCTCCTACCCGGTCAGAGCTAGGGCCGTCCACTTCTCCTAATTTAAAGCCTGGTCAGGGTGAGGTTGTGCCAGGACAGTGGGATGTGCCTGGAATGGAATTGTTTCTCATGGAATGGAAAGGGAGGGGTCTGGTAGGAGGGACAGTTACACTGCAGAATGACCACGAGGGGGCAGACAGGGGGCAGAGATGGGGACTGGGATGGCTATAACCCCATTGGGCCAGCAGGGGGCAAAGGTAGAGATGAGGACAGCTATCTCCTATATATTTCAGAGAGTTTGTGTGTCTGTCTGTGTTCCTGTCTGTTCCTCAGCAAGGCCCTCCCCCCCCCCCTTTGGCTGTGCCCACTGGAGCTGCAGCAGCCATGGAGAAATGCTTCTCTCCCAGCCCCAAGCTGCTGCGGTGAGAGAGGGCTGGGGCTGTCCTCTCCCCCCTGGATAGCCTGCACCCTGCACTCCTCCTTCCCAGCCCCACCCCAGAGCACTGATTCAAATGAAGAAAAATAAAATGTATTTGGGTTAAGGACCTGAGCAACACTGGTTAAATCTTCTAGTGCTGACTATAAGGGGCTGACATGAATTGCCTTCATTTGATTTAATTCACTCCATATTTACCCGGGGAGGGTGAAAGCAAAATATGTCCATATAAATTCTGCCTGCTGTCCTCCAGCAACTTACCTCACTCTTTTTTTGAACTTTTGTCCTTCACAACATCCCCTGGCGAGGAGTTCCACAGGTTAACAGTGCACTTTGCGCGAAGAAGCACTTCCTTACGTTAGTTTTAAGCCTGCTGCCTAATAATGGCATTGCATGACCCCTGGCTCTTGTGTTGTGTGGAGAGGTAAATAAGGCTTCCTTTTTCACTCCCTTCACACTCATGATTTTATAGACCTCTATCAGATCCTCCCTTCGTCTCCTCTTTTCCAAGCTGAAAAGCTCCCGTCTTTTTAATCTCTCTTCAGAAAGCAGCTGTTCCCAACCCCTCAGCATTTTTGTTGCCCTTTTCTGAACCTTTTCCCATTTGAATTTTTTTTTTCAGCGGGACCGATCAGAACTGAGGAAGTATTCCAGGTGTGGGGGTAGCATGAATGTATAGAATGGCATTACGGTATTTACTGTATTATCTGCTCCTTTCCTAATGGTTCCAAGCTGTCAGCCACTTTCCTGGATTCCTGAGGCACATTGAACAGATGTTTTCAGAGAACGATCCGTGATATTTCCAAGATCTCTTTCTTGAGTGGTCACGGAGAGGTAATGCAAAGTAATGCACAGTGGAAAACGTAATCCCAACGGTACGTACCAATGGAGGGGGGGGGGGTTGCAAGGCACTGATCCGCCTCCCCTTGCTACAGGGTCTGATCACGTTTATCAAAGTCAGACTCACACCAGCCCCAGGGAGGGAGGAAAGTGCTATGCAGGCCAGGTGCTTTGAAGAGCAGTGTTGCCTAGTGGCTGTGGCTCTGAGGTGACCAAGGCCACTGGCTTGTTGGATGACACTGTGCCTCAGTTACCCTGTCTGTAAAATAGCCATTTGCCATAATAGTGTAATTACTGGGATTAGAAATTGGCCAGCACACTGGGGTTAGCAGCCCTTGGATTCAGTTCCATCATTTTCCCCCCTTGGCGGGCTTGGCAGAAGGGAATTGATGCAAAATCCCTGGAGAAATAGTGCCATGCAGAACTTGCATGGCATCCTTGTATTTATGGGGGGCACCCTCCCTGTAATGGGTAAGACCCAGGGAAATCGAAGAGCGCACTGGAACGCAGGAGGTGATTTTTCTCACCATAGAGACAGTAAAACAATATCCACGTGCTTCTTCTCAGAGCTCTCGGGCGCTGCACATCTGTGCCTGGTGGGCTTAACGAGCTTTCGCTCTCCCCTCTCGTCCCGTTGGGGAGGGGTCCTGCAGATGGCACGCTCAGGGCGGAGGGGCGGAAAGCCGATCTGGAAAACGTGGGCTTTGTCCGACACGAAGGAGTAAAGAGACCCAGCTGCTTCTCAGGTTCCTTCCGTAGCCCAGATGTTCTCCCTCGCTCTCTGCCCCCGCCGCCGCCTGCTTTGTGGGCCCTGGCCAGGGACTCTGGCAACGGGGTTAAAAGCAGGCTGCTGTTGGAGGGGGGCTTTTCTTTTTTGGAGTGTTTCCAGATTTCAGGGGGCTGTTTCCAGGAGGAATGACATGAGCAAACTGGAAACTCTCTAGGGTGGGAGACTTTGTTCCGCGTTAGACTCCGACAGCCCCGGGCATTGGCCGGGGAATGAATCACAGGAACGGGCCGAACCGTGCAGTCCTTACTTGCTGCTTCCAGGGACCGGACGGTTCTTGACACCAGCAGCAGTAGGAGAGCTAGGAAGTGGGGGGGGAAGGGGCATTTCACTAACATACAGGAGCTGGAATTGCAGTTCGCACCCATCTTGTCAGGGCCTAAGAGAAATCAACATGTCCAAGCTATTCCCTGCTCCCTTTCGGTTTTTTATAATGAAGACCCATCTACGTTTTATTTTAGCTGGAATCCAGGCCCAAGAGTGTCAAAAGAGGTGGCATACATGTAGCACCCTGGTCTGAATTATTGAAGGCATTCCCAGGGTGAAATGTTCAAAAATGCTTAAGTCACCCAGGTAGGCTCACATGGCCAGTAAAAACGTTGGCAAAGTGGAAATATAGCCCAGGGGCCCCTAGAATTTGGGGGGATTACGCTGCCTTCCCTGCTCTAATCATCTGGTGTGTGGTTGGGCAAATTACTTTGTCTCCGTGTGCCTCAGTTTCCCTCTGTCCACTGAGAATAACTTCCCTACCTCCCTGGGATGGTCAACAGATTGTAAGGCAATCTGATACGATGGTCATGGGGGGCCATGGATCAAAAGTTGAGGGATTTATCCTTCTCAATTATTTAATGACATGTTTTTAAGTTCCTAAAGATGCACATAGGTAGCCGGTGGGATTGCCAAGGGATTAGGTGCCTAACTCCCTTCAGCATCCCACAATTCCACTGAAATTCAGAAAGATGGGAGCGTCTAACTCCCATAAGCATGCTTGGGAATCTCAACCCAAGATCCTTATGCAGGCACCTGGGCCCATCAGATTTTCAAATGTGCCAAGGATCCGGCAGCTCCCAGATCACATGAGCAGCTGTTTTGTTCCCCAAACGAATCCCTTAGACAGGGCCCGTGATACTTTTAGGGGCCCACGAAAATGTTTTCATTTCTTTTAAAATCAGAAGAAAAAAAAAAGAACTTTTAGGGTCGAAGAAAATTTTTTTTTTTCTCACATCAGAAAAAAATGAAACTTTTAAGGCCCACGAAAATCTATTCAGTTTTGCCTAAAACAGAAAAAAATAAGATGTTGAAGTATTTAAAGTTATATCAAAAATAATTTTTAATATTGATATTGGGAGGGGCCCAGGAAGGCAAAAGTGCCTAAGGCCCACGAAAGTCATAATGCGGCCCTGCCCTTAGACACCCAACTGCGGGGTCTCTTGTGCACCCAAATGTCACCCCAAGACTCCTGGATGCCAATTCATCGAATCATAGCACACCAGAGCTGGAAGGGATCTCGAGAGGTCATCGAATCCAGTCCCCTGCCCTCACGGCAGGACCAAGCACTGTCTAGATTATCCCTGACAGGTGTCTATCCAACCCGCTCTTAAATATCTCCAGAGATGGAGATTCCACAACCTCCCCAGGCAACTTATTCCAGAGCTTAACCACCCCGACAAGCAGGAAGTTTTTCCTAATGTCCAACCTCAACCTTCCTTGCTGCAGTTTAAGCCCATTGCTCCTTCCACCACCACCCTCAAAATTCCTGTTGTCTGCAAAGGACCCAGCCCAGGGAGATACAAAATGCTTCGCTCTTCCTTTCCACCAGTTGCTGAGAGCGACTTTCTCAAGGCCCTGTCTCTCCCTTTCATGCAGGCGGGAATGTGGAGGGCGCTTTTATGGCGCCGTGATAAATAAATTGCTAAGTGAATCGAGACTTTGGCCGTGAGAGTCGGGAACCCCATGTGTGGAAATTTGCAAAGACTTTAAGCTGAGGCGGCTGCTTGAAAATGTGTAGATGATTTAATAACACCGAGTCAAACAGGGCGGAATGGCATCTTTAGGAAATGCACAACTGCGAAACATCTGGCTGGAGAAGTATGCGGGGAAGATATACACCGCACAAGTGCTTTTAATTATCCCATTTCCATATAGAAGCAACAGATTAAAAAGAGCCCATTGCTTTCATACGAGCGAAACCCGCCTCCAATGTACGCTATAAAGTTGTGGGCTCCGGAGGGGGGCTGCCAGATGTCCCTTTAAGGGGTGGGATTGATTAGCTGGTGGGGAGGAACACTTTTCGGGAGTGATTTAGGGGCGAATTTTTAAAACAAAACACACGCACAAATTTGAGGCAGGCGGGGCTGGTGGGGGGCAGGATCTGGTGATTTGGGCCATGACAGGTGAGCTGCATAATGTATTTCTGTTTCCCAAAGAAAAATGGCAGGGTTGCACACAGCCGTGGGAGCAGGGATTTAGTGGGCGCATATTTGCACGTAGAAGTCAAACACGCTGACATGAGAAACTGCCCTCTGAGCGCTGGAGGCTGTGAGGAGCCTGATGTGCAGATCCCGGGTGAGGAACCGCTCATGGCTACATTTCCAGCGTCAGGAATGTTGCCCGTCCTGGGAGAACGCTCTGGGGAGACGGCATTAAACGGCCAGGGGACAGGGCGCATTCTCCACCCTGAGTCTTTCCATCCCGGCGGGGGCTCGCTCCAACAGACACTTGACTTGAGCAGGGAGTTCTCAGGTGGGGCGTGTCCACCCAAATGATGTTGGGTCTAAACTGACATTTTGCAAAGGAAAGAGGCAGTTTTGTTGCAACTTCCTCAGGTCCTGGCTGGGATTTCTGCTCCAAGCTGAAGGCAACATATAGCCAGTTGCCCAGTGGCTAGCACCATGGGCAGTGGGGGAAGGCCCAGCTGGGGAAGGCAAGTCCTTGCCTCAGCTCCGCCCCTGGAGCCAGAGGCCCCACCCCTGGAGCCAAGCCCCACCCCCAGCCTGATCCTTCCTGGCCACCAGGCCAAAGCTGCTGTGCTGAGGCTCCAGTCCTCCCTCCCCAGTGGCTGGGCACGTAGGGAGTTTTGGGAAGCCTGTGGAACTCCTCGCCAGAGGATGTTGTGAAGAGCACGACTTGCACAGGGTTAAAAAAGAGCTAGATAAATTCATGGAGGTTAGATCCATCACTGGCTCTTAGCCAGGATGAGTAGGGAAGGTGTCCCTCGCCTCTGCATAGGGATGGGCGACAGGGGAGGGATCCCTTGATGATTCCTTGCTCTGTTCCCTCCCTCTGGGGCACCTGGCACAGGCCATCCAGCCCAGGTGCCCCAGAGGGAGGGAACAGGGAATCATCACGGGATTCCTCCCCTGTCGCCCATTCCCAGCCTCTGACATGCAGAGGCGAGGGACACCCTCCCTACCCAGCCCAGATGGCAGCCATCGATGGACCTAACCCCCATGGATTTCTCTCTCTCTTTTATGAACCCTGTTGAAGTCCTGGCCTTCCCAACATGCAGCTAAGATGCAGGTGCCCCATATTCAAGGCCTTGCTATGAATCAGGCAGAGCAGAAAAGGACCCTGGGGCTTCTGCCGGCTGGAGAAGTTCCCTTACCTACCCGGCGTCTGGCTCTTCAGGGTGGGCTGCTTTTTTCTCGCCTGTTTTTCATGCAAAATTTGTCCCCAAGCAGAACTGGACATTTTTCAAAATCTCGAATGCTTCCATGGGATGGGAAAATCACTTCGTGCTCAGCTCCCGTTATGGGTTCGATGCAGGAGTCGCTGGGCAAAATTCTCTAGCCTGTGTTCCATCGGGGATCCTATGCTCCCTTCTGGTGTTAAAATCTACGGGTGAAATTCCAACCCCACTGAATTCAGCTGTAGAACTCCCCCTGATTTAAATAGTGATTTCACCCTATGACCAATGTTGCTTCTATCTTTTTCTGTCCATGTGCGGGATAATTTTGTTCTGTGCGCCGAGGTGTGTGCGGATGTGCACCATCAGTAGAAACACATGCTGCCAGCTGTGGGTGCTCTGCTAAGCATCTGGGCAGCATTGACATCTATCCTGGGTGACTGCTCAAGTGCACAGCTTACAGGGAACACTTCTTATGACTGTCAGTAGCAGCTGGGTGCCTTTGGTCCTGTTGAAAATGCCGGCCCATTGTACATACGGATTTAGTGCAGCTCTGGGGATATCCAGGCCAGTGCTAAAACCAGCACCATTTGGCATCAGTAACAAAATTCAGCACCATGGAGGAGGAGGACTTCACAGGACTGGGCCTATATAGTATTTGCCCCCTTCCAAGGCCTTTATGTGCCCCGAATCCCCACCTGCTGCAGGCCCACTGCCATGGATGGAGCAGAACACCCATGCAAGGAAAGCGTTACTACCCTCCCTTTCAAAATGAGGAGCTAAGGCAGGAAGGTTAAGTGACTTGACCTACTCACAGAGGAGGTCCGTTCGTGAGCTGGGGATAGAAGTCAGGGATTGAGCATTTGGGTTTCATTGTCAATTCTGCCGCCTCAAAAGTTGGACCAAACATTTTTTTGAAAATTGAAATTTTAGGGGCAATGAAAAGATGCCTCTCCTCCTACCCCCTCACTACCCAGCTCTCAAAAAAATCAGGTAATCAGATCAAACAGAATGTTTTATTTTGATTGGGACGGTTTTTTCTTTTTTTTTCTTTGTATTTTCTTTCAATGACACTAAAGGAAGTTTTGAAATGAAGTTGTTTCAACCCCCAAATGCAAAAGTTTCATTTTGAACACGGCGAAACATTGTAATTTTGGGAAAGTCTCCCCCTCCCCCACAAAACCCAGCCCACGTAGCAAAACCACCATAAAGGTGGGGGATGTTTCAGTGTTGCTGAATTTGTATTTTTCACTTTAAAAAAAAAAAAAAAGAAGTTTTGCCTGGGTCTAATCAGGAGGACACTCCAACCAGTTTTCAGGCCTGAGCAAAGACTGTTTGTTCCACCGTCTTTCACTCAAGCCATTTCTGTCCCCGCTCCTCACGGCAGCCTTACCCTGGAGAAGGGTATATAGAGGGCTTGAACTTGGAAACGCGGAAGCAAAAATTCTCCCGATTCAGTTAAGACGTAAGAATGGCCGCACAGTGAATCCTTAAGTTACCCTTCCGCTGCTGAGACAAAGCAAACCAAATGCTTTGTGCTCCTTGATTGGATCCTGTAACCATTTCTCCCCCTGTTCCTACTATTTGGGGTCACTTCTGCCTCGGTGCCTTTGCTAATAACCATGTTTTACTTTTACTATAAACTCACTGGCTGTGTCTAGACTGGCAAGTTTTTCCGCAAAATCATCTGCTTTTGCAGAAGAACTTACCAGCTGTCTACACTGGCCGCTTGAATTTCCGCAAGAACACTGACAATCTCATGTAAGATCGTCAGTGCTTTTCCGGAAATACGATGCTGCTCCTGTTCGGGCAAAAGTCTTTTTCTGACTTTTGTGCAAAAGGGCCAGTGTAGACAGCTGAGATTTGTTTTCCGCAAAAAAGCCCCGATTGCGAAAATGGCGATCGGGGCTTTTTTGCGGAAAACCGCGTCTAGATTGGCATGGATGCTTTTCTGCAAAAAGTGCTTTTACCGAAAAGCATCCTGCCGATCTAGATGTGCTTTTCCAAAAATGCTTTTAACGGAAAACTTTAACGAGCCCTGCAGAAAGAGATCCAGGGGTCAAGCTAAATAGGAGCCAACAGTGTGACGCTGTTGCAAAAAAAGCAAACCTGATTCCGGGCTGCATGAACAGGACTGTTGTGAGCAAGACACGAGAAGCCATTCTTCTACTCTACTCTGCACGGATCAGGCCTCCGCAGGAGTCTTGTGTCCAGTTCTGGGCATCGCGTGGCAGGAAAGATGTGGAGAAATTGGAGAGGGTCCAGAGAAGAGCAACAAAAATGATTCAAAGTCTAGAAACCATGAGCTAGGAGGGAAAGGCTGAAAGAATTGTTTCCCTAATACGCTGGGACCCACCCGGCTACCCCATCTCTGCAAACCGTTTGTGAGCGAGTGTGAGTTACGTTTGCTGGCTTCAAAATTCCTGTTGCTCTTGCCAAAATAGTGCAAAATGAGACTAAAACCCAGGTAGCACCACAAATCTTAATAGTTAGCCCTGATTTACATCGGCATAAAATGGGGATTAGTTCTACTGGCTGTGGCGGAGCTACTGCTGATTTACACAGGGTGTAAGTGGTGTCAGAATTAGTGTTACTTTTGATTTACACTGGTGTAAATTTTATGGGAAGTAGCAATGAGGTGACCCTGATTTATGCTGGTGTGAAATCAGAGCCAGCTGCACAGACGCCACTTGGATCACTTCTGATTTCCATTGGGAAATTAGTCCACATTTACTCCAGAATCAGGCCCAGGGCCAACAGCCTTTTTAATCCTGATTTACACCAGGGCAAATGAAGGGAGAATCTCGTCTGCATTTTTCTACAGACTTAGGAGTGTGAAATTTTCCAACCAAATTTTGGCGAGGCATTTATTTAGCCCTCTCTGTATTTTTTTATGTCTTTGTTAATTAGATAATTAATCTTTATGGGTTCCTTTTATTTTTTTATTGCTTGCCTCCCACCCCATCCCATATTCATGCCTAGCCCCATCTCCGCGCCTGCATTCCAGCTGCTAAGCAATATTTTTCTAATAGAGTGTTTAAAAAGGCAATGTCGCGATGCCAAAAAAAAATTCATCTCTTTGGAAAATAATTTCACTTCTGTTACCCGCAAAAATGAAGCTGGAGCTGGGTTATAATAACAATATAAAAAAGAAAATAGCATGATACGAGAGACAATAAAGATGTCATCTTTTGCAATACAAAACCTCGCGGCCTCCTCTCCTTCCCCCTCCCCGCCCAGCTACTTTGTTCGCATGAGATGTTCCCATTTCCTTATCTTGGGAAAGAAAAAGAAAGAAAGATCCTGTAAGGGAAAAGGCCTCTTGCTTTCTAGCACAAGATCAAGTCATTATGATTCCCCTAAGCCTTCCCTGTTCCTCATTAGTAACCTCTGTTTATCATGTGCTTTGGGGAAGTGCATTTGAATACATTAGAGATATTTGTGTGGTTAATCCCAGGCGTGACTCGCTGCTGTTTACCCTCCAGTGCAGGGATTAGGAACCTGTTTGAATTGGAACGGCAGGGACCTCTTGGCTGCACCTGCCTGCCCTGGGCCTGGCAGGGAATGGACAGCCTGCTGAGCCAGCAGCGCAAAGTGATAGAAATGTGTCTCCGTCTGCCTCTCTCTATTGATCTCCTCCTCCTCGCAATCCGCAGCAGCCGGGGCCTTGGGAGCGCCCTGCTCACCCCAGACACAACGCGGCCAGCCCATGCACGGGAAGGGGGGGTCCTCGGGAAGTGAGGGCCCGTCCGGCCTGGCCCTCGCCTCCCTGGGGCAGGTGGAAATCGCCGGGCGTCTCGTGGAAGCCGGTGACGGCCGGACGTGTAGGGGCGGCTGGCGGCTCCGGTGCTGGCGACAGATTCAGCCACAGAGGTCACACCAGTCCTAGGGCTGGGCCAAAGGCCCAGGGCGCTGTAGCCAGAGGGCAAGGGGCAACTGGGCAGAGCGGGTGGAGGGTATTGGCCTGGAGGGCAGGGGGGCAGGCCATGCTGGAAGCACAGGGCTTGGGATGAAGGGGGCCCTCTTTCTATAACTATCTATCCCCATGCACTCCCTCTATCTATCTATCTATCTATCTATCTATCTATCTATCTATCTATCTATCTATCTATCCCCACACACCCCCTCTTTCTATAGCTATCTATCCCCACATACTCCCTCTATCTATCTATCTATCCCCACACACCCCCTCTTTCTATAGCTATCTATCCCCACACACTCCCTCTATCTATCTATCTATCCCCACACACCCCCTCTATCTATCTATCTATCCCCACACACCCCCTCTTTCTATAACTATCTATCCCCACGCACCCCCTCTTTCTATAACTATCTATCCCCACGCACCCCCTCTTTCTATAACTATCTATCCCCACACACTCCCTCTATCTATCTATCTATCTATCTATCTATCTATCTATCTATCTATCTATCTATCTATCTATCTATCTATCCCCACGCACCCCCTCTTTCTATAACTATCTATCCCCATGCACTCCCTCTATCTATCTATCTATCTATCTATCTATCTATCTATCTATCTATCTATCCCCACACACCCCCTCTTTCTATAACTATCTATCCCCACGCACCCCCTCTATCTATCTATCTATCCCCACACACCCCCTCTTTCTATAGCTATCTATCCCCACACACTCCCTCTATCTATCTATCTATCCCCACACACCCCCTCTTTCTATAACTATCTATCCCCACACACTCCCTCTATCTATCTATCTATCCCCACACATCCCCTCTTTCTATAACTATCTATCCCCACACACCCCCTCTTTCTATAACTATCTATCCCCACGCACCCCCTCTTTCTATAACTATTTATCCCCACGCACCCCCTCTTTCTATAACTATCTATCCCCACACACCCCCTCTATCTATAACTATCTATCCCCACACACTCCCTCTATCTATCTATCTATCTATCTATCTATCTATCTATCTATCTATCTATCTATCTATCTATCTATCTATCTATCTATCTATCTATCTATCTATCTATCCCCACGCACCCCCTCTTTCTATAACTATTTATCCCCACGCACCCCCTCTATCTATAACTATTTATCCCCACGCACCCCCTCTATCTATAACTATCTATCCCCACGCACCCCCTCTATCTATAACTATCTATCCCCACACACTCCCTCTATCTATCTATCTATCTATCTATCTATCTATCTATCTATCTATCTATGCACAAATCCTTCAGACTTAATTCACTTTCATGGAATTACACTAGACATAAATTTGAGCTTATATATTTTCTAATGATTAGTTTAGATAGATAGCTAGATGGGGTGTGTGAGGATAGATATAGATAGATATATTGATTCCTAGGCACTATGGGTAATACAAATAATAATATATAATGGAAACATACCTGTGAATTTTTCTTTTGATTTTATATGAGTATTTATGGTAATAGGCACTACTAATATTCCAGTCCATGGCTAATGTGCGCACACACCTACACAGCAGTATATTCTTACCAAGGTGAATATTTAAATTCCTTAGTCTCTCTGTTTTCAAAACAGAGGTGCCGGCACCTGTTTTTCCGGCTAACATAAAAATAATCAGATGCAGGTGTTTACATTTCTGCATGGTGCAGAGGAAAAAAGGTCTGGCTTGATTTATAAGACGCATCCTCAGTCATAAATCTCGGTGCGGTGTGTATTTTCAAATGAGTGCAAGTGTGGTGGTTCTTGTTAACTTTGTCTTTTTTTTCTTCCTTCCTCCCTTCCTTCCTTCCTTTCTTTTTATTTGAAACAATAAAATGTAATTAGCGTGCGAAAGGTTCTTGCTTGGGAATTCGGGAGGGGATCTTGTCTGCCAGCACAATTGCCTGAGAGGGAAAGGGCCGTATCCTTTGCAAATTGATGTGGTTCCATTATCTGCAATAGAGCCACTGATGATTTTCACCACTTGGGATTCTGTCCCTCTCCTCCCCCGACGCCAATGGAGTTGCCCCCCGTTTATGCCAGTGGGGGATCTGTTTCCAAGGCAGCTTCATTGATTTACACCATCTGGAGAGCGGGCCCCCTTGACGGAGAATCTGGCCCCCGATTGAGATTTATGGTGAACAAATTTGCGCCACTGGAAAATAGTATCTCTGGGGTCAGGACAAGCCGTTTGGCCCGGGCTAAGGGGTAATTTTAAGGGCTGGTGTTTATTTCAGGTCTGGTTGCCAGGAGGCATTTATTGAAACGGCAGCAGGGAGAGAAGTATCGGGCAGCTGACACAGCTGCAATCAGCCTCGGAGAGTAACAGCAACCCTCCGCTCTGGATAGTACTGGTGTCAAACTGGAATAACAGCAGTGGAGTCAATCGGGGCGACTCTGCATTTACACCCATGCAGGGGATGGTCGAATCGATCCCGACAGAGCAGGAAATGGAGCCTGATTCTATTCGCACAAGAGCTGACCCTTGATTTCTCTTTTCCTCTTGAATCTTTTTCTGTCTGGCTTTCTCTTGCTCTTTGTGGTCCTTCTCGTCTCTGGGTGAGCATGTCTTCCCCGTCTGCTTTTTCATCTTCCACCACCCCCTTGAAGTCAGTAGCATGGCAAAGAACTAGGCCAGAACGGGGACCTATTGTCCACGCCCCATCCTGCCAGGGAGAACAGGCCTGGGACCATCCGCAAAGCAAAGCCGACTCCTATGTTGTGGAGTGCGCGGCGGGTGATGATGCTTTATCCCCAGCTCAGTGAGCAAGGGTTGCAAGCACCGTGGCAGATCTGCAGGTCTCCCCATCAGTGAGCGTGGCTGACATCAATTTCTCCGGTGCAGTAGCCGTGAAGGCAGCTTGGCTTGTACCTAGAGGACTGGATTGGGCCCTCCGTGGGCCCTGATTTTGCTGGATGACGCTTCTGTGCTGATGCCTCAGCTCGGGCCGGGAATCCGCGACACAGCACACCGGGGAAAAGGAGCGATTTGGCAAGGAGAAAGCTGGAGAAGCGGGAATGTCTGAGGAAGGGAAACGGAGAGAAAGGAGCGGAGAGAACAGTGCATAGAACTGAAGGATGAGGCCAATAGAAAGAGAAATGGAGACAAAGAGGAAGTGGCAAAGGGCGAAAGAAACAAAGAGAAACGGAGATTGTGCGGAGAGAGGGGGACAAAGAAAAAAATGAGATGGAGGGACAGAGGGAATGAGTCAAAAGAGAGACAGACCCGAGGAAAGAGAGAATGAAACTGACAGAAGGAAAGAGATGGCTGTTTGGGAAGAAAGAGAAGAATCATGAGAGAGCTTGGTCATTTTCATGCTGTGGGGTGAGGCTTTGTCTTTAACCATCCCTGTGGCCATGCAGAATTCTTTCTGTCTTTCTGTCTTTCTTATACACAAGAAATCGAGTCATCTGGATTCCTATGATTTACCATTTCCAATGATGAATCGTCGGTACAGGAGCTTGCTAGTTGGCAGATCTTTAGCTCCAAGTTATAATTTGTCAAGCTGCCACGAGATTCATGTTTTATGCTAATGAAGGCAGACTTATTGACTCAGGGTTAGTCAATGACCGGGTCAACTCTGTCCTCAGGCAAGGAAGAGGTCAAAGGGTCAGAGGTGAAAGGAAGAGTAGACCTGCATGGATTTTCTGTAAGACAGTTGTAATTTCAGAATAAACCCTCTGCCACCCAGAGAAAATATGAAATGTTCCGACAGGCCCAAACACAGTTGATGCAATCTGGGGTGTACCAGCTGGAGACAAAAGAAACGGATTCGGCCCTAGAGCTTCTTATTAAGGAATTCCTCATGTCCTGCACCATCCTGAGTTTGGTGTCTGGCTGACAGACCCAGCTCCCGGAATCATGGGATTTGCGTGAGCCTCTCAGATTTCCTGTTTATGAAAGAGCATGTTTCTGGCCTTGTGGTTACAGGGAAAAGCCCGAAAACGGGATGCTGAAAGGCCCAGAAACAAGAAGGGAACTAAAAGGCCCCTCGGCCCCCCCGCCCCCCGTGTGTTGTTATTGCATTAAATCTCATTTATTTTGAACCAGTGTTGTAATATTTAAAATTGTCCTCCAGAGGATCAATCTCAGTAACTGAAGCACCCCGTCTTCCTAGAGCAATGTTTCTTAAACTTTTTAAGACTGAGGAACACCAAACAATTTTTTTTTTTTGAGGAACAGCAAGGATTTTTTGTTGAGGGAAAAAAAAAAAAGGGTCGGGAGGGGAAAGTTATTGAGCAAAAAAACAAAACAAAAAAGTTGCCTGTCCCTTTAAGAGTGGCCATTTTGAATTCTGTTGTTCTCTGCGGCACACCTCCGACTGCCTTGCAGCACACCGGTGTGCCTCGGAATACGGTTTAAGAAACACTGACCTAGAGGTTCACTTAACAATCCAACACCACCACAGCCAACATCTTGACTCTACGCCGGGGAGAGGGCTTCCCGACTGGTGATCACTCCTGCTCAATAGAGTATCTCTAATAAATGGCCCTCTAATGTCTTTCAGAGCACGCAGGACA
The DNA here is from genome assembly GCF_052426305.1 of Pelodiscus sinensis. Taxonomy (NCBI): domain Eukaryota; kingdom Metazoa; phylum Chordata; order Testudines; family Trionychidae; genus Pelodiscus; species Pelodiscus sinensis. Next base: position 15,564,085 of record NC_143082.1, read on the forward strand.
GAATATTCTCCTCCTTCATCCCACCGCCTATGAGCCAACAGTGGGAATTTTTCCATCTCTTTGGAACCCACTGTTGGGCATGAAGAGCTGAACAGCCTCTTTGTAGTAGACACGCTGCTTTTCATGTCAGTCAGACAGATCAGCTTCGTGCAGTTGGGGGCCAGCTACGTTTTCCAGCGGCGGTTCTCTCTGGAACTGCCTGGGCCTTGCTGAAAAGTCTGCCCCTAATGATCATGGGCCACTGCCCCCAGCATCCTCCCGCAGAGGGCCACCCCACTGCTCCGGGCCCCGCGGAGCCACTCGAGGCCAGCTCAGCGAAGGGGTGGGCAGGCGTGTGATTTTTGAACCCGCGAGGTTGCCAGTACCTGGTTGCTTTAGGCAGCCGTGGCACAGGGTGGGAGCAGACCATGGAAGGGGGAGAGGCGTGTGACCTCCCCACATGACCTTCCATGTGACTCCACCCCATCCCATCCCCAACCAGGGGTCCCCGTGCTCTTCTCCGATCCTCCCCAACCCACATTACCGGGTGACGGATGCTGAGGGGGGATAGTACTGGGGGGTAGCTTATGTCAGTGCTCTTGCCACCCTTGGCCACACTGGAGTTTTAACATGCTAGCTCCATTAAAACAAGTGCATGTGAGTTTCCCCATGATGGAAATCACACCTCCAGGTACAGTGGAGCAGTACCCTTAAGATTCTGCAAGCTGGAGGCAAGGTGCCCTCTAATTTTTTCCATGCATGTGCAGAATAAATTTTATTATGTGCACCATGGCATGTACAGATGTGCACCACCAAAGAAAGACATGTTGCCGGCAGTGGGCGCTCTATCAATCACCTGAGTGGCACCTGAATCACTCCACGGTGGCCGTCCAAGTGCTCCGCTTACAGGGAACACGGGTTGGAGGTCACGTGCACCTAACGACCTCCTCTGCAACCATTGGATCGTGCATAGTGGACAATCGAGCACAACCTGTTGTTTCAACGGTACGGCACGGGGCCTACTGAAGGAATCACTGGGTGACCCTTTCCGGCCTGTGTCGAGCGGGAAGTCAGATGAGATGGTCATAATGGTCCGTGCCGGTTCCCCAGCTGTCGTACACGGGCCAGATAAGCGTAACGTTGCCGTAATTCTGTGGGAACCAGCACACGTTTTGGAGCCGTAGTTCATGCCTCAAAATATCTCCCTCTTGCAACCTATTTACTCACAGCAAAAAGAGGTTGGGGTTTTATTTCAAGCTGATGAGTGTGTCCACTTTGAATTTTGACATTTCCTTGAAGGTTTCTATTGCAACGTGAATGATGCCTTTACAGATTCCTGCCTTATTCCCCCCCCCCCCCTTCCCCCTCAAAATGCTGCAAGTTTTGCTTCTTTTGAGCAACTTGGCGGGAGAGCAATCCCCTCTTAAGGAGGGGGAGAGCATTCAATTCAGCATGCAATATTGCAAGGGCGCAGGGGCAGGAACCGTCTGGGACGATGTGGGGGTGATGTTCCGTGTCGCGTTGCAAGGTGGACATACCAGTTCGCTGGAGCTGAGGTGCCATCTTAGCATAAATGGTAAATAAAAGAAAGAACCCAAATCGAATCAAACCAAGACCGTTTTTAATGTTGTCCCTTCAAATGTGCATTTCCCACCACAACACACCGCCCGTGTCACATTGAAAGACAATAAATAAATCAATAAATAAATCCACATCTTGTGTCCGATAGTCCTGGGGGACCAGGTGGGTGAGCTATTGTCTTTTATTGGACCAGCGTCTAAGATTAGATTTTAAGCTACACAAAGCTCTTCTTCAGGACCACTCTGTAGCTCACAAGGTTGTATTGTTCACTAACGCAAGTGAGTCCACTAAAAGATATCAGCTCCCTCACCTTGGTGCTCCCTAGGACTGACACTGCTACAGCTACACTGCATACATTTTGATAGTCCTGACAAATAAGAGGTAGACATCTTGCAATAGTTCCCTTCCTTTTCACATGCCTTTCCAATATTCTCCAGTGTCAAAAGAAGTCTCCTGCTCCAGGACTGGAGTCGCTATACATCTTTGGTATAAAGGAAGATCCGCCAGTTTTACATTGCACTCATAACTACCCTCTGCAATCCCCCAAGATTTTAAATTTCACTTTTTCTTTCTCTGTTGTACCAATTCTGGACATTTTGCGGCGTCACCAAGATGGCTGAACTTACCTTTGCTTTCCTCATGGAGTCACGTAAAATAACACATTTTAGGAGACTTTTTAAAACCAGGCCAGACGATAAAAACATTGTTACAGAGCAGTGCAAGGAAAATTCATTTTAAACACGCAAATCTCAGCAGCAATGCTCATTCCACAGGAGGGCTGTAGTGAACAATTCACAGCTCATTTCAGAAATGTGATTAGAATTTTGCAGCGGGGAAAGACAAAATAATAGTGTTGCTAGCGAATTAGCATATTTGGTACCTAGCGATTGTTTTACGTGTATTTGTCTTTTTTTCCCAGCATAATTAGACCGAACTGCAAATTTAAAGATCAAATTAAAAAGGCAACTGTTTCTAGAGATTGTCCTGCTTCAGATTCCACTGATGTGCATATTATTTAGGGGAGTTGGAACTCTAGAACTGCCCCATTAATCCTAAAAAGGAAGACTGCGGGAAAGTTTGGTTTGCATAACATTTGCTATGAATTCAGTGGCTGTTGAAGAATATAGCCATATATATTTTTTTAAATCAAATGTACTTTTAAGCCACCTAAGTCCTTTCGCTGGGTTAACCTCTTGTAATGCATGAGCCCAGTGAAAATAAACCATGCACAAAAAGGCATTCCTCAAATGCAGATTTAAAAGTCAAATATCAGTAATAATCAAAATAAAGTACGGTGATGAAAAAGAACAGATGATTTCTCCAAAGTCAGGCACTGTGTGCAAACTTTTTCTCAGCATAAGTGGCTCTAGTATTACCAAGGGTTATTACAACCATTATTATAGTTTGTCCTTGATAAAACGTGGGCCTCCATTTAATCTTTTATTAAGATTTTTAAAAGCAACTATTCACTTCTCTCCAGCTCACCCCCACTGTCCTATTAAAGTTGTGACAACACCCCTGACATCTGAATTTTGTGTGTTGCTTTCACTCCACTACTCCTTGCTATATATTAAATCCACATTCAGTAGGAAGAGTGTGTTTCTTTCCAGCTGTAGAAGATTTAAATGTTAATGAAGAACCTTGGAAATGTGCAAATAAATAAAACACTTCTAAGCTTTGGCTGAGGGGTTATTTATGGGATAATGATCATGCTTCTTGTATTTCTAATCCTGATTTTGAACTCACATTTTTCCTGCCTTATCCATTTATGCTGGGAGTGCATGTGGCCTAGGAGAGCACATTTAAAAGCCAGGGGAAAATATCATATTTACTTGATCCAATCTCTGTGTCAGCCCACTGATCACGCGGCACAGAACTTGTTTCATGTAGCTCAGATCCGAAGTCCTTTAAAGACTTTTTCCATTGGCTTTGGTGAGTTTGAAACCTTTCTTTCTGTCCCTTTGGTATCGCAGCAGAGAGCAGGTTAACTCAGCCACGAGAGCCGTGGTGTCCACACGTTGACCGCTAGCCACATGTGGCTATTTGGCCGGTTGAGTGTGGCTAGTTCGCTGTAGCAGTAGCTTCAGAACTAGCTGGACACCACAGCATTAGAATATCAGTCATGTGAGTGGGCAGGTACCTTGGCCCAGAATGGCCGTCTGAGGCTAGAATGCCAAGTTCAGCAAAAATGTCTTGGTCTTCAAAACATTTTTGAGGTGCTTTCTTCTCCCTAGACATTTCACCACTGTGGCATCATTACATATCTTTCAAAAACCTACTCCCAGGAGACGATAACCCCAGCTCTTTCTAAAAGAGCTCAATGAAATAAGAACATTGGAAATCCTCCCCGAAATTCTTGTCAAAAGCTGTTTTGAAAAACAGGGAATTGAAACATTTGGTGAAAAAATTGTGACATTTTCTGTGGAAAAAAAAAAGCCATGCAAAGACCCCCACCAAACAATGTTCTTTCAGAAACAAAAAATTGTGAAAACTCATTGTGAATAAAGCTGACCTCGCAACTTTTGGAGGAAAATCCTTTGTGAAACTAGACTTTGTCCAAACTGCTAGCTCATCAAAACCTTCCATCACAAAATGAGACTTTTTGTGGAAAAAAAAAATATTAAGCTACAGATTTGGTGACTAAAGAGTTTGGAGAATGTTTTGTGCGTGGAAAAAGTGTAACGGTATCATGCATAAAAACGAAACGGAAACTTTTAGTGGGGAAAAAAAAGTCAGAACCACTCAGAAAGAATCAAGACACTTTTTGAGGGCCCGAGAACTTTTTCTTCTCTCCATTTTTTGTTTTGTAAAAACGTGGTTTTGAAAAAAAAATTGGCCCTCTCTAGTCACCTTTCTGTAAGAATGTCGAGGGGAAAGGGCCTTTTTTTAAGCTAGTCATTCATGAATCTACCATCTGCTTGTGTTGGAAGGACACCGATTTAACAGGCGGTGAGTCTGGAAGGCCCTGCAGAGGTTTTTGGCGTGTGCTTTCATTCCCAAGTCCATTGCATTGTTTTCAGAGCCCTGCACCCTCTCCCCCTAGGAAGCTGGGTGGCTCTCATGGAGAAGGTGGCTCTCAAAGATCAGGGCAGAAGTTCTAACAACCAAGGGCCTGTCGGAGCGAAGGCCTGGGAGCCTCCTTCTGTCTGCCAGGAGAGGTTGCTGGGCAGGCCAGGTCTGACTTGTCAGAGGAAGACCCCGGGACCTTGCAGCCAGCGGCTCCCTCGAGGAAACTCTCCCTCACCCTCCTCTTCTGCTTCATCCTGCGGTTCTGGAACCAGATCTTCACCTGGGTTTCGCTGAGCTGCAAGGCGCAGGCGATCTCCACCCGCCGGGCCCGGGGCAGGTACTTGTTGAAGTGGAATTCTTTCTCCAGCTCTGTCAGCTGCTTCGTGCTGAAGCTGGTCCTGGGAGACCCCGTGCTTGTCTCCCCAGCAAAGTCACAGTCTGCTGGTTTGACTGGAGACAAAGGAGGGGGGGGGTCGTTGTTAGAACACAGGAGGTTAGTAACTAGGAGGCAAGCAAGCAAGCAAGTAAACTTTCTTTCTTCATCCCCCCCCCCCCCCCCCAGACATTCAGACAGGGGGCAGAGCCTGGTGGGAGGAAGTGAAAAACCCTTTCCAGCTCCTTTTTCCCTTTTGGAATGACACTGGTGACTGCTCATGGGGGTCCACAGACCCTCAGGGCAGAGCGGGGTGGAAAAGCCAGGCGGAAAAGTGCAGCAACTCGCTCTCGGCCTCGGTCCCTACACGCCTGAGTCGCTGCCCTCAAAGCCATTAGCTTCTCTCAGGCCATAACTCATCCCCCAGGTAGCTTCACTTCCAGCTCCTCTTCCCTTAGAGTCCAGAGCCCGCTGGCGTGGACCCCCCTGAAGTCATGTGACCCAGGCCAAGAGAAGTCCACATTTCCTACAGCAGCTTGCTTGCTTTCCCCTTAGTCTTTCTTTCTTTCTTTCTTTCTTTCTTTCTTTCTTTCTTTCTTTCTTTCTTTCTTTCTTTCTTTCTTTCTTTCTTTCTTTCTTTCTTTCTTTCTTTCTTTCTTTCTTTCCCCCTTAGCTTTGTAGAAAGAAAGAAAGAAAATCTACATATTTTATTCCCCCTCTTCCCCCCCCCCACAGTTCAGTCTGTCTACGTCTTGCGATTAAATGCCAGCAGACTCTGAATGTTTACATCACACATCAAACTTCCCTGCCTCTCTTGTCTATCTCGGTCCATTCCCGCGTGTCTCCTTCTGTCTGCCCCACGGTCCCCTTCTTACATCCACCTGCCTTTGGAGCTGGCTCCAACACGTGCGTAGTTTTAAAAATCTTTTCCCACGCACGGGAAACCCTCTGAACCCGTCGGACACCAATAGATTCTTCTTTGCTTCCCCCCTTCGCTCGCCAAAGGGTCCAGTCCGCCCCTGCGCTCCGATTGAGAGACCTGCCCGGTATCAGCGAAATACAAAGAACTTTTCCCGTGTGGGTCTAGTTTTGCTCTCGCTGAGTGGCAGGGACCGACTCGCCTCCTTAGCTTCTTGGGGGCGAGCCAGCGAGATAAGGCAGGGGGCAAAGAAAAAACTTGTAGTTGGACTTTGAAAAGATATCCCCTTCGCGCGGCTGCTTTCTGGGTATTTGAAGAACTGTTTCCCCTTGGCTGGGAGGAGCTGGAGGCGGTGGAGAGCCACACAAGAGAAAACTGAACGGAAGGGGACAGCCGCCGGCCCACCCCAGCGAAGTTAGGAACAAGAGGTGAAACAGCAATCGGGAAACTGTTTGCAAAGCGGGAAGGAAGCGGGACTCGATCCTGTCTCCTGCCGTCGAAACCACTTTCCACCCAAGCAGCAGAGGAAAACCTTCGTGCGCAGTGGAGTGGGTTCGATTTAAAAAAAAAATTAAAACTCCGTTTTTTCCCACGGATTTTCCTTTAAAAGCATCGCTTCCTTCCTAAGCCCCCAACGACCTCCTGAAGGCTAGGGGAGGGGGGGATTTGCATTTCCCACCCCTCCCTCTTGAGAAAATACAATCTTATTTCACATCCAGTGAGAGATCCTTTGTTAACAGTTGTCCTTAAAAACACAACCTCCCCCAGACATTTGAAAAGCTTGGGATAAACTTTCCAGGAAAACGTCTGAAGCAAAGGCTAACTCTGTTTGCATCGATGGTTCTACTATGGGAATTTTAAAGAAAGGGTTTTTTTTTTAAGATCCCTCAATATTTAGCAAGATGCCAGGGATAAATCGCCTTGAAGATATTACGATGCAGGGAGTCAGATACGGTGGGAAGGAAACAACTTTTAATGATCGATTAAGGCGCGGATTTAATCGAGGAGTTCAGAAAACGGTTTCTTCACAAGGGTTAATATCTGGAGAAAGTTTGTCCGTGTGTCTGCCCGGAAAAGGCAATAAATGGACTTTCCTCTGGGGAGGAATCGACAGGGCTGGAACTGCGGCCCTTTAGATGCGGGAAACTCCGAGCGCCGGCCCGGTAAACACGCTGTGCAGAATCACTCCCAAGCTAACCTGCCCGCGCGCACAACTAAATCTGGGACTTATTCATTAGCAACCTGCTGCAAATATGCAAAAGTAGGGCGCCGGGGCGTCTCTCTTATTTTGGGCGACGTTACTTTTGCAGGTGGTCGAGCCTCTATTCCAACGAGAGAAATCAGATGCCTGTAAATTTCCTTTTGAAATATTGAACAACCCTCCCGCCCCCAGAAAAACACCCCGTTTCCTTGTTCCAGGGGGAAAATCTCAGTTCAAAACCACAGATTCCAACGCCCCTTCTTCAATGTGTATTTCGGGCTACATCTATTCTATTACCGACCCAACGCATCTTTAAGATCACAAGATCGAACCCTTATTTTGGGAACCTTGCGGCCAAGGGTAGACAGCCAATTCAGTTTCCTTTCCATTGGTGGTTTTAGATATAGAATACCTACAACATGTATTTTCCTCTTGAGTTTGGAAAATCCATTTTCTTCTTGAGTTGCAGAAAGAAAATCGTTCTAGACCCAAGAGGATGCGAATGGAGCGAGGCAAGTTCGGAAAGGTCCGGACCAGAGGGGAGAGGAAAGGCAGTTTGGAGATTTAAAAGAAATCACCCCCACGGCACGCTAGAGAGACAAGCAGACTTGATTCCCCGCAAAGCGCCCCTTGGTCTGGTATTCCCTGCCGAAGTTCCTTGGACTCCCCCCCCTTCCCCCCCCCCCCCCCCCGGGCCTGTCCCGCAGACTCACCTGTTCTGGGAAGATTCCTTTTGATTCTCATCCACTCAAAAGTTTTGGCGTCACCGCGTCCGTCCGGAGAGAGGTCCCCTCTGTCTTCTGCCCCCCCCAGAGAGTTACCGCTGGGGGGGCCCTGGTTACAGGGGGGGTACCGATCCAGCCCCCGAGCCCCGACGCAGGGTCCGGCAAGGCAAGCGGGGTACGCGGAGGGGGGCAGGTTGCCCCCAGGAAAGTCAGGGTGGTGAGCGCAGGCTGGGGAGGGACGGAGGCAGGGGGGGTGGCAGTCTGGGGAGGCGAAAGCGGTGGGGTAAGGGGGCCCGGGCCCAGCCGCGGGGTAACTAGCGGGGCGGTGCAGAGAATGGGGCTGCAGGACTAGGGAGGGGACGGGCGGCGCCGGGTGGGGCGCGCAAAGGGGGCGCTGCCTTCCCATTACGCAGCGCTCCCCGCTAGCCCAGCTCCGCTGCCCCCCAGCCCTGCTCCCGCCCCGCCAGCCCAGCGGCTCCATCCTCCGCTCCTGGGCCCGCGGGCCCCCACCCAGCCCGGCCCGGCTCGGCTTGCACCATGTCAAATGGGGCGCTCCCGGGGCCAGGAGTGCGAGGCACCGCCAGCTGAAATCCGATCCCGGGGGCAACGGGGGGGGGGGGGATCACGTGGCCGGTGCTTGGCCAATGGCCAAGGTTCACTGGGAGGGGGGGACCTCTTTGATGAGTTAATGGCAGCAATTTGTAACTTTCAGTCTCTCTCTGGGCAAACACACAAGAGGGGGGATAGGAACCCAGATCTCTCCCCGGGCTGCGAGACATGGACGTGTTTTCATCCCTCCCTCCCCTGCCCCATCCTACCCCACCACACCCGCCTGGAACCGCTCCTGGGACGCTAGAGGTACGTCTCTTTTGAGTCCCCCGCTCCCCACTTCGCTTGCATCTTCGGGGGGGGGGGAGGTGTGTGTTTTAAATAGAGCATCCCTCCCTCCCTCCCTCCCTCCCCTTCCCCTTTCTGCTGCATCCAACCATCATCTGCCGTTTCATCTTCATTTCGCCCATGAAGTTTGAAATGATTTTTGCAATGAAAATGGATGGAGGTGCTTGTTTGTGTACGTGTGTGTGTGTGTGTGTGTGAGAGAGAGAGAGAGAGAGAGAGTCTCTGAGTTCAGTAATGAAAGGCAACAAACTTTCGGTGTGGATCAAGTGGACACTAGTTAATAGAAATCCCAAAGTGGCTTTATTGATAACCTATAAGGCAACTTTTCAAACTAAAATATCCTATTACACTAGCGGGAAAATGACTTTTCTTTCTCCCTCTTAAAGCCACGGTCAATTCCCTCCCCCTCCCTGTCCAGCAATAAAATTTAATTTCAGATGTCTGGGTTTTCTTTCTTCCCTCCCAAACTAAGTCTCTTTTGGAAGAATCAATGGGTAAGAAAATTTATTATTAATTATACTCCAGTTTCATCACCCATACCTTCGAGGAAGGTGGATCCTGTAGAATAGTTTTAATGTAATTGTGTTTTGATCTATTGGCCTGTTTTAATTGAAATAAGAAGATACTAGGAATGTAGCGAATATGTTAAACTTCTTGATTGTTAGCCATCTTCTAAAGGTGGTTATCTGGCTATCTATCAATATAATGACCCTGAATGTGGAGGCTTTTAAGAAATCATGAAATCCAATTTTTATCAGATAGTTTTTAAACCTTTTAATATGGTCCTGTTGTCTTTTTAAGCTAGCAGCCTGTAGGAATAGTCACCTGTTAAAACGATGTACTTTTGAGCTGTGAGTAAAAAAAAAGGGTGAGGGGGAAGGACTCAGTTGAAGGGAAAAAAGGACAGAGCTTAACTTCTCTTGATTCAAAGTGCTGGTTTCTTTTCCAGTTGATATTCCAAGCACGTACCACTGAGCTCAAAAGCTCCTGCTTCCAAGAAATATTAATCTAAATTACTATTAATAAGGGACAGCTACAAGTTAATTGGCGTTAAAATAATTCATTTCAATTTGTTAAATATTAAATTAACAGATAAGACTTGCTTAAAATGTTCAGTCTTCCTTATTAGTTATGGGGATTAAAATTGTCTGAAGAAACCATTCCCTAAAAAAGGACGGGTGCGTGGTTGGTTGTTTCTTTTTTAAACCCAAGGTGGCAAGCAAAATGTAACACCCTGCTTCCACCCATGGAAAGATCTGTGTGTATTGATTGATTATGAACCCCTCTATTGGAAAAACCCACACAAGACATCAGTGAATTAGTGAAACACCCGAATGACTAGAAACTTGAGTAGAATTTAAGTGAGCCAATTTATTTCCAAATGGTTAATTATGGAATAGAATCCTTCCATTCATGCTTCATTCCCAAGCTCTCAGGTCCCTTGCCCCAGCTTTAAAGCTACCCCCTTTCTTCACCTATGGTCTGGCAGATTTGCACAAAACTAGCAAAGACTTAGGTGAATTTCCCCCACTTTTACATGTGTTAGGACCACTTGAAGGTCGAATAAAATATTTAAACCTTGTAGCCAGCCATTGATTTTTATGCAAGCACGTTCTGCTGGTGGAATTCATTAGGCTGAAATGATTCCCCACTCTTCAGATGGGTAAAAGGGCCGTCCCACACTCCATCTGCTTACGTCCTGTGGAGCCAAACAGAGGGGGGAAAAAAAGCATCTTGATTAATATTTACAAGGTCCTGTCTCTTTAATTCATTCAGCAGCACCCTCCCCTTGTTTGTCAACTGAAATCTGGATGCAGATGGCACCTGGGAAAGCGTGCGCTAGCAAAGGAAAGGGGGGATATGTGAATAAAACAAGAGTCTAGAGACGCATCTGCCTGGAGCACGCCAGGGCTGTGTTCACTGAATCCGAGGAGGGACTCAGCCAGGCCTACTCCAGGCCAATGCACCTGCTCGACTTCAAATGGTCCCCCCAGCTCGTCCGGAGGCAGCCAATCCAAACAGGCAGCCACTGTCAGTTCTCCAAGGAGTGGGGCTTTACCTTAGGAGACAGGCCTCCTCCACCAGCTACCTGCGATGGGGCAGATTTCAGGGCCACTGTGGGTTTGGGAAGCTCAGTGAAAGCTGAATTCTGTGAATGCGGCTACACAAGGCATGGTGTGTGTGTGTGTGTGTGTGTGTCTGTGTGTGTCTGTGTGTGTGTGCGCGCATGCAAAGTGGATTGGCAAATCCACAATTAACATATTCTCCTAGGAGAATTCAAAATATTTAAACGGCTAATAATCCCAAGAGTGGCCACATTCCAGACCTGTGTTTGACTCTAAATAAAGCCATGGAGGGCAGCGGGTGGGGGCAGGGGAGAAATGCATGACGGGAGCAAACTCTGCATCAAATACTTTCACTGGAACCTACTCCTGCCACCTTAATCCCTGGCCAATCACGCATGGAAGATGTCCGCTGTTATGAAGCGTGGGTGTGTTCTCTAATGTCCTTGGCCTTCCACAGAAACAAGGGGAGTTGTGCAAAGAAATAGCAACCGGACAACAAATTAACAGAAGCGTTCAAATCTCGCGAGGCTCCCTTCTCTCCTGAGACGTGTCGAGGAACCGAGCCTTCCCATGGGGAATACGGAGAGCGTTGACCCATGTTTTCTATACTGCTCCGCCACACTTTTTAATAATTAAGCGCAATATTTTAGGAGGGGGTGGATGCAGGGCCGACTTAACCATTAGGCACAGTAGGCACAGTGCCTAGGGCCCACCATACTTTTAGGGGCCCACGAAAATGTTTTAATTTCTTTTCAGATCAGAAGAAAAAAAAAAGAACTTTTAGGGCCGAAGAAAATTTTTTAATTTTTTTCTCACATCAGGAAAAAAAAAGAAACTTTTAGGGCCCACGAAAATCTATTAAATTTTGCCTAAAACAGGAAAAAAAATAAAATGGTGAAGTATTTAAAGTTATATCCAAAATAATTTTTAATATTGATATATCAGGGCTCGCCGAACCGCGGTGAGTCCCGCTCGCCAGCCCTGCTGTCCGGCGATCTGCACATGCACAGATTGCCTGAACCCAGCTCTTCCGTGTTGCAATCTACTCGCCACAGGCAAGTAGATTGCATTATTTGTCGAGCCCTGGATATTATTATGGTGGGAGGGGCCCACGAAGGCAAAAGTGCCTAGGGCCCACGAAATGTGGCCTGGTTGGATGGTGACTGAGGGAGAAAGGAAGACGCCACCGGGGATTAACATGGGCTACGGATGTTTTGCAATATAAGATAATGTTTAGAAGTCAAAACAAATTACTCCGGCTTTGTTTTTAAAGTAAAAAAAATGCTTGAGGGGTTGGGTTTTTCGCCTCCGTTCCTGTTTCCAATGAACTTTCCTGGTTTTTTAAGTTAGTCATTTTAAAAAGCAGGTGTTTGTTTTGTGCTAGATGCTGTACAAATATCTGACAAAAAGATGGCCCCTCTCTCCCTCCCTCCCAAATTGCTTGCAGTCTGAGATCCCAAACCTACACGCACGTCCTTCACTCGACCAATGTGAGTGGCTCTTTCCATGAGAACTGCCCATGGTAAGAAAATCAAGACCCTAAGTGTCAGGCAAGGTCAACACTACAGGGCGAGGAACTTTAAAAGCCACAACCCCCAAAAGAGCATCGCCCGGTATAATTTGTGACACTTCCCGGACACGCTTTGTGCCCCCAACATCATTTTTTATGTCATCTTCCATTTTCAACCAGGTGGTTCCACCAGTATCTAGCACAGACCGATTTGAGGTTTGCTGGCCTGAAGAATGAGGAATAGGAAGAAGGCTTCAGTCCTTTGGGGCGTTGGACGAAGGAAGATGCCCTGTGTCCAGCACGATGTTCTGATTGTCTAGTGGGTGCGTGGACGCGTTGGAGGAGGCTGGTGGAAAATTCAATGAGGAACTGACAAGGTTCTCTTCAGCTTTCCCCCTCTCACTGGGTGAATGGGTCTGCACTGAAAAACAATCGGTCTGTTTGGAGATTTTTATTATCCCTCAGGATTTCTGTCATTTCCTCTAGATGCAATTTTTGCTGTACATTCAGCTTCTCACTTCAGCGTAAGAGGCAACCTAGCTAGGGCAGCAGGGACCTGACTTACAGGCAGAGCAGGGACAAAACGTGGGTGTAAAGACACACAATCTAGGTTATTTATAGTGATAGAAATGTAGCCGTGTTAGTCTGGGGTAGCTGAAGCAAAATGCAGGACAATGTAGCACTTTAAAGACTAACAAGATGGTTTATTAGATGATGAGCTTTCGTGGGCCAGACCCACTTCCTCAGATCAAATAGTGGAAGAAAATAGTCACAACCTGTGACGTAGTGGGGGTCAAAGGGTACAATTAAAAAAAATGAACACATATGAAAAGGACAAATCACATTTCAGAACAGGAGGGGAATGCGGGGGGGGGGGGGAAAGGAAGGAAGGTAAGTGTCTGTGAATTGATGATATTAGAGGTGGGGAGAGTGGGATGTTTGTGAGTTAATGGTATTAGAGGTGATAATTGGGGAAGCTATCTTGGTAATGGGTAAGATAGTTCGAGTGTTTGTTCATTCCTTTTTGGAGAGTGTCGAATTTTAACATGAATGACAGTTCAGAGGATTCCCTTTCAAGTGCAGATGTAAAAGGTCTTTGTAGCAGAATGCAGGTGGTTAAGTCATTGAGAGAGTGTCCTTTCTGGTTAAAATGGCAAGAAACTGTTTTTTCTTGGTGATCTTGTCTGATATCTGTTTTGTGGGCATTAATCCTTTGGCGAAGTGTCTGAGATGTTTGTCCAATGTACATACTGTCATTCATGTTAAAATTCGACACTCTCCAAAAAGGAATGAACAAACACTCGAACTATCTCACCCATTACCAAGATAGCTTCCCCAATTATCACCTCTAATACCATTAACTCACAAACATCCCACTCTCCCCATCTCTAATATCATCAATTCACAGACACTTACCTTCCTTCCTCTCCCCCCCCCCCCCCGCATCCCCCTCCTGTTCTGAAATGTGATTTGTCCTTTTCATATGTGTTCATTTTTTTAAATTGTATCCTTTGGTATATATGGTTGTGACTATTTTCTTCCACTATTTGATCTGAGGAAGTGGGTCTGGCCCACGAAAGCTCATCACCTAATAAACCATCTTGTTAGTCTTTAAAGTGCTACATTGTCCTGCATTTTGCTTAGGTTATTTATGGCCTTCTGTGTGATGCATATTGCGCTGGGGACATAGAGGCCTCAGTAGAGGATGAATACATGGGGGAAGGATTCACAGCTGCAACAGCGAAGGAGGCCGACAGGAGAACCTGGGGGGATGGAGAAATGGACCCTGATTTGACGTTGCCCTGCACTGTCTCTCACCATTTACACCAGTGCAAAATATTTGTGAAAATTGCCTCCTGTTTACACGAGGGCCACGAAGTCGCAGACACTGGGGAGCGTGGTGTAAGGAGCCCCGGATTCATAGATTCCCAGGCCGGAAGAATCACCCAGTCTGATTTCCCATATGGGCACTGTGACGGGGCCTCTGCCCCACCCTGGCCCTTTAAGGGTTCAAACCCAGCCCTGGGAGAAGGCTGAGCCAATGAGCTTACAGCTGAGGCAGAGACAGCCAATGAGGGCCCAGCTGGGGCTGTATAAATGAGGCTCCTGGAGGGAGGACATTCTCTGGCTCTAGGGAGGGGAGCAGGAGGGACCTGGCTGCCAGAGAAGCTGGGGGCTTCCTTAGACAGTGCAGGGCTGGGGGGCTCTGATGTGCCCCACTGGGGCTGCAGGGGAACAGCCCGGCTAGGAAAAGGCAGCAGGTCCCTTGCCAAGGCCGAGTGGCCACGTCAGCTGCAATTGGCCCCCGAGGCATGGGCTAGAGGGTGCCTGGCAGGGGGTCACTGAGGTGGGCACGGGAATTGGGAGCTCCCTGGGAACGGAGGACCCCAGAGCACAAGGGCACTGGCCTAGGACAGTTTGGGAGGAAAGGGCACCATGGCCAGGCAGGGGCACCATTTCAGATTTTGGTGGGGGAGGGGCGACCTGTGCATGCTGTGATGGGGGGGCGGGAGTGAGAGTACGGGAGGCAGATTGAGGACAACGGCATCAGCAGCGCTACTGAGCATGCTCAGTACAAGCCCAGTGTGGTGTGTGTGTGTGTGTGGGGGGGCAATTCCTTCCACTCTTCCCCCCCCTCCCCTCCACACACACATCATCTCTATCCTGGGGCGACCAAGACAATGGAAAACTCTTTTGGCGGAGAGCTTAGCGGTCAGCTGGCAGGAGCACTGTATCCAATTCCTAGATAACAGAAAGAAAAGTAAATGAACATTAGACCCACTCGGCTCTCACACTCTCACATTCTGACATCTTGTGGCAAGTTGCTTAAGGAACACTGGTTCGCCTCCACACTGTAATGTCTGTTCTTAGTTTGTCCTGCCCATCCGGACTACTAGCCTTTGATGGACCATGAATTGATCTAGCTCCTTTTTGAACCCTGTTATAGTTCAGGCCTTTCCACCATCTCCTGGCAAAGAGTTCCACAAGTTGACTGTGAAAAAAAATTAATTTTGTTTGTTTTACATCTGCTACCTACCCATGTAATTGGGTCAGCTTCTTGTGTTATGTTAGCGAAGGAATGAATAACATTTCCTTAGTCTATGTTCCCACACCAGTCACGATTTTCTAGCCCTCTAGCCTCCCCCCTCCTTTAGTAATTTCTTTTCCATGCTGAAAAATCCCAGCCTGTTAATCTCTCCTCATATGGAAGCTGTTCCTCACCCTAATCACTTCTGTTGCCCTATCTGTACCTTTTCCAAATCGAATCGATCTTTTTTTAAATGTGGCGACCAGATCTGCCTACAGTATTCAAGATGTGAATGTACAATGACTTTATATAGAGGCAATATGGTATTTTGTCTTGTGATTTATTCCTTTCCTAATGTTTTCCAGTATTCTGTTGGCTTTTTAGTTTTTTGACTGCCTCTGCACATTGAGCAATTTTTTTCAGAGAACTATCCACTGTGACTCCAAGATCTCAATCTTGAGTGGCAACAGCTATTTTAGACCCATCATTTTTGTATCTATAGTTGGAATTCTATTTTCTCATGTGTGTTACTTTGCACTTATCAACACTGAATTCCATCTGCCCTTCTGTTGCCCAGTCATCCAGTTTTGTGAGCTCCTTGTGGAACTCTTTGCAATCAGCTGTGGCTGAAGCAAAATGCAGGACAATGTAGCACTTTAATGACTGTGGATGAGTCATTGTTTACCCCTTTTCCAAGAACATTTATGAGAAGTTTGACAGCAGTGGTCCAAATGCAGATCCCTGCAGCACAACACTCATTCCTACACTTTTTCCTCCTATACTTTAAGTGGAGTATCCGGCCATGTTTTCATGATGATCTAAGGAGCCTTCAATTACCTTACTAACCATCCATTTGTTGTTCTTAATCACCTTGCCTCCCCCTTTTTATAACAAACTCCCTGCCCCCAAGGTAAAGCTGCAAGCCGCTCAAACTCTGTTGCATTTAAGAACTGCTTCTGGAGTCAGCATGAAATCTAGGTGTTCAAACTTGTGAGCTCCCTATAATTAGTGCCCCCGAGGCCAGGAAGGGCGGAGCTGAGCCAGCAGAAGACCTGCACCAGAGGCTGGGACACCGACCAGCAGAGGGCACCCTGAGGCAGGAGAGCTAATTCCCGGAGGACCAGTGGGAGGTGCACAAGCCAAATTCCTAGTGCAGATCTTTCAGGAAAACACCCCCTCTTGATCTTGAGCTGGTGATGAAGTACGCTCCCTGTTTGAAATGTATGCTTTATTTCCAGTGGGAATTTTTCTCTCCTCAGCCTTCCCACCACTAGACAGCGTTAAAATCTTCCTCTGCTAGACAGACAAGACCGTTATTAAATAATTGCTCCCTGCATAGCTGCGTAGGGGCTACAATCAAGCCACCTCTTAACTTTCTCTTTGCTCAGCAAAATAGGTCGGGCTCCTTGAGTCTCTCGCGGCGAGGGAGGATTTCTAGCCCTTTAGTCGTTCTTGTAGCTCTTCTCTGAACCCTCTCCCTGTATCGACATCCTCTTTAGGACTGTGGGCCCCAGAAGTGGGCGCAGTCTTCCAGCAGCGGTTATGCCCGTGCCAAAAACCCTCTCCACTCCTCCTTGACACTCCCCCGTGGACAGACCACAGATTGCACTAACCTTATTGGCCACGGCTTCACCCCGGGAGCTCACGGTCAGCTGCTAATCTGCCACGGCTCTCCAAATCTTTTTCAGAGCTGCTGCTTCCCAGCATAGCGTCCTCCGTGGTATGAATGCAGCTGATAGTCTTTGTTCCCTGATATAGTCCTTTATGTGTGGTCATATTCAAACACATGTTAGTGTTGAGCCTAGGATCTCTGGAGCCTGGTGCAAGAGCTCTAATGTAGGGATGAAGAACCTCCATCCATCCTGAGGGCCGGATGCACCCCCCAGCTTGTCTGGATGCAGCCCCTGAGGTTCAGGGGTCTCCCCCAGAATTGGGCAGCCTGTGCTGGTACGCCAGCCCCCCGCCATCCCACCACAGAGCTGAAGCACACACAAAATCTGCAAGGCTGAGCCCCCCTAGAGTCTGGGGTGCGAGGAGAATGTGGGGGGGTCTTTCTGCTTCTCAGTCGGGGGGCCACGTCAGCAGCACTCAGGGTTTGTTTTTGGCTTTTTTTTTTTTGCTCCTCACTTGTGTGCAGCCCCTGACTGATTTTTCAGTAAGTCAGAGGCCCCCGACCCCCAAAAAGGCTTCCCCCCATTAATGCTTGAGCTAAAAGCCAGCTGGCTCCCAGCGAAGGCTGTAGCAAACTCATTCTCTCTCTCTGTGAGTGCTCTCAGTGCCAGGACGTGGGGAAGTGCCCCATCCCCAGCAGGTGTGTGAGTTACATTAGCACAGCCCCAAGGTGAATTATAATGGAAGTTTGAGGGTAGTTGCTCAGTAATTTCTGGGCTCCAGGATTATGTAACACAATAGTCTTTCTGCTGAAAAGAACAACCCATTTCACAGACAGGGAAACTGAGTCACGGAGAGGGGAAGTGACTTGCCCAAGGTCACCTACTAGGCCAGTGGCAGAGACCAGAACAGAATCCATCTTTTCTGAGCCCTAGCAGCGCACTCTGCCTACTAGGAAACACTGCCTCCATCAGGAAAGTCTAAGCTCAGAGTATTCTGGATAGACCTAGTGATCACCTTTTAGTTTTCTGCCGAAAGTTTCCATTTTTAGCAGAAAATTAAATACCGAAATATTTAGGCTGAAAACTGAAATAGTTCAGTTCTGAAATGGTGCCTCAGTTTTTCCCTCGGGGTCAGGCTTCCTTGTCAGATTATATCTCCCTTTCCCCTGACTGCTACATCTCCCCTCTGGCAAAGGGGGAGCAGTGCATCATGGGAGTCCTTGGTCATGGTGATTCAGGAGCAGAAAGAAAATGGGTTCCTAAGGTGACCACTCCCATGAAGCACTTTCAAATGGAAATATTTTGATTTTCAGAAGAATTAGTTCAGCTTCAGGGCATTCATTTTGGGGACAAAAATCCAAAGCTTCCTGCAGAAAGCAAACATTGGATTTAGTTAAGACTCTGGTTATTTTTATTAAAAAACTGTTTTAATGAAAACATTTTGACCGGCCCTACTGGTCCGAGAAAGTCCCCACCCTTCCTGGCACTTTCTCTCCGCGGAGATCGGCCTGGAACAAAACTGCAGAAGCCCTCCTTGGAGACGCTTGAATCTGTATCTGAACGTTGTGACTTGCATCTGGGTCTGATTTCTGTCCCTACCAGAGCCAAATTGTGACCTTTAAGGTGTGTCTAGACTACATGCCTCTGTCACCAGCAGAGGCATGTAAACTAGACTACCTGCCATAATCAATGAAGCTGGGATTTAAATATCCCTGTCTTCATTAAAATAAAAATGACCGTCGCACTGTGGCGGCTCAGCTGATGGTCGGCACAGCGCGGCAGTCAAGACGCAGATCGGTCGACAGGGAAACCCTTTGTCGACCGCTTCCTTATGCCTTGTGAGTGGTCACCAAAGGCTTCCCTTGTCGACCGATCCACGTCTTGACTGCCGCGCTGTGCCGACGATCAGCTGAGCCGGTACAGCGCGGCGGCCAAGTTTATTTCAATGATATTTAAATCCAGGCTTCATTGACTATGTTGGGTGGCCTATTTTACATGCCTCTGTCAGAAGAAGCATGTAGTCTAGACATACCCTTAGAGGCCATAAGCACTGAAAAGATTATGGTGCTCCCCCCCATATGTAATTCAAAATAAAAACAATATTACACGGTAAAATTAAATTTTATTTTTCGAAATGACACAAAACTGACGTGTCTGCTGAAATTAAAATAGCGTCCTTCTAGATTTTCTGATTGCAAAATTCTGGATACATTCATCGAAGCTGACTCGATGAAGCACGTCCGCTTCCATGCACAATAGGGAAAGTGAATCAAGTCTGTCCTGACACATCGTTGTTCTCTGCGGGTTTTTTATTCTTTCCAGCTGAGAAAAAGAGCATTCTGCAGAGTTCTGATTTTTCCCACGGTGACGACTTCGATGCTTTTTTTTGAAGTATCAAATATCAAATTTTTTCCAAAAAAAATCTCATTTTTTTTGGTGCCCCTGCTTTGCTGGTGCCCTAAGCACATGCTTACTCTGCCCATTGGGTAACCCAGCCCTGGTCCCTGCCATGCTGGACAACCATAGATCCCAGCATGACAAGCTGCAGTTCTTCAGCAGGGAAAGTCATAGGCGCTTGTTTGGTAGGTACAGGCTGGACCTCCCTGGTCCGGCACCCTCGGGACCGGTGTGGTTCCGGATGAGGGAATTTGCCAGACTGAGGAGCTCATTTCTGGCCCCCCTGCTGCTGGTCCCACCCCCTGCCCTGGTGCCCCACCAGACTTCCCGGCTCCCCCTGCTGCCCAGCTGGGTCGCATGCTGGATTTTCTCCCTCCCCAACACTCTGCAGCCCACATGGGCCACGTGCCAGGCTCTGACCCCTGCCCCCATAGCGCCATGCTCCTGTTCCCTTCTGCATCGTGTTAGGCTCCCGCCCTGCCCCCCCCACAATGCACTGGGACTTTCCGATCCTGGAACATCCATTGTCGGATAGGGCCAGCGATGTTGCGGGATCAGAGAGTTCCAGTTTATAGGAACGGCTAGACTCTCCTGCTGAGATCAAGGCCCATCTACAATTATTGATTTGTACTGCAGTAATGCCTGGAGTCCAGGTCATGAATCAGGGCCACACCGTACGAGACATCGGTAAATAGCCTCGCGGCCTAGGAGGTTTTTTTAGATGCATCACGTTAACACCCTGGAGTCACAGGTATCTAGGTACTTAAAGGTGCAGCGAGGTACCTAAATACCTTTAATAAATGCCTTCACTCTAAAAAGTTTTACTCCTGGCCTGTTTTCTCTGCAGAGCCCTGCACTTGTGTAACCACTCAGGAGCAATTCAAATGCTCCCCAGCTGGTTAGCAGAATGTCCTCATCTAGGTTTCATGCTTCTACTGGTGGTGCACATTCACACAATGTTTGGTGCACGTAACATTTATTCCTCACACGGGTGGAAAAGATTAGAGGCAATGTTGGCCGGCATGTTCGCTCATGCACAAACAGAACAGAGAGACCGTCGGGTACCTAAAAAGAGGCAGTCCCAGCTCTGAAGAGGTTAGGTTAAATTCAGGGAAGGCAGACAGGAATTGGTTGCTCATGCAAGCGGCAGGGCTAGGAATCAAACCTCCATCCCCAAGGCCAGTGCCCCTCTCCCAGAGGCCACTCTGTCTGCCCGGTAGCGGTAAGTCGTGCCAGGAGTTCTTAGTCATGAATGGGGAACTCGTGGTGCCATTTGGGGGTTGAAAAAGCCCCCTTAGCGACTGGATTCTCCCATCACGACAAGCATCACCTCATTACTCCTAAGCCATCCTCAACAAATGGGTCTCCAGCCGCGAGCATCTTCAGTAAAAACAACCCCCCCAGCCACTCCTGGCAGCATGTTCCAGGGTCCTAACTGTTCTTATAGCGATAAACTTTCTCCTAATGTTGGGCTTAATTTTTCCCTGCTGCCTCATCAGCCCCGCTTCTTGCTCTCTTCCCATTTACTAATGAGAATAATTGGCCGCTGTCCTCTTTTAGCAACCTTTCGCATGGTTGCCGTCAGCAATCTTGCCTCCGCTCTGTTATCTCCGCTCCAGCCTGAACATGCCCCTCTTTCTGGTTCAACCTTCTCTCTGAGCAAGGCTCTGTTTGCCAGACCTTTCATCAACTTTTGTTCCTCCTCTTTGAAGGCCTTCCAGGATGTGTGTAACTTGTAGGGAGGGTGGAACTGAGAGCCAGTCTTGCATAACATATACAGACAAAACTCTGCAGAGTAAATAGGCCAGGAGTAAAACTTTAGAAAAAGTTAAGGCACTTATTAAAGTTAGTTAGGTACCTCGCTGCACATTTAAGTACCTTTACAAATCTGGCCCTACATGACTGAGGCGCCTATATCTCTTTTGAAAATGGAACTTAGGCACCTC
This sequence comes from Pelodiscus sinensis, assembly GCF_052426305.1. Lineage (NCBI taxonomy): Eukaryota > Metazoa > Chordata > Testudines > Trionychidae > Pelodiscus > Pelodiscus sinensis. Next base: position 15,585,329 of record NC_143082.1, read on the forward strand.
TGTAAAATTTGCCCCTAGTGCCTAAGGAATTCAGGATCTACTTTTTAAGCACGTAAGTGATTTAGGAGCAACCTACATTTCACTGATTATTAATAAAACCTAGGCTTCATGCCTCAGTCACTTCTGAAAATAGGATTTAGGCTCCTAAGTCATGTAGGTGAGTTTGAAAATTTACCCCAGATCTGTCAGAAATCAGTGTCAGTGGAGCTACATCTTAAAAAACAAAAACAAAAAACCAAGAGTTAGTAGTGACAGAGAAACTAGATCTTAATTACGGGCTAAAATATTTAGGCTGTACTTTTGCATGAGAGTTCAGCACCTAATTCCTTTCAGCCTTGTCTACATGAGAAAGTCTCACTAGTGTAAAAACTGATTGTGTTAAATTAGTGCAGACTCTTGTATGAACGCTGCTGTTCTGGTTTAAAAGCAATTCCACTTGAACTGATTTCCAGTGAAGTTAATATAAACTGAAATCAGCCACTTTTAAACTGAATGGCTGTGTCTAGACTGGCAAGTTTTTCCGCAAAAGCAACTGCTTTTATGGAAAAACTTGCCAGCTGTCTACACCGGCCGCTTGAATTTCCGCAAGAACACTGACGATCTCATGTAAGACATCAGTGCTTCTTGCGGAAATTCTATGCTGCTCCCGTGCGGGCAAAAGTCCTTTTGCTCAAAGCTTTTGCGCAAAAGGGCCAGTGTAGACAGCTCAGATTTGTTTTGCGCTGTTTGTTTACAACGGTTTCACTATTCACCAATGCGCCCCGCTGCGGGGGCGGTGGGGAGTGTGAACCGAAATGCATCAATTTTGATGAACCTTTTGATGGAAAATTATCAGATCATTTCATTTTGACATCACCATTTTGATGTTTCTGCCTATATCGCTATTAATATAATGCTGGAAATGGTAGAAGTGAGCAAGACATATTTTAGCCTTACCAGACTGGAACGTTCCAGGATATTTCATTTCTTGACAAATTTTTCGTCCCAGTTTGGGACTAAACCCAATTTTAATCTCAGAATTTCCCACTAGTCCAAATTCTAGATTTTGTGCAAGAATAGAAACAACAGCAGCAATAACAGGGTCCTTTTAATGAGTTCTTTGCCTGTAGATCTCAAAGGAGAGATAAGTAGCACCACCCTGATTTTACAGGTGAGGAAATGACACCTTGGATAAATAAGGCGGCTTGTCCAAGGTTGTATTAGACAGGAACTGGGACTTCTGGGTCCTAACCCACTGCCTTATCTGTTGGGCCACATTACAAAAACACAAACAAAAAACAACCCTCCAACTTGGATAACATTGCATGAGATAAAAATACTTGAAATATTTGCCCAAGCATTTACCTCAACCTGTTCTAACCTGCTCTAACCTGCTAATAAATCAATCCTGCAGAATAATCATAGAAATCATAGAATCATAGAACTCTAGAACTGGAAGAGACCTCGAGAGGTCATCAAATCCAGTCCCTTGCTCTCACAGCAAGACCAAGCACCATCTAGATCATCCCTGACAGGTGTCTGTCCAATCTGCTCTTAAATATCTCCAGAGATGGAGATTCCACAACCTCCCTAGGCAATTTATTCCAGTGTTTAATTGCCCTGACAGTTAGGAAGTATTTTCTTAATGTCCAACGTAAACCTCCCTTGCTGCAATTTAAGCCCATTGCTTCTTGTCCTGTCCTCAGAGGTCCAGGAGAACCATTTTACTCCCTCCTCCTTGTAACGTCCTTTTAGGTACTTGAAAACTGCTCTCATGTCCCCTCTCCGTCTTCTCTTTTCCAAACTAAACGAGCCCAATTCTTTCAGTCTTCCCTCCTAGCTCATGTTCTCCAGACCTTTCATCATTTTTATTGCTCTTCTCTGCACCATTTCCAATTTGTCCACATCTGTCTTGAAATGTGGTGCCCTGAACTGAGTCCTGATCAGTGCAGAGTAGAGCGGAAAAACGACGTCTCGTGTCTTGCTCACAACACTCCTGTTCATGCAGCCCAGAATCATGTTTGCTTTTTTTGCAACAGTGTCCCACTGTTGACTCCTATGTATGACTGGGAGGGCCCTTGAGACATCATCAAGTCCACATCCCTCAATTGAGAGAGAGTGCCAGGTAAACTTGGACCATACCTGACCAGTGTTTGCCCAACCTGTTCTTTAACATCACCAATGATGGGGATCCTACAGCCTCCCTTGGTCGTCTATTCCAGAGCTTAACCACCCTCATCGTTTTTCCCAATAGTTAATCTAAAGCTCTTTGTTGCAGTTGCTTCTTGTCCTACCTTCTGTGGTCATGGAGAGCAATCCTAGAATCATAGTCATAGAACTGGAAGGGACCTCGAAAGGTCATCAAGTCCAGTCCCTTACCCTCAGGGCAGGAACAAGCCCCATCAAGATCATCCCTGACAGACATCCAACCTGCTCTTACATTTCTCAGGTGATGGAGATCTCACAATCTTCCTAGGCAATTTATTCCAGTGCCTAACCACCCTGACATGAAGTTTTTCCTAATGTCCAACCTAAACCTCCCTTGCTGCAGTTTAAGCCCATTGCTCCTTGTCCTATCACGAGAGGCCAAGGAGAACAATTTCCCCCCCTCCTCCCTCTGACACCCTTTTAGGTAGCTGAAAACCTCTATCATGTCCCCTCTCAGTCTTCTCTTTTACAAACTAAACAAGGCCAATTCCTTCAGCCTTCCCTCATAGCTCATGTTCTCTAGACCTTGAACCATTTTTGTTGCTCTTCTCTGGACCTTCTCCAATTTCTCCATATCTTTCCTGAAATGTGGTGCCAGCACTGGACACACTACTCCAGCTGAGGCCTAATCAGCCTCTACAGAGTAGAGCAGAAGAAAGACTTCTTGCGTCTTGCTTTTTTTTGCAACAGCGTCACGCTGTTGGCTCATATTTCGCTTGTGCTCCGCTATGACCCCTAGATCCGTTTCCACAGGGACATTTATTATCGTTGTTATTATTTATTAAACGTTGGAAACCCATCCCAGCAGTCACTCCTAGGAATGCCTGTGGGTTTTTTTTTTTCTGGTGTGGAGGCAAATGCATTGTCCTTTTCAAAAGCTCTTCGAGACAGGAGGAGAATTCCACAGCGAACGAGGGAGGCAAAAGCAGGCGCCGAATTGCACGCCTTCTCCCAGGCTTTCGAAAATGGGGTCTCTGTTTGCTTTAGAGGGGGGCAGCTTGTCACAGAGTCACCGAGGGAACAAGTCCAGAAACAGACCTTGGTGAATCAGGGGTTATTTTCCAAGTCCAGGACTAAAAAAAAAAAAATTCTTATTCATTTCTTTGACCATTGAAAATAGAAAGGATGCCGATGAAGAAACAGCCAGTGCTAATGACTCGGCACATTGCAAAGGAAAACCCCGTTCTCTTGTATTGGAAGGTCAATACAGAGTGAATCATCTTCTGTATCTGTTCCTTGCGTTCAGGATATACAAAGATTTGGCCTTACGACTGCCTCCTCCAACAGAATACCGCACTGGGGGGAGGGGGAAGAAATTGCCATAAATTTCCATTATTTATACAAGAAGATGGAGCGTATGGCTGGCCGAAAGGCGCACAGTAATGCGTTTTACATAGTGCCATAATATCCCCTTTGTGTTTCGAACAGCTATCCATTGCAATCTGCCCTCCCTTTGGAGCACTTCGTCAATTTGCCTGTTTTATTTATTTATTTTGGGCTTGAAAGTTAGAATGACAAAATATGAAATACTCTCAGATCCATCAGATGTCTGAGATCTGGGGACCAGGGCGGGAGGGCGAAAGGGGGTTCCTCTCCTTCTGCACTGCATTGTTCAAGAGCAGCTCCGAGGAATGCGTGTTGGGAAAGCATAAGCGTCCTTCCCTATGGGATGCTGTGTTAAAATAATAAAATTGATGTTGCCTACCTTCTGGGCTTGGTTGTGAGTCTTGTAAACGTTGGGTGGGTGTTTTTATTCCTCTCCGACTCAACTTCTGGAGTCACGTGGCTATTCCTTTTGCAAACTGATTTTGTATTTAAAAAGACATGGCTAGCTGCGGAGAAAAGCTTGAAAAATACAACACAACCATGCCTGAAAGGCTCCAAAAGCAGGAACAAAAAGACCCCAGAGTGCGTGCGTGTGTGTGTGTGACTGTATTGTGATTTTTAAAGCCATGATGTGAACATTTGGCACTGGTCACACTGAAATGTACATAGCACTGCAACCTAGGAGGGCCAAAAATGAGGGGGACAGCAACAGAAACAGCACCTGAGGGTTGGTAGGAACTGATATTCTCTCTGTAGAAAGCCATGCATGTTGAGACACTCAATTCAAATGGTTATTACTTGATTTACCCAACATTGCTTGTGCCCTGAACTCAATTCATTTTTGGTTTGTTTGTTTGTTTGTTTGTTTGTTTCTGGAAAATAAAAGGAAAATGTCCAAGCTTCATTTGAATCATTGCTCTGGTGTGGGGTAGGGAGGGTAGGACTTTAGTCTAGGTATGTAAAGGACTAGTTGACAGGATAGTCAACTAGTCACTTCTCCCCCCCTCCCCCCTTGCTGCCTCTATCAGGCTGTGTAGATGGGCCAAATGCTGAAAAAAATATGGAAATTGCAAAGTGCAATTTGTGTATCTTTTTCCAAAAAAAAAAAACCCAACCCCAAACGGCAGTGTAGACATAGGCCCAGATAGAGGCAGCAAGAGGGGGGTAACTAAAAGGGGGGAGAAGAGCGGGGTAGCACCGCACAGAGCCTGGGGTCACCTGGGGACTCCGACTCCATGTGGAGCTGCCCCTTTGAAATGCCATGGCGGCGTTTCAAAGGGGCAGTGCCACCCTACTGACTAATTGAATAGTCGATGCAAAAATGCACCAGCTATTCGATTAGTCAATTACACGCAACTTAACATCCTTAGTTTAGTCTGCAGACCACTCTGGGGAGAGAGGACAGCCCTGGCTCGCTCAGTGCACCAGCTTGGGGCCAGGTGAGAGGCACCTCTCCATATCGGCTACTGCTCCAGCGGACTCAGCTGGGGGAGAGGTGCATGTCCCCCAGCTGGGGCAGGTCCACATTCATCTGCTCCCCGCGCCCCCTGGCCGGAGTGAGGAATGCAGCAAACAGGGCACTTTCCCCTCGCTCCCTGATGGAGACAGCCAGCAATTTTTCTGCACAAAAGGGGGGACTTCAGCCCCACCCTCCCTAACAGGTGCCTGTGGGGTGGGAAGGTCGGGGTGGGGCAGTCCTAGACGGGAAGCACCCCCAGCCAGCCCCTTTCGCCTGCCTGGTGATTGCGTCTCTTTTCTGCATGGTTTTATGAGCAGCCATCCCCTTCCAGGCACATCCCACTGTCCTGGCCCAGCCAAGCCCTGGCCCTTGCTTTACGTTAGGATCAAAGGAACCTGCCTAGCTCTTCCCATTTAGGTAGTATCCTTGAACAGACACAGTGTGCATCTCCACTGCACCCTTCACTTGAAATAAGCTACGCAATTCGACCTACGCAAACTGCCTCACTTATTTCAGGTGCATTTTGAAATAGCTTGTTTGGCCATTTGGCGCTGTCCACATAACGCCAGATTTCGAAATAAAGCGCTATTCCGCAACACCCCTTAATCCTTGTGGCACTAGGTTTACAGGGCCAGCGGAATAGCGTGCCCGTTATACTTTGAAACAACAGGCTTGCTTCAAAGACGCGGAATGGCTCTTTTGGGATACCAGAAGTATTTATTCGGGCGTACGCTTTTGTGGGTACATCCCACCTGCATGTACAGACTCACATGTGGTTCAACCCAGACAGACTCACTCTCTCAAACAGATAGTAGATGAATGCGAAGAGAGGTAGCGCCCACGGGTCTCTGTTGAAAGCAGAGCCCACGTGTGCTGGGGGCTGCATAGACCTTCTGCGCCCCGGACAGTCTAAAGAGAGAAGGCTGAGAGGAAAGGAAAGGACTTGCCAAATATCGCTCATCCGCGAATAGAACCCAGAGTTTTTTCAGTTCCCTGCTTGGGGGGCAAGGGAAGGAGGAAGAGAAAGCTACTCAGCCACACTTCCTTTTAAATAGCGGTTGTGATCATCGTAAAGTGCCTCCTTCGGGCCGGACTCCAGGGTTACTTCACTGCTTACTCTGGCAAATTTCCATTTGAATGTGCTTGAGTTGGTCCCGAGAGGAAAGGCTTCAGGAGCTGGAACCATGACACTAAGCAGAGGGAGAGTTGCGATTTCAAAGCCCTTTCCAAAGAGCAATTAATCCGGCCCGGCCTCAGCATTGGCCTCCCCGAATGAAGCAGAATTACGGCCCATTTTACAGCTGGCTAAATAACAATGCAGCGAGGGTGGCTGGGTCACGCAACACCTTGGTGATAGACCAGAGAGAGAATCCAGAGGTCCTGTGATAGCCCCCGGCTAAGATCATAACATGGTTATATGGAAGGTAGGTAGGCTGGAGGCCAAAATAAACGCCAGACATAATGTGAAGCAGTCAGGAGAGGATATTTGTGTTGACAAATGTTGATCAAAAAGAACGTAAACTTGGGTTTAATTTTGACAGGATTCACTCTGCTGAAGTCAGTGGCCCGGCTCGTGTGCTTAAAATTAAGTGCTTTGCTAGATCAGGACTTTAAACAGGGAAATTAGGAAAGGGAAGAAAGCAAGGCATATCTCTTTTTCTTTCCAGGATGAGGTGGCCTTGTATACACAGATGTCTAGCTAAGAGACCCTGACTTATCCATAATTTATTTTTTAAGCCATTCGAATAAAGCACAAGAAATCCTCAGTGCAGAAATTCTTGGATGTTCATAATACACACAGCATTCTATGGTCTACTGGAAGAAACAACACGGCAACGTTTTCCTATTACAATAGCTAGTCAAACGTTACGGCAAGAGACGGAAAAAGAATCCACCGAGAAATGAAATGTAAGAGTGCTTTTAAATAAAGTGAAGGCCATCATTCCACGCCAAGCAAATTCAGGACATGCAAAATAAAGGAAAAAGCATTTTCCTTGGTTATAGAGATTTATTTAAGTATCCCTTTGCTAATTTAATATGCATTGTGGACTGACTGGCCACGGAGTGAGTCTGTCTATCTCTCTCTCTCTCTCTCTCTTTCTCTATCTCTCTCTCTATCCCCATACTATCTCTCTATCTCTCCCTCTATCTATCCCCACACTATCTCTCTCTCTCTCTCTCTCTATCCCCACTCTATCTCTCTCTCTATCTATCTATCTATTTAGAGGTTTATGTCTGTCTGTGAGTCTGTTTGTTCAAAAACTCTTCCTAAATGGTAAGCGCAAGTACTGCCAAATCAGCAGGCAGCTTCCTCTTCTCCTAACTTTAAGCAAGGTCAAGGTTTTGTTGTGCTAGGACAATGGGATGTGCCTGGCATTCAATTGTTTTCCATACCATGGAAAGGGAGGGGGGAGAGAGAGGAGGGACGCAACCTTCAGACTCACCACTGGGGGCAGCGAGCGCAAGGGAGAGCTATCCTGCATCGTGACCACTGAGGGCAGCTGCACCACTGATGGAGTGGGCAGGTGGGGATGGGGCTCTGCTGTCTTGGCTGCCTGGCAAGTGGCATCCTTGGCTAAAACCCCTCTGCCCCACTCCACCACCGTGGCCTCCCCCGGGAGCACCACTGGGGACAGCCAGCCCAGCCCTGGCCACCCCCACCCTCCCCCCAGAACCACCAGCAGAGCCCCTCCCCCGAGCACTGCCTGCACCCACTAGGCCACACTGCAAGGCCGCTGTGGCCCAGTCTGCACATCCCCCCCCCCACTCTCCAGCAAGGGAATGTGAGCAGGGAGGCCTGAACTGCCCCGCCCCCCCTCTCCCACGCACCTTGGGCCCCAGGAGTACCAGCAGGGGAGACCTGCATGGATCCCCCAGACCCCTGGAGAGCACTGGCAGGGGAGGCCTATGCGTCCCAATCCCTGGCCCCAGACAGGCCCCCCTCAAATCCCAGACTGCCCTCCATATCCCTGGGCAGCCCCCTCGACCCCAGGCTGTGCCAGCGGGAGGCCTGCACGGTGCCCCCCCCAAGTCTGCTAGTGGTGTATAAAACCTTTCCGTTCCAGGTCACTAGTTCAAACCCAACTGATGGTGGCGGTCGGTCTGGGTGGGCAGTATGGTCCAGGGACGAACGTGCTGGCCTGGGTGGCGGAGCTGCAGGTGCGATTTTCCAAGCGCTGAGACCTAACCCTGCAGGCCCCTCCGCTCACAAGACGCTGACAATTTTGCTGCAAAAGCTCCCTCCCTCCCCTCCCCCCGCACGTACATTTCTGCCTTGGAGCCGTGTGGCTCAGGACGGTGCCCCGGCAGCTATCTCACGCCTAGACCCCGGACGGAGTCACAGCAGGAGACGGTGGTATAGCCCCTCCACCTCCCATCTCACTTGTGGGCCTCCATCGGAAAGCTGTGTGGAGCTCTGCACACACTGGATAGATGGAGAAAGCCCCTCCCGCCCCACACACCTCATAACTTTGAGCCTCCATAGGGCTCTTAACCAGAAAGTAGACCCCCTTTCTCTGTCAGGGAGGGAAAGAGGTGTCCCACCTCACAAAAGAGTGTCCAGCTCACTAGATCACAGTAGCACTCTGGCATGTTCAATCCAAAGTGGCTCAGCTCCAGCAAACGAGATCGAGAAAGCCCCACCCCAGAGCACCCCGTAATCTAGTGGGTCGGGTAGCTTGTTAATTGTGTGTGGTAAAACGTGCCCTATAAAGGAAAGTCTTGGGGTGGGGAGTGGGAGAGGGGCCGTGTCAGTCTGTAACTTTAAAAATGAGTCGTCCTGTGGCACCTTCAAGACAAAGGCTACCTCTAGACTGCAGTGTTAAATCGGGAAACGGTACCCAGTCCACGGTATGCAAATTGCATATCTTTTTCTGATTCACTTTCGAAAGAGGCTTTTCTGAAATTGGGCGCATCTACACGGCACCAAATTTTGGGAAAAAGTGCTCTTTTGATACCTCCCTTATGCCTCGTAAAACAAGGTTTACAGGAATGGCGAAATAACTTTTCCGAAATTTTTTTCAGAAAAGCCAACACATCCCTTGGACAAGGCATTGCTTTTCCGGGACACCTCTGGTATCCCAGAAAAGCAATGCAGTCTAGACATAGCCTGACAAAAATACAGATAGGGTGTGTCTAGACTACATGCCTCCGTCGACGGAGGCATGTAGATTAGCCAGATCGGCAGAGGGAAATGAAGACGCGATTAAAATAATCGCGGCTTCATTGAAATTTAAATGGCTGCCCCGCTCTGCCGATCAGTTGTTTGTCGGCAGATCGGGGCAGTCTGGACGCGCCGCGCCGACAAAGAAGCCTTTCTTGATCGGCACAGGTATGCCTCGTGAAACCAGGTTTACCTGTGCCCATCAAGAAAGGCTTCTTTGTCGACGCGGCGCGTCCAGACTGCCCTGATCTGCCGACAAACAGCTGATCGGCAGAGCGGGGCAGACATTTAAATTTAAATGAAGCCGTGATTATTTTAATCGCGTCTTCATTTCCCTCTGCCGATCTGGCTAATCTACATGCCTCCGTCGACGGAGGCATGTAGTCTAGACACACCCATAGTGTCATGCGCTTTTGTGGGCAAAGCCCACTTCCTCAGATGAGTTCGAGTGGAATCACAGGAACCCGGAATTTATAACAGAAAAAGAAAGGGGGAGGAAGGTACCTGTCAGTTGTAGGACCTGTCAAGGAATATAATATCTTTCCTCTCATTCTTTTCCTCATACTCCATCGTGTTCTGTTCCAGAGATGGATGTGCCAGTGAAAGTTGAATTTGTAAGCTTTCACTTGCCCTTTGACCCTAGGTGGGTTGACATTTCTCACCTGTTTCTTTCCCTGTTTCCATCAATTATTCCCTCCAAATGAAATACGAGCACGCAGCACGGAGACCATAACACCTAAAAATGTCCTGCTTCCACATAACAATTTATGAACGTGCTAATTTATTGGGGGATGAAATTTACGGCCAGGGCTTTGAGAAGTGAACCGGCGGTTTAAAATTCCAGATCGGTGACGGAATCTTCAGGCAGGCTTCAGATTACAAGGAACAGCGTTGGGCAAAGCAGAACAGTGGAAATCCTTCCCTGCTCACTTTGATACCAATGACTGAATGAGGTGCAGAATCTGCCCTCCGGCTTTCAAAAGCCAGGTGAAAACAATCACTCCTGGAAATTGGTGCTGGTGATTTCGGAGTTCACTCGCTGCTTCTGTAGGGCAAGCCCTGCATATCTGCAGATATCCACTTTATATCCGGGGGGTGTCCGCAGTCGCGGGTGTGGATGCGGATATCGGCAGCCCATTTTTGCTCATACAGATGCGGATACAAATGTTATATCCGCGCGGGTCTCTACTGGGAGGTGAATAACAGAAAACACTGAGCAGACTGCAGTAGGAAGCTGAGAGAGAGAGAGAGCGTCTAGCTCAGGGGTTCCCAACCTGGGGTACGCATACCCCCAAGGGGTATGAGAAGCTTTTCAAGGGGGTACAGGAAATATTTGGTAAATAACTAGATTATCCTAACTGAAATATTCCCAAAGTAGTCGTGTTAGTAAAAAAAGTTGTGGATTCTAGAGTCTAGAATTTATTTCCTTTCATATTGAATAGGGGGTTCAGGAAGGTTTACTAAAAGCCAAGGGGATACAGGGACCGGAAAAGGTTGGGAACCCCAGGTCTAGCTGGTGTGGTTAGGTCTTGTGATGGTGTCATGAAGGTAAATACATGGATGGAGCTGGCAACAAATCCCCTGCAACGAACTCTGTTGCCAGCTCTGTCTATGCATCTACCCTAGTGACAAGATCACAGTTTCTTTCACATGTGTATCTACTAATGCAATATCTGCCATCATGTGCCAGCAACGCCCCTCTGCCATGTCCGTCGGACAAACGTCTTTGCCCCTTTAAGCATTCGCGTCTTCTCGAAAGGCTCTCCTCTTGGAGTTATTCCGTGGCCTCCTTGCTGGCCTTGGAATCCATGAATCTCTTCCTTTGTGCATTGAGATTGGTGTGATCCTCTGCACAATTTCCCCCTTTGTTCGGTGAGGACAGATCCTGGTGGCGGCTGCAAGGCCGGAGAAGCACGGGCGCATCTCGGCACCTAACAAGACTTTAGCTGCAGCACTGTGGCTGCAGTGGGACACCTCGCGCCGTAAACCACCGGGCCCGCGATTTGTAAAATCGCACCAGGCCGCCTTCTGTCATGCCGCGTCGGAGACGCTTCCAGACCTACAGATGCATTGCGAGAGTGTGATTGCTTAAAGATTGCCCATGAGTTTTCAATTACCGCCTATTAATGTATTTACCCTGTGCCTCTTTCATCAAGCGCCGGGCTGTTTTATTTTTTTGTACGGGGATGGGTTGTGTTTAGTAAATGGCGCCATATTTCAATATTAAAGCCGTTTACTATCATCACGAGCATGAAAGATGCCTCAAATAAGATGCGGCGGCACGGGAAGTTGTTAGTGTCTGCATCCCCTGGCAGTATATCTCCTGTGTTTTAATTAAGTGGGTGTTCTCTCTCGCTGTGCGCTGTACATTCCCAGCGGTCATCCCAGATGTCAGCGAGGACTTTCCAGAGAGATGCCATCCAAATCAAGCTGACAAAAAGGTCTCTGCCAACCAGAACCCACTGCCCCTTTTGAAAGGGACATTTCTAGCACTCCATGAATGCCTCTTATCTTAGGCCCAAACTGTGGTTCTGCCAGCCTTGTGGCTGTACTACCCTCGGAGAAGGCTGGGAACCAGTTTGGGACTCTGGTGTGTCTACACTGGAGGTGTGATTTTCAGCTGGAGTCTTCACTAGACTCGCTAAATCGAACTCTGGAAGGTCAATCCTTCTGCATAGCGAAGACGTGGCCTTAGTTTAATTTAATTCACTTGGGAAGGGAATTAAAGGAAATTCAAGTCACTTTATTTCTGAATGAAGGTGTTTACAGAGGGCCTTCATGGGGGTGAATTTACCCACTTCAATTTCACACCTTTAGTTAATTCAGATTACTTTTCCTGGATGTCCCCATGCAGACAAGCCCCTTAAGTAGGTGTTGGGAGGAAGTACCCTTCACCAGCCCTATACCCCGTGCAGTATGCTTATGGCAGGTCTTCACTTTAGGAGAAAGTTACGCAACTCCAGATTCTGGAGTCGACATATCTTAGCTCAATTTATCGCAGCATCCCAACTGCAGGAGAAACCCTCTTACTCCTTACCTCCCACTGGGTTACCAGAGTCGACTGGTGCAATCAGCAGTTGATTTAGCAGGTCCTTACTAGACCTGCTAAATCAAACCCTGGGAGATCGATCTCCGCAGCATTGATTGCCTGGTAAGTGGAGACAAGTCCCAAGTGTTGACTGGCAAAATTATGGGAAAGTGGGGCTGAGTCACGTGTGACACTGGTGAGCAGGTACCAGCTCATGCCACGATCTTGGGTCGTCAATTGGATACTGACAAGTGTCAAGCTGGAAAGCAGCCAGCGGATGCGTCTACACCTCACCGTTATTTCAAGATCACTAGTGTTATTTAAAAATAACAATGCGAGCATCTACACAGCCATTCCGTTATTTCGAAAAAATTTAGAAATGATGGACGGCTTATTCCAAAATCTGTAAACCTCATTCTACAAGGAATAATGCTTCTTCCGAAATAGCTATTTCCCAATAAGGCTTGCGTAGATGCTCCACTGTGTCTATTTTGAAATACCAGGGCCATTCTAAGTTATTCTTCCTGAGGCTCTAAATCGAGATAGCATGTCTACATTAGGGAAGCCTGCCTTGGAATCCTTTTGAGGCTTCCCTGCAGTGTAGACGTGCTATTTTGAAATAAGCTCTTTTGGAATAACTATTCCAGAAGAGCCGTGCAGTGAAGACGTACTTGTGCCTCACCTGTGTGCTAGTTTGGTTAAAACAGGGATTGGCATTAAAGCACGTGATTCGTGTTTGGACTTTATGAAATGCTTATGAGGTGCCATGTGTATTACTCTTACGTATAATATCTGTGTCCCATATTATAAGATAATTTTCACGTGTTTGTGCCTTCACTATAAAAGTGTTTGCTACAATTGTCAAACCCCACAGTCAGGAAAACACTATTAAGTGTGAAATGTTCCTTTGCCACGGACCTGCCCTCTTCTCCCCAGCTAAAGAAGGTCTACAGACCCCTCCCCCCCATGGGACATCCGTGGACAAAAGACGTTGATTGCTTCCTACCCACCCAGGAAGCGAACTCCAGCTGAAGCCCTTGTCCCATCCTGGCTTGAATGCTGAGGGCAGGGCATTAAAATCCTAGCAAAGAAGGCGTTGATATCACTGGCCTGCCTGAAATTCAGAAAGGACAAGATTTCTAAGCCGCTTGGCTTGGGTTAGCCCTACAGGGCGGACTGTGCTTGCATTTTAAAGCAGCTGCTGTTACGCTTTGGCTCATAGGACAGTTCGGGGCGGCCACCCCAGGATCTGCACTTTGGGGAGCCTCATGGTAGCAGCAAAAAACATATTATAGACAGGGCCTGGGGTAACTCAGTGCATTAACTTAGGGGAAAGGTCTGGGGTGGGAAGGTGCAGGAATCAATCAATCAATTCCACGAGGAGTACAGCTAGTTCAGATTAGGAAGCCTAATCCGAACTAATTACTCCGTGCCGCGTGTAGCCGCGCGGCACGGGGTTCGAACTAGCCGGGATTTAAAAATGGCGGCTCCCGGTTTATGCAAATGAAGCCCGGGAAATTCAAATCCCGGGCTTCATTTGCAAGTGCGGTATGCCTACATTACCCTCCTACTTCGAAATAGGAGGGTAGTGTAGACATACCCTTAGAGATTAACAGTATATATAGACAGAGAGATACAATATCATGAGCTTTCACAGGCAAAACCCACTTCTTCAGATGGCCTTCCAGCTGATCGGAGGCCGTGGGTTTTGCCCACGAAAGCTCATGGTGCCATATATATATTTTGTTAGTCTCTAAGGCTAATCTTTTATTTTGAAACAATAACTCCCAAAATAACTATTTCCAAATAAGCTTATTCCTCTTCACAAGCAGGAGTTATGATTTTGAAATAACGGGCTTGGTCGTGTGGATGCTCGCCTTGGTATTTCGAAATAGCTCCCCACTGTAGCTATGCCCCAAGGTGCCACAGGACAGCTAACTGGTTTTAAAGTTACAGACTAACACAGCCACCCCCTCTCAGTCAATTCAGACAGTTCTAGCGATTGTAGGATCAGGCCTAACGGCTTTGCTCTCTTGTGTTCTCCCCGCTAATCCCTCTCCAATGGAGCTACTTGGAAAATTCCAAACCTCTGAGCAGTCTAAAACAGCTGCCATTTTTAATACCTCCCACCCCCAACCTGTCAGGGAAATGTTTCCTGCCTTCCCCAACATGTGGAATCCTCCCACAACATAGCACTGGCTCCAGGCCCAGGATAACCAGCATTTAATCCTGGACCAGTGACAGGTTTAAGGTCCCCGTGTCTCATAACCCATTCCTGCTGGAAATGGAAAGTGAGTCCAAGTTTTTTCCTGAATGGCTTAGGCATGACTTTAAGACTTTGACCCATAATGAAGAACATCTGAGCATACTGGAGAGAAAGAAAGTGCAGAATCTTTGTTGTGAGGCATCCCCTGTGAATTGAAAGAAAGAAAGAAAGAAAGAAAGAAAGAAAGAAAAATTTACTGTTAAATTAATAGGCCTGGAAAGATTTTATGGATAATATCCATGTTTATTTTTAAGCATTTTTTCTATTGTGAAAAATCATAGGTTTTATGCTTTTACACATTTGTATTATTTTAAATTGTCAGAGACATAGGAAATTATGGGAAGCCCCACAATAAATATTTGCTAACAATACATGTTGAGATGCACAAAGTAAAAGTTTTATAACATTAAAAACACAAACGGCCAACCTCATATGTCAACATGGAGTATTGCGGCTAGTTCTGGGGCCCCCACTACAGAAAGGATGTGGATGCATTGGAGAGAGTCCAGCGGAGGCAACCAAACTGATGAGGGGGCTGGAGCGCGTGACCTATGAGGAGAGGCTGAGGGATTTGGGCTTATTTAGTCTGCAGAAGAGAAGAGGGAGGGGGGATTTGAGAGCAGCCTGCAACTCCCTGCAGGGGGGTTCCAAAGAGGCTGGAGGAGGCTGTTCCCAGTGGGGGCAGAACAAGGAGCAATGGGCTCAAGTTGTGGTGGGAGAGGTCTAGGTTGGATCTTAGGAAAAACTCTTTCCCTAGGAGGGTGGGGAAGCGCTGGGCTGGGTTCCCTAGGGAGGGGGTGGAATCTCCATCCGTAGAGGTGTTTAAGTCCCGGCTTGACACAGCCCTGGCTGGGCTGATTGAGTTGGGGTTGGTCCTGCTTTGGGCAGGGGGCTGGACTCGATGACTCCTGAGTTCTCTTCCTGCCCTAGGATTCTAGGATTCTATGATTTTAGCCTTAAATTAACCTCTAATAAGTTCTCAAACCACAATTTTCCTACTTTGCCCATCTGTAAATTTTGGTTACTGTCAACTGAAATTTGATTCAGCATCCCTACTTTTTATACTGCCATGATATGTGTACCAAAGAAAATCTATTAGCACCTCGGAGAAAATGACTCCAGGATCATAAAGGAACAGCCCAACTTTCACTCCCATTTCATATTTATCAAGAAGATGGAATAAGAGGGGGTCTCGGAAGTGCTTCAGAGGGAGCTATTCCGAGCCCAGTTCAATAAGGCAGTCTGTAAATGGCCTTGAAGAATGTAAAATATTAGTAATTCGCGGAAGTTCAGAAAGGGTGTGGGGCTTAAGTGCCATCTTTAACGAATGGTTTTCTCTCCTCTCCCCGCTGCTAATGCAAACAGCCAAACTGCTCCAGTGTTCCAAAGGGGTTCAGATTCTAAGAGCTCATGGCTAGAAATGAACCCATGCTGGTCTCTGTTTGCTAGCCTTTGGGGTGAGCTGCAAGGTCAATCTTTTCCCCATTGCTCATGAAAAGAGAGGGTGGGTAATTGTGAGGAAGAAGCTCTTGATCTCTTCTAAAGATACAGCTGGGGAGACCTAGAGTGGGGAATTGATTTGCTCTAGAGCGAGACCAGGGCAGAACCCAGAATTCATGAGTCAGTCACCTACTCTAACTGCTAGACAATGCTTCCTCCTGCACACATCACTTGGACTGAATGCCTCAAAGCTGTGACTATCAGGTTCCTGTAGGTGGTTTTGAAAAATGCTAGCCTTTTGGGGCCAATGATTTGGGCAGAAAACTGGGACCCAGGGGGCTTAAGTTCTATTCCCGGCTCTACCACTTGCCTACTCAGTGACCCTGGGCAAGTCAAGTCATCTCTCTTGCCTCGCTTTCCCCTCTAGTAAAAATTACCATCATGACACCATCCTTCTTGGCAAAGTGTTTTGAGATCTGCAGCTGAACGGTGCCATACCACAGCTAAGAATCATTATTACTATTTAAGGGACATAATACAGTCGGGAAAAATGCTGCCCTGGTGTTACATTTTTTTCTGAAATGCATTATGTGCACCATCCACTTGTGTTGATTTTTCAGCCAGAGAATAACTTGGAGGCTTTCATTTGTAAATGATACTATTCCTTCTGATGGCCACAATTATGCTAATGGGAGCATTATTAAATGGCATGGGAACGACCCTTAAATCAAATCAGAATATTCCCCCTTCAAGAAAATTGCAGTCCATTGGATAATTCAGCACTTGAAAATACACTTGGAGGAAACTGATCATCAGGGGAAGTCAGATCCCCTCTACCCTCAGTGACTGGGAATTCGGTGAATATATTTTTAAGAAGATTATTTATGGTTTATTTTAGACACCAGATCATTTGGTGCTTGTTTCATCAATTTGTCACTGTTTTTATTGTCACCAATTGCCCATAACTGGAGTGCATTTAAAATGTCATTGATCTTGATATTATGGTGTCATAATATGACAGTAATAGTTGTACCCTGTACAGGAAGCCCGGTTCTGAAGATTGATGGCTTTCACTGTACCAATTATATTCTGTCCATCTAAGTGATAAAGAGCGAGTTGGAGGCATTCAATAGATAAATTAGATATCTTTTCCAATTATTCCCTTTATTTTATAGGGTCACGTGTCTGATTAACAACTTTTTACTTCTGTTATTAAGCCAGCCAATTTTAGATGTGTGCGCCATGCGTTTTAATTTTGCTGATATAATGAAAGATTTGGACAGCGCTCACACCGGGGGCCGTGGCTGCCTCCGGCCTTTCTCTTTGGCTCTGGGCCTTTCCCGGTTTTAAATAACGCGGCTGTTTCGTTCCTTTTCTGCACGATTAAAGGGCGGCAACAGCAGATTGTGTTCAGCTTGCTGCGAAACCTTACGCAAAATAGGGGCGGGTTACCAACAGAGACGTGTTGTGTTGCAGCCTCCTTTTTGGTGTTATCGGAATAAATTATAATGAATGTTTGGGAAGGAATGTTGAACCTCATGCTTTGGGGGTTTAGCCAGCCTCTGATTCTTAGGGTGTGTCTATATTGTAATATAACCCCTCCAGAGCTCAAACTCTGACGCACACCTACTCCCCACTTCCATCCACACATAAATTGTGCTAACCAGGGCTCAGAACCAGGGTCTCAACCACCCCGAAGGGTGGAGGGTCTGAGCTTAAGTCATGCCCGGGACCCAGGGTTCGAATCCTGTTTCTTTGTAGTGTAGACACTTCACTTGTGCTCTGGCAGGAGTGGCCGAAAGCCGGCTGCGGCAGCTGACACCCTAGGCAGAACGCGCGATCAGCGCCCCCGCCTGCAAGGCTGTCAATGGCCGTGACGTAATCATCGGGCACCCGGGTGCCCCGTGACAACATCATTGGGAGCCCCAGGCCGGTGGCACCCTAGGCGACCGCCTAGTCTGCCTAGGCTCAAGGGCCACCCCTGTGCTCTGGGAGTTGGCCAAAAGCCTCACACAGTCCTTTGTCCCCTGGACAGTCAAGTTTGGTGCACACTAAAGGTCAAGTCTACACAGCAGTGTTATTTCAGATTAACAGAGTGAGCGTCTACACTACAAGCAGTTATTTCAACATAAGGTCAAGTTGGAGGACTCCTTACTCCGACTCCTGGAACCCTCATTTTACGAGGAGGAAGGGAAGTCAAAGGAAAAGTGCTCTTCCTCAAATTTCCTGCTGTGTAGACAGCGCCAAACACCAAAATGAGCTATTTCAACCTAAGCGACGCAATTGACGTAGCTGAAGTTGCATAGCTCAGTTTGGCTTTAATCCTGCTGTGTAGACGTGTCCCAACAGTCAAGTTTTTCCACATGGCACCATGAATGAAGGGCTAGAGAGATCACATTTTGGGAGGGATCTGGGAAGTCTAGGATATGAGTGAATGGGTTTGTGCTCACATAATACAGCAATTTGAATGTTTTTGCACTGCATAGGCCCTGCATGTATCAATAGATACAACAGAAAAATAACACAAAGCAGCTGTGAACCATCTGAAGAAGGTTGCTATAAGGAGGGACCCTTTAAAAGGTGTGCGTGTGTATGACTGCATGTATGTTTTGTTACTGAATTAGATTTTTTCATAGATGACAAAGCCAGAGAAGACCATGAGATGAATTACTCTCATTGATAAAAGTGTACATTCTATTTCCAGGCTGAATTTTGCCTCGCTTCAACTTCTAGCCATTGGCTTGTGTTAAACCTTTCTCTGCCAGATTGAAAAGTGCCCTGTTATCAAAATTCTTCTGCCAAACTAGCTGCCTGACATTTTTCTCCGTCCTGAGCAATGGAGCTAAGTCGACCTACGCTTTCCATACAGACCAGGCCTCACTGGAGTGGGCTTCTACGTTTGAAAAGGGTGCCTATTATGCACTGTAAAAAAAGGAGGGTGTGCAATAGAAATAGTTAGTGTACATGTGTAGCAGGATGATCATCCCGCTCCAGGTGTAAAAAGGGTTAAAACAGCCCTGGGAGAGGGCTGTAGCAAGGGGCCAATCATGAGAGGCCTTGCGGCAGCCAATCATGAGAGGCCTTGCGGCAGCCAATCATGAGAGGCCTTGCGGCAGCCAATCATGAGAAGCCTTGCAGCAGCCAATCAGAGCCCAGGAGGGCGGTATAAAAGAGATGGCTGGCCAGGCTGAGCTCACTCTCACTCCAGCCTTGGAGGGAGAAGGACCTAGCTGGCCTACTAGCCAGGGTGCCATGGACAGAGCAGTGCTGGGGAAAGGCAGGGTGAGTCAGGGGAGCCCCAACTGGAATAGCCCCTGGTTGAGGCCCAGCGAGAGATTATTCCTGAAAATAATCAGCGTAGCGACATTGCACAAGAGGGTTTTTCTTGCGCAAGAAGGGGCAATGTAGACACTCCTTCTGGCGCAAGAGCCTCTTCCGCAAAAATGGCAGCTCATTAGGTATGCAAATGAGGCTCAGCAATATTCCATGCTTAGCCTCATTTGCATATTTCTGGCGCAACAACCCACCAGTGTAGATATAGCCTTTGCGTGATAGTGAGCATAAAGCTTTAACTTTGTGAATCTCGGCATCTGAGCGACCATTCAGTATTGCCTGATACCTGCCATCATTTTCTAACCCCTCCACACAATATCCTGCCACTGGGACGGTTTAAAAGCGGGACAAAAAAAGGCTTAAAAATAAACCTCAGCATTATCTGTCTGAAGGCTGGAAAACCAACAATAAAATGTTGTCAAGTCAAATTATAAACCATCTGGGCACTATAGCGAAGGGGAGAGAAATCTAGGAGCCAGCGGTTAACCCTTTATGAACGGCTTAGCAATGGAACTATAAGATACCTGAGAACTTCTGAGAGAGAGTCACATTCTCATAGTGCTTTATTGTATTTTACGAATTTGAAGAAATAAATAATAAATTGATCTTTTAAAAAAAAAACCCACATGTCTGGCTTGTGGTTCTTCTCACGTGCCATCCGGTACAACAAGGGAGTGTAAAGTCCTCCTTTCATCCCTTAAATTCATGCAGGTTAGGTCCATCAATGACTATTAGCCAGGATGGGTAGAGAGGGAGGTAACCTAGTGACAGATGATGTGGGAAAAGCTGAAGTACTCAATGCTTTCTTTGCCTCTGTCTTCACGGACAAGGTCAACTCCCAGACAAATGCACTGGGCAACGCAGTATGGGAAGGAGGTGGACAGTCCTTGAGGGGAAAGAACAAGTTAGGAACTATTTAGAAAAGCTAAACATACACAAATCCATGGGCCTGGATTTCACGCATCCGAGGGTACTGAGGGAGTTGCTAAATGTCATTGCGGAGCCTTTGGCCTTTATCTTTGAAAAGTCATGGAGATTGGGAGAGATCCCGGATGATTGGAAAAAGGCAAATGCCCATCTTTAAAAAAGGGAAGGACAATCCAGGGAACTACAGACCAGTCAGCCTTGCCGCAGTCCCTGGAAAAATCATGGAGGGGATCCTCAGGGAATCCATTTTGAAGCACTTGGAAGAGGGGAAAGTGATCAGGAATAGTCCACATGGATTCACGAAGGGCAAGTCGTGCCTGACCAACCTGATTAGCTTCTATGATGAGATAACTGGCTCTGTGGATATGGGAAAGTCAGTGGATGTGATATACCTTGACTTTAGCAAAGATTTTTATATGGTCTCCCACAATATTCTTGCCAGCAAGTTAAGGGAGTATGGATTGGATAAATAGACTGTAAGATGGATAGAAAGCTGGCTAGACTGAGGGGCTCAATGTCAGGTTGGCAGTCGGTTTCTAGCAGGGTGTCCCAAGGATCGGTTCTTGGACTAGTTTTGTTCACCATCTTTATTAATGACCTGGATGAGGGGATGGATTGCACCCTCAGCAAGTTCACAGATGATACTAAGCTAGGGGGAGAGGAAGATATTCTGGAGGGCAGGGATGGGTCCAGAGTGACCTGGACAGATTAGAGAATTGGGCCAAAAGAAATCTGATGAGGTTCAACAAGGACAAGTGCAGAGTCCTACACTTGAGACGGAAGAATCCCAAGCATTGTGACAGGCTGGGGACCGAATGGCTAAGTAGCAGTTCTGCAGAAAAGGACCTGGGGGTTACAATGGATGAGAAGCTAGATAGGAGTCAACAGTGGGCCCTTGTAGCCAAGAAGGCTAATGGCATATTAGGTTGCATTAAGAGGAGCATTGCCAGCAGATCTAGAGAAGTGATTATTCCCCTTTATACGGCTCTGGTGAGGCCACGTCTGAAGTATTGTGTCCAGTTCTGGGACCCCCACTACAGAAAGGATGTGGATGCATTGGAGATGGTCCAGCAGAGGGCAACCAAAATGATTCGGGGGCTGGAGCACATGACCTATGAGGAGAGACTGAGGGATTTGGGTCTGTTTAGTCTGCAGAAGGGAAGAGTGAGGGGGGATTTGGGAGCAGCCTTCAACTTCTTGAAGGGAGGTTCCAAAGAGGCTGGAGAGAGGTGGCAGAACAAGGAGCAATGGTCTCAAGTTGCAGTGGGGGAGGTCCAGGTTGGAGATTAGGAAAAACTGTTTCCCCAGGCGGGTGGGGAAGCCCTGAGCTGGGTTCCCTAGGGAGGGGGTGGAGTCTCCATCCCTAGAGGTGTTTAAGTCTCGACTTGACAAAGCCCTGGCTGGGCTGATTGAGTTGGGGTTGGCCCTGCCTTGGGCAGGGGGCTGGACTTGATGACTCCTGAGGTCTCTTCCAGCCCTGGGATTCTATGATTCTACGAGGGTGTCCCAGGCCTCTGTTTGTCACAGACTGGGAATGGGCGACTGGGGAGGGATCACCTGATAATTCCCTGCTCTGTTCACTCCCTCTGGGGCACCTGGCGTTGGCCACTGTGGGCAGCCAGGACCCTGGGCCGGATGGACCTTGGGTCTGACCCCGTCTGGCCGTTCTCATGTTCTTACGTGCATTGGCTCCCCATTGTGTGGGAACAATAAGGGCAGAAGGAGAGCAGCTGTTCGGGGGTTCCTATGTGCTCCCATGCCTCTCAGTGTGGACGGAAAAGGCCTCCTACGTGTTTCAGCTGAAACTCCTATTCCCGTGTGCCAGGGCGTGGGCGTTGCCGCTGGGCACAGGGCAGAGGAGAGCGGCTGGAGGAGGTAAGGGTGGAATCCGGTAGTAGATTGCGACTCTGTTGCTTCACACTCCGCTTTTGCAGTGTCGGGGTGGCCTCCCCGCCCCCATTCTGTGGACGAGCAGCAGTCATATGGAGCTATGGATGTAAAGAAACCATCCTCCATCTCCATCAATCTTCCCCGAATGATATTTGCCACTGCTTGTGATGAATGAACTTTTAATGGAGAAGAATAGGCCGACTTTTTAAAGTGAACCGTGTATAAGGAAGCCGATGATTTAAACAACTTCAGCTCCCTTACACAAAAAGGGAACCTGGATCTTAAACTCCCATTTATTTCACGGAGCTTCTGGCCTGGGATAAACATGACATTAAGTAGCCATCTGAGCATTGCTAAAACATACATTTACCCGCGTAATAAAATGTTTTTAAGAGATAGTAATGGTTATCTTGAGAGTGGTTCATATTATAACCATTTAAAATCCCACCGCTGAGTTGCTTCAATAACTGTCCATCAACCATCGGCAGCAGCACATTTAGAAGCAGAAGGGACTGTTGATATTTGCTTTTATTGGGGGAAAACCTGAGGATTGTATATTATGCCAGTTAGGCATCATGTCTGATTCAGAAATCCGGTCTTTTCCAGAGCGCTTTCGTGTTCTCGTGGGCTTGAGTCAGCTGAATCTGCACAATGCAGGGAGGAGGTGCAGGTGATGGGCAAAGATATTTTGGTGGCAGAGGAATCATGCCCGATTTAAAATAGAGCAAAGCAAATGGGTTGGATTTCTATATAATGGGACCCCAGGATGGGCCTTATTAAAGGGAATTATCCCCCAATTCAGCAACGTCTTTAAACATGTGCTTGCATCCTCCCCGGTTGCAATCTTCTGGGATTTTTCTCATGAGTTGCGTGTGATTTCCTGCTGTGGTTTTCGAACAGCTCCTGCTCCAGGAGTCAGGCAAACATGGGGAGCATCACAACTTTCAACACAACAAAAAAATGTCCCACCCTCCTGGTTGCAGAAAAAAGCTGGAAAACCAGACTCCTCAATGTTCAAAAGCCCTACGCCAAAAGAACCCTCCCATGCACTATAAAATAAATCTCATTATTAGCAAGCCAGTCTCAAGATGTTTGCATGGTTGGGGTTGGCCATAGTGCAAACTAACTGTGATGCCAACAGGGGGAACTCAGCCTGGGACATCTGGAACTCAGGGCAGGAACCTCTAGGGTTTGAGCAAAAATCCAGCTGCCTCTCAGCTAAGGCTGGGGGGCAAACTCCTTCGTTTTCTCTGCAAGTGGTCTAAGTGCCCCGGGTGAGATGAGTAATCCTGTGGCACCTTAGGTATGTCTACACTGCACTCTTATTTTGAAATAAGCTATTCCGGAATAATTATTCTGGAAGGCTGTGTCTAGACTGGCAAGTTTTTCCGCAAAATCATCTGCTTTTGCGGAAAAACTTGCAGCTGTCTACACTGGCCGCTTGAATTTCCGGAAAAGCACTGACGATCTCATGTAAAATCATCAGTGCTTTTCCGGAAATACTATGCTGCTCTTGTTCAGGAGGCATAAGGGATCTGTTGAAAAAGGCTTTCTTTCTCGACAGATCCCCCTCTTGGCTGCTGCTTTTTGCCGACAAAGTGCTGAGTCGGCAAAACGCAGTGGCCATTTTTATGCAAATTAGGCATGGGATATTTAAATCCCTGCCTCATTTGCAATGTCAACCTGCCTAATCTGTATCCCTCTGCCGACAGAGGGATGCAGTCTAGACATACCCCAAGATATATATATATATAAAAAAAAAACAGCAGAAGAAGAACCTGTCAATTGTAGGAGCTGTGTCAATGAGGCTAATTAAGTGGGCTGGATGTGTCCCAATCTTAGCTTTGGATGTGGAAATGTGGGTGTTAAAGGCAGGAGAAATTGGCTTTGTAGTGCACCAACCAGTTAATGTCTGTTCAAATCAAGGGTAACGATGTCACATCTGTAGATGAATTCCAGTTCTGCAGACTCTCTGGAATTGGTGAGTGAAATTCCTGTGTAGAAGAACGGCTGCTTTTAAATCCATGACTGAGTGCCCAGGCAGGTTAAAATGTTCCCCTGCAGGTTTGCGTGTGTTACCTCTTCTGGTGTCTGATTTGTGTCCATTTATCCTTTGTGGTGGGGACTGTCTGGACTGGCCAGTGCACACGGCAGAGGGGCCTTGCTGGCACTTGATGGAATAGATCACGTTATTATTAATAATATTTTAAAATCAAGGTTGGATGGGTTTTTTGGGAAGATCCGTTCTAGGAATTATGTGAGGGAAATTCTTTACCCTTTTTTATACAAGGGAGACAAGGTGATTACAAAGGTCCTTGCTGGCCTTGGAATCTAGGAATAACTATGCCAGCATATGGCCTCTGAATTTACCCCCTAGTGTAAGGTCCTGTCTACACTAGAAAATTAGGCCAGTATAACTATGTCACTCAGGGCTGGGAAAAATCGACCTCCATGAGTTGCATAGTTAAGCCAATCGAAGTGTGTAGACAGCGCTAGGTCGATGGAAGAATTCTTCCATCAACATCGCTTCTCCCTCTACGGGAGGCGGATTCCATACGTCAGCAGAGGAACCTCGCCTGTGTGCACCGGAACACAACCGAGTTTCAAGTGTAGACAAGTCCTAAGTCAGAACAATTCCCGGCTTTCTCCTTGGAGAGCAAACCCAGGGTATGGCTACTCTGCACCGCTATTCGGGAGGCCGGAGCATCCTGAAATCGTTATCCCACGTCTTCATAGCTAGCCCGTTATTTTGGGCACGCTATTGCAACATCCCTGTAACCCTCGTGCCACGAGGAGTAAGGGGCACATCGGAACAGAGCTTTATTTCTAAATAAGTGCCATGCAGACAGCGCCAAATGACGAAATGAGCTATTTGGAAATAGCATCGAAATAAGAGACACAATTTGCATGACTCCATTTGTGTCGCTTGTTTCGAGTTATGGCGCAGCATAGATGCACCCCCCCCCCCAGTGTGAACAGTTCGTCTGAGAACCAAAGGCGACCTCTGCAGTGCACCCGACTCCGTCTGCAGCGGTTCTGAGCTCTCTGGCTCTGTTCTGGGATGAGCCCCTTAGGCAATGGTCCCCAACGTGGTGCCCGTGGGCCGGGGCATTTATGTGTGCCGGTCAAATCATCTGAGCCCGCCCCGCCCCTGGCGCGTGGCACATGCGCGGCCCCTGCCCTGGGCGCGCTGCACATGCATGGTGCCAGCCCCAGGTGCGTGGGTGGCCCCGCCCCCGGGCACACGGTGCATGTGTGGCCCCGCCCCCAGGTGCCCAGCAGCCCCGAAAGGTTGGGGACCACTGCCCTAAGGGGTCCGTGCTGCCCTTGGGTCTCAGGCTGCAAGCTGCTGGTCGGCAGCACCTCCCTTTGCAGCCCCTTCAGGAATGCTGGCTTCATCTTTCCTCACCTCCACACCCTGGGCGTGAAGAAAGGGGCGTGGGTGAAAAGTTGCTGAGAGATCGGTTTGCAGCAGATAAAGAGAGAGCCCCTGACGCATAGTTGCTGTCAGTGTCGGCGGC
Organism: Pelodiscus sinensis; assembly: GCF_052426305.1. Lineage (NCBI taxonomy): Eukaryota > Metazoa > Chordata > Testudines > Trionychidae > Pelodiscus > Pelodiscus sinensis. The sequence continues at coordinate 15,610,868 of NC_143082.1, forward strand.
TCGTGAACAGGGAAAGAATCCACCCGGAGGAAAATTCAGATAGGCCATAGCCCCATTTTGCTGGGGCTATGGCCTATCAACACCACCCACCCCAGGCATACAAGAACGGCTGGGATTTTTCCAAAGCCTTGTGAATGCTCCTGGGACACGGGGAGCTTTTGAGAATCCAACCAAAGCTGCTCGGTACTGCATTGCAAGGCGCGTGTGCATCGCTGCTCACTCAGAGCCAGGTGGACAAGATTTTCAAACTTGGGTACCAGGCCCTCGGAAATCAACAGTGTTCCATTGGCCAAACCAGGCAGTCTCTGCGGCCAAGGACCAATGGCCACAAGTCAGACAGCAGAAGAAGTAACCCATTTGAACCTGCCTGGCCACTCAATCATGGAAGTAAAAGTAGCCATTCTCCTACCACGGCATTTCACCCGCCAGTTGAAGAGAGAGCACATGGAATTGGCATTCTACAAATTAGACACTGTTTCCCAGGGCTTGAACAAAGACAATAACTGGATGTCTCATTAAAAAACCCGTCTCCCCTGCCTTTAACACCTGCATTTTTCCATCCGAAGCTACAAATGGGACATTTCCAGCCCACTTAATTAGCCTCATTAGCACCCATCCTAGAATTTTTTTTTTGCTTGTTATAAACTGCGTAGTTTCTGTTCTTTCCTCTCCAGCTCATCTGAAGAAGTGGGTTTTGCCCACAAGAGCTCATGATACTATATATTTTGTTAGTCTCTAAGGGTATTTCTACATTACCCTCCTAGTTCGAACTAGGAGGGTAATGTAGGCATACCGCACTTGCAAATGAAGCCTGGGATTTGAATTTCCCGGGCTTCATTTGCATAAGCGGGGAGCCGCCATTTTTAAAACCCCGCTGGTTCAAACCCCGTGCAGCGCGGCTACACGGGGCACGAACTAGGTAGTTCGAACTTGGAAGCCTAGTTCAAACTACCTAGTTCGTGCCCCGTGTAGCCGCGCTGCACGGAGTTCGAACCAGCGGGGTTTTAAAAATGGCGGCTCCCCGCTTATGCAAATGAAGCCCGGGAAATTCAAATCCCGGGCTTCATTTGCAAGTGCGGTATGCCTACATTACCCCGCTAGTTCGAACTAGCGGGGTAGTGTAGACATACCCTAAGGCTCTGTCTGGACTAGCAGGAACCCGGAGAGAAAAGACTGGTCGGCAGGTTTCCGCCGGTCATTTTTGCACTGTAAAATTGAAAAAAGATACACAATTCACGATATGCAAATTGCGTATTTTTAAATTTAATTTCGAAAGAGGCTAGATCAAAATTTAGCGCCGCTACACGGCACCAAATTTCAGAATAAAGTGCTCTTTCAAGCCATCCCTTATTCCTCATACGACAAAGTTTACAGGATGGCAAAAGAGCACGTCTGCTATTTCAAAGAATTTTCTGTAATAGCGGATGCGTTCCTTGGACGCGGCGTTGCTATTTCGGGATACTTCCGGTATCCCGACACAGCAATTCAGTCTAGACATAGCCTAAGGTGCCACAAGACCACGCCTTGTTTTTAAAATTATAGACTAACGTGGCTCCCTCTCTGGGTACGTCTACACCGCGGGGTTTTCTGGGATACCAGAGGTACACGTTTGCTCTTCCACCCAGGACACTGGGCTAGATGGACCTTTGGTCTGACCCGGTCTGACTGTTCTTACTGGCGGTCTTTCCAGGTTTCTTTGTTTTATCTAAATTTCTCATAGCTGATGGTACCTGCCTCCACCACCTCAGGTCCCGAGTATCGGTTTATTACTCCATGCGATTAATGAGCGGGGGAGGGGAGGAGGGTCAGCTGCATATTGCAGCAGCCTGTTGCTAATTAGCGCGGCGTTATGAAGAGCGCATGGAGAAAGAGCAACTGTTGGGAGCTCATTCGCCCACGATGCTTAATGAAAGCAACGCGGCCTTTAGCCTCATTTAATTGGATAAGGGCGTTAAAATCATGATGCCAGGCTATTGCCTCCATCCGCTGATGGGCAGGAAAGAGGCCACACTCATCTTGCTTTCTTCAGCCCACTGAAGACTATCTGATTACCCATTAATAGGCGTTTTTTGCCCAGATGGCAGCAGTCGGGGGTAGAGGACGATATCCCTTGGATGGTCGAACCAATGAAATACTCACATAACCCTTCACCTAACTTGATCCACTCATAAAGCCTCCCTTCCCCAATCTTAATTTGATCTGTAAAGATTAGGCTGGCAATAAAAAGTATTACAAGGCTGTTGGCTATGCAGTCTCCCCGAGCATTTGACAAATGGATTTATAGCAGGACTAGTAGCATTAGAATGTGACGCTGAAATCCACGCCTGAGCCCCATTCTGCTTATGGGTGTTCATGTTGGCTGCTCCCCAGAAGTGGCTGCACCACCCAGGGACGTGAAGTCTTTAACTGGAAGCGGTAATAAATTGAAGGGTTTCTAAAGCACTTGGCTGCGGGCTTATTAAAAATAGCGAGGTAAATTCATGGAGGACAGGTCCAGCCATACTTAATAGCGAGGATGGGTAGCAATGGTGTCCCTACTTCTGTTTGTCAGGGGTGGGGAATGGGGCTATGTCTACACTACATTGTTCTTCCGGAAAAAGCTACGCACATTGCTCTTTGCAATCTGTGTAGCTTTTTCCGCTTCTTTTTTCGGAAGAGGCTTTTCCATCTACACTGGGCCAAATGTCAGAAAAAGCCCCTTTTTCGGAACATCCCGTCTTCCTCGTGAAACAAAGTTTACAGGGAGGCCAGAAAAGCGCGTCTGCATTCCTTGGACGCAGCAGAGTTTTCCGGTATCCGGGCAAACTCTGTAGTGTAGACATAGCCTCTGGGTGACGGGAGGCATCATTGGATGATTCCTTGTTCGGTTCACTCCCTCTGGGGCACCTGGCTTTGACCACTGTGGGCAGGCAGGACACTGGTCTGGACGGACCTTTGATCTGACCCCGTCTGGCCGCTCTGATGTTCTGCTTGATTTCTTATTGCTCTTATCAGCGTTTAGCAGAGCTCTCGGGGCCCAACAGGCCGAAGCAGCCGCTCTCCACCCAGGCAGGCAGCCTGACGGCATGCTAAATGTGTCTGCCCTCTTGTGTTGTGTATTATCCCGGGCGAAGCTCGTTCTGGGGCGGCTGGATCGCATGTGCAGGCCTGTCGCTGGAGAGCATTTACAAAGCAGCCCTCTGGTTACTCTTCAGAGATCATCTCCAGCCAATAGCTCTGGTTACGCTCCTCGGGCTGCCTGGCCCGATTAACCACGCCTGCTGCTGGAGAGCCCAGAGTGAAGCAGGAGTCGCTCCTCCGACATTCCTGGGACATGAGCAGGAGCTGAGAGAGCTTCCCATTGGGAGGTAGAAAACATAAGAACATAAGAGCGGCCGGGCTGGGTCAGACCATAGGTTCATCCGGCCCAGTGTCCTGGCTGCCCACAGTGGCCAACACCAGATGTCAGAGGGAGGGAAAACAAGAGGTAATCCTCACGTGATCCCTCCCCGTACCCATTTCCAAAAAACAGAGGCCAGGGACACCATTCCTACCCAGCCTGGCGAATAGCCAGTGATGGACCTCACCTCCATGAATCTATCTAGCTCTTTTTGAACCCTGTTAAAGTTCTAGCCTTCACCGCATCCTCTGGCAAGGAGTTCCACAGGTTGACTTTGCGCTGAGTGAAAAAAAAATCCTTCTGTTTGTTTTAAACCTGCTGCCTATTCATTTCAATTGATGGCCCCTACTTCTTACATTGTGGGAATAAGTAAATAAATTTTCCTTATAGAGACACCAAAGTGCCTTTGAGAATCTGGGCCTTTGCTGCCCTGGAGGTGCTAGAGGTCTTAGCAGTGGGGGCATGTCTGGTGTATGTTGTGATGAATTTGGGGAGGGATGCAGGAGGGCCATGGGGAGATAACTCTGCTGTTGCTTTAACTCATGCTTTTCTCTACCGACTCTTCAGTCCTTGTGCTCTGGCTGTATCTGGTCTATCCAGAGGTGAATTTCACGATGAAGGGATTATTTTGGATGAGTGAACCAATTTGCCTGGGCACAAAATGATAGAGCTATGACCTAACCAACATGGCCAATGCACAGGGGGCTGATGCATGGCCGGAGTCTCAGATGCTAGTGCGATGTGCCGAATAAATAATGTACAGCACCTAGCACAATGGGGGCATGACCCATAACAAGGGGCGAGGGGAGGGTACTCTCCAGGCCAGCTGTCCTCAATAATGGCTTTGTAACGTTCTCTACACACACACACACATACCCCAGACTATCGTACAAGGGCTCTGTCATACCCAAACGTTACTACATCCACAGACTGCCTGACCATGGCTTTCTCCAAAAGAGAAAAATAAGTCTTACAAGGACTCATTCTGCACACACATGAACGCACAGAGAGGCTCTTACAAAGCCCTTCTCCTGCGCACACACAACTCCACACAGCCCCTTTCACAAGTGTGCTCTCCTGCCTTTACCCAGCATTCCTTCTACTGTCAATACGCTGCCTTCGTTAGCGGATGATCAAAAAATACGTAACCCCCAACTCCAGCGTCATCTCTTCAAAAGTCTCAGAGCGGAGGGCAGGTTTGTCTGTAACTTTAAAGGCTATGTCTACACTGCTGCACTATTTCGGGATACCGGAGTATCCCGAAATCGCTATCCTGCGTCTTCACAGCAAGCCCATTATTTCAGGCGTGTTATTCCGATGTCCCTGTAAACCTTATGCCACGAGGAGTGAGGGCCGCTTTGGACCAGCGCTCTGTTTCAAAATGTGGCACTGTGCAGACAGCGCCAAATGACGAAAGAAGCGATTTCGGAATAGCATTGAAATAAGAGACGCAACGTGCTTATCTCGCGCTACGGTGCAGTGTAGATACACCCTGAGAGGGGTGTCCATGTTTGTCTGTAACGGTAAGAAAAGCAACAAGTCATTTCGTGACACCTTGGGGCATGTCTACACCGCCAGCAAAAATTGAATGAAGCAACGCAACTGGAGCTACGTCCATTGCGTCGCTGAAGTTGAAATAGCTGCATTCGGCCCTTGGCGCTGTCTGCCCAGCAGGAAGCCGAAGGAAGAGTGCTCTCCCGCCGACGTCCCATCCTCCTCATGAAAGGAGGGTTGCAGGAGTCCGAGTAAGAACTCCTCCAGCTCGACATTATCTCGAAATAACGGCTTGCCGCACAGACACGCTCTTTCTTATTCCGGAACAACGCTGCCGCGCAGACATGCAAGATTAACACATGTATTTATATATTAGCATCCCGAGCTTTCGTGGGCAAAACCCCCTTCTTCAGGTGAGCGTGGGGGAAAAAACTCTTCAAAAGGTGGAAGATGCTGATTCCAGAGCTGGGTCTGGGGGCAGCCTCTCTCCTTCTCTGCCTAGTTCCCAGTCGGGGGACGTTGCTTCGCCCATTAGCATGTGGGTGAGGGAAGAGGTTGTGGGGCTGCGTTAATTATTGTAAATGGAGCAAGAATCCCTTTTGACCTTTCTGCCATACTAGGCGCAATCAAGTTAGCTTTGAATTTTGATTTAATTCCAGGGATGGGACTGTAATTCGCTTATAACAGAGCTGTTTTCCTGCCGTCAGGCTGTGCTGGTGATACAAGGGAGATACACTTCCAGGGAGGCCTTGGGCGGCTTATTTCCTTAGGGATGCCACAAATAAGGCAGTTTTAAATCGGTCAGGTCCGTGCACCAGGCAAATCCAGCTAATCTTATTTATGGTTTAAAAGTACGTGCCCGTTGGAGTCAATGGGAACTCGGCTTTTGGCTTTGGTGGAAGCCAGATTACACTCAGACGCACACCCATATGCTCACACCTGCAGAAACACTTGTGCGCGCACACACGCACATATATGCTCACACACACATGCTTATACACATATGCAAACACATTCAGTTTTGTCAGTTTTGATTTGTCAGTTTTATAATGTGTTCACTTTTTTTTCATTTTTTTCATTGTATTCCTTTGGTAGATATGGTCATGCCAATTCTCTTCCAGAATTTGATCTGAGGAAGTGGGTCTGGCCCACGAAAGCTCATCACCTAATAAACCATCTTGTTAGTCTCTAAAGCGCTGCGTAGTCCTTTCTTTTACATACAAATACATGCACCCTCACATAAATGTATGCTCATAGATACCCGCACATACACACACATGAGACACACACATGTTACACACAACCACCCACATATGCACCCAAACTCATTCACCCCACCAAGTGCCCATGCATGCACATACGCAACGACACACTCCTCCTAAGCAAGAGAAGCTCTCAGCCCAGCACAACCCTAGTTCTGCAATTGACAAAGATATTACCATTTACTCAGATCATAACGATTTTTCCCCCCATCACAGTTCCTTTAAATTACCACTTCCTTTGCTCACGGATCCTCTTCTATTTAAAAAGAAAAATACAGAGGCGAGCTTTGACATTTCTAAGGCAAGAAAATGTCCTTTTCAATGTGCCTGTTTACCTCTGAAAGTTTGTTGATGGAAAGATCAAATGGATAAAGTTCTAACCACTATTAAATATTTATCAGTTAATTACAATATGTAGATTTAGTTGCTGGGTAATTCATCTTTGGGAGGGGATACAATAAAATACACTGGCAAGCTGCGTTATCATAATTGCCTGATGCCCCGGGAACAACTGGTTTTGCAATGTGTTGTACATTTGTCTGCCCTGCGACGTTTTCGTTTTTGTGAGCGTAGGTGCCTCTGATTGTGTTCAGGAGACGTAAGGCTGTGTAGGCTCTGTGGTTACCCAGCTGGATTTTGTGGCACGGCCAACCCCCGATTATCACAACGTTCCCACCGATCCCTGCAAGACTTTACACTTCAACTTATCCAATCAACCATTACTTGTCCAGCTCCCTGAACACGATAGGGATGGACGTGGATTTGCACGCTGCTTTTCTTCCTCAAAGAGGAAACTTAGGGGGTTGCCCATCTGAAAATCTCAGATCTTTCTACAAACACCTGCAAAGCAGAGGAAAGACCCTCTAGTCAGGGGAATGGTGAGTTTTATTGGAAGGCAGGGACCATTATATTAAAAAAAAAAGTGCGCAAGCGGGCAGACTCCAGAGCTGCATACTAACTGGGAGATGAAAAGGGCTGAGGCCCTCCCGAAGTAAGCGCTGTCCCAGTGATTAATGGGGGTGAGAGAAGGGTGAAGCCCAACCCCTAGTAAACTACAAGATGGCAAAGTGATTTTAAGAACAACAGAGCAGTGTTCCTGGAGCAAACCAACCCAGATGAGCCAAGAAAACCACCCAGCACTGTTTTTAAAAGGCCTCTTTATTTTGAAAACCCACAATACAGTAAAATATGCCAAGAGCCAAGTGACCTCTTAAGAAAAAATGTCTAAATGACAGTGAGAATCTAACTTATTGCAGGGTCACAGTTGTGAGAGGTTCAAACATGTTTACATCTGCGTTTGCTCACCACACAATAACCCACTGAGACGATGAGGACAGTGGTAAGGAGAAACAGCCGAGCTACGTGATATCTATGAAGGGTTAAAAAAAGCCACCCTTGGGGAAAAAAATCTCTCAGTGCGTAATTTGAGGCACCTGAAGGGCCTGTTCTGAAAATCAGACCCCTTTTCAGATATGCCCGCCTCGAAACGGAAGTAGATAAAATTACTAGCTGCTTTGTTTAAAAAAAAAAAAAATGTTGGCCTACACTTGAAGGAAGTTTAACTGGATGGTCAAAAGGCAGTTTTGTAACTGACAAAGAGGCCGAGTAAAATCCACTTTGATCAAATACATGGAGCAAGTTATAAAACTTCATGCTGACCTTGTCCTGTACACACACACACACACACACACACCAGCCCCTCACTGCCATATGCATAAGACTCTGTACAGTTTCATACGCAGGAGATAATTGGGAATGAAGAAATCAAAGGATAAGTTGGTTACACTTCCAGGGGCTGATTTTTGGGCATGTTTTTGTTCTAATGACATAATAGGACTGTAGCAATTTTCCCAGCTTGGTTTCCGTGGCAGAGCGCCCTCCCAGATGCTCAAGGACTACGGGTCCCTGAAAACCTCCCCCGAGGCGCAGGATGTATGTTTGAGTCAATGTAAGGGGGGGGGGGGGGTTGCAGGGCCCCAGGTAGCGCTGACTGCGGATTGGAGCAGCACAGCTGTGGTCCAGGTTTACAGACTCAAGAGCGAACGGGCCCCAAGGACATTGTCCAGATTATTTTCTCACTCCCACTCCTTTGCAGACCAGGGGCGTCCGGACTGCTGCTCCCCTTGAAGAGACAGAGGCAGAGCCAACTTCCAAGACAGCTGCACACGGGCTGCTGGCACTCGCATTTCCTGGGGCCTTGCTGTAGGATGTGCGCCTGGGCACACCCTACCCACCCTCCATGGTGGAGCACACTGGAGGCCGACTGCTAGAGGGCGAGCTCCCGGCCCCCTTGCCTGCATTGTCCGTCTTGCGCCTCATCCTTCGGATTTGGAGCCCGAGCTTGAGACCAAGCGGCTGAGCCACCCTTACAGTCAACAGGCACAGCTGATCCCATGGAATTCTTTCTCCAGCTGGGCATTGGGCTAGGGCGTGCCAGCCCTCAGCAGGGACCTGGAAAATAAAAGGCCACACCATCTCATCCACTCCTGCCCTGGCACCAGCCTCCCTCTTTCCTGCACCCCCCATCCCACACCACCTTCCCAGGTTTGAAACAGTTTACACTGGCATAACGCAAAGCAATGCACTGGCTGCAATGATTTGAAAAACCCCATGGGTGGAGAGACCATATCCAAATTCCATTCAAAGTCTGGATTTTTTAACAACCTCCAATAGATACAGATAATTTCAAAGTGGTCTGCTGTTATCTAGGATTGCTTTCTTTCTTTCTTTCTTTCTTTCTTTCTTTCTTTCTTTCTTTCTTTCTTTCTTTCTTTCTTTCTTTCCATATGTCTGCCTAGTTAATTTGACAACCTTCCATCCTACCCCATCCCCTCCACCCTTCTATCCATCCTTCTCTGTATGGCTTCGTCTTCACTGTCAGGTTTTTGCGGAAGAGGAAATGCAAATGAAGCTCTCATTTGCATATCTCTTCCGATCCTTTTTGCGGAAGAGGTTTTTGTGGAAAAAAATGCAGTGTAGACAGGGGCATTTTGCGGGGAGAAAAAACACCTTTTGCGCAAGAGCCCGTCTTCCTCAAAAAATGAGGAATGTCTTTTCGTCCCTCAGTCAACAAATAAACAACGCGGCACCAAAAAGCAATGGCTGGTGCGCAAGAAACGAGGACTAGAAAGTATGCAGCGTGTATTATTATTGGATCCAAACTCCTTTTTAGCACCAGGCATTGTTTTCATAACTGTGTGAGAACAAACATCAGACATGCAGGGCAAAATTCTCTGGAGTAAGTTCTGAGTATTTATACAGTTGTTTAAAATTCTTTCCCGGGACTACTGGTGGCCGCTCTTTTGGAGTTGCTAAGAAACTCCCTGTCTGGTCACACTGTCAAAAGCAAGTGTCACTGCGATCAGCTACCTGCAGGAACTAGGCTGGGCTTTTGCTTGCAGTGGAATGTCTGTTTTGGGGGGCCACATGGAATGGCACAGGCAGAGTTTGCGATCTGACCCTCCTTACTCCTTGGACCCCAAAGGAAACCCTGCAAGGCAAGCCTGTGGATCAGGAATTTCCCTACATCCCCCCCTATGGGGGTGTATACCCCCCTGAATTTCTCCCCCCCCCCCAGTTTTGTGAACTATGGTGCCATACAGCCCACCTTCACCCTCACGGTGTCACCCCTCATCAGCCCTTGTAAATTCGAACACCCCCCCTAATTTGAATTCCTGGGGAGGCTACTGCTGTGGCTTGTTGAAGAAGTGGCTGTTTCTGGCTTGATGTTGGTGTCCCTTTGGAGAGGGGGAGGCTGTTGACTGACGCCCTGTGCTGATGGGAGCTTGAGAAAGAGACTCTTCAAAAGTTCCCCCGTGATGGTCACGGGCAGTTTTTTGTATCTCCAGCTTAACTCAGCCCAGGACAACCCAGCAGATCCTAGTAATGGAACGGATTGCCATGGCTTCTTCTGTGGAAAGATCCCACCAGAATTAGAACTGGGGCGTAACTGTTCCAGGCCCACATACCCGGGTACTTCCCATCTCTCACCTGCTATCCTGGGCATAAAGAGTCCAAACCTGATGATAAAAAAATAAAAGTAATTAACAAAACTAAAATAACTTGAGGACCCAGTTGGCTTTGCACCGTTTGGATCGCCTCCATGACTGGTGTGTGTGTGTGTGTGTGTGTGTGTGTGTGTGTGTGTGTGTGTGTGTGTGTGTGTGTGTGTCCACATGTGTGAAGCCTTGCCCTGTGTGTGTGTGTGTCCACATGTGTGAAGCCTTGCCCTGTGTGTGTGTGTGTGTGTGTGTGTGTGTCCACATGTGTGAAGCCTTGCCCTGGGTATAGCAGATCTTTACAATTGTTTAACACACAACTAATCATAGAATCCTAGAACGGGAAGGGACCTGGAGAGGTCATCAAGTCCAGTACCCTGCCCCCACAGCAGGACCAAGCACTGTCTAGACCAGTGGTTCCCAAAGTTTTCAGCATCACACCCCCCTTTTTGATTTTTGAGAAACTCTCTCACACACACCCCAAGAGCAGCAAAACTTGTTGAGCAAAACAAAACCAAGGAACTGACTGGGACGACGAAATACGAAATAGCAGGTTAGGAGGGATTAATGGGGTGAGGCTGGGTCACCTTGCGCCCTTCCTGGAATTTCTTCACGCCCCCCGTTTGGGATCCCATGGTCTAGACCATCCCTGAGAGGTGTCTGTTTAACCTGCTCTTAAATATCTCTAGAGATGGAGATTCCACAACCTCCTTAGGCAACTGATCCCAGTGCTTCAGCACCCTGACAGTGAGGACTTTTTTCCTAATGTCCAAACTAAACCTCCCTTGCTGCAATTGAAGCCCGTTATCTCAGATGGGTTCACTCCTGTTGCAATGCAGGTCTTTATTTGAAAAAAAAAAAAAAAAAAAAAGCAGCAGCTGTTGACGCATGTCTGTTTGCTTGTGATGTCATGTCGCTGTCATGCCTCTTGTCCTGGTTAACATAATAATGCTTGGACGGGGGGAGGCTGGGCCCCTGCTCAGGGCACCGGGTGTGCCTAGAACCGCATCTTCATTTTCAGTTGGGCAGGGAAACTAAGCACAGACATTTCCCAGCGTCTCCCCCTGGCCTGGCTCCTCGGAGGAGCTTTGCAAGTTGTTTAAAGCCAAATGATTTTCTTTGGGAAGAGACGCGCCGAGGCTATCGGCAAAGCCATTAGCTTCTGCAGGCAGCGACAGGCAGACAAAGGAGCGCGGGGAGAGAAATCGAAACGAGCGACAATGCGGAATAATGATAATTATACACGTTGTTGTCTCGGGGTCTCATTAAAGGCACCTCCTGGCTGCGAGCCTCGCCCGGCCGGGGTGGGGTCTGGTGGGGTCCGAGAGGGTAGAGACCAAGGAAAGTTTTGCCATTGACTTCAACAAGGCCAGGATTTCTCTGCCTTTTGTGTAGTCGCCTTGGGGCAGACCCCTGGCTAACAGAAATGTCCCCCCACCGTCTTGCCTAAAACCCGGGAAATCCCCCACCAGTTGAGCGTGTTTTAAGCCTATCAGATGGCAGGAGGGGGACAGGGCTGGAGTTAAAATGCCACATACAATTCTAACAGAGTGTCTGGGGGGACTGCTCGAATTCTCGCTAGCCACTGAGGACCAAGCACCTTCTAGCGTCCCTAGCATCTCCAGTGATGGAGACTCCACAACCTCCCTAGGCAATGTATTCCAGTGCATAACCCCCCTGACAGGAAGTTTTTCCTGATGTCCAACCTACACCTCCTTAGCTGCAATTTAAGCCCATTGCTTCTTGTCTCATCATCAGAGTCCCAGCAGAACAATTTTTCCCTCCTCCTTTTAGGGACTTGAAAACTACTATCATGTCCCCTCTGTCTTCTCCTTTTCAAACTAAACAAGCCCAGTCCTTTCAGTCTTCCTTCATAGGCCATGTTCTTTAGACCTTTCATCATTCTTGTTGCTCTTCTCTGGACCCTCTCCAGTTTCTCCACGTCTTTCTTGAAATGTGATGCTCAGAACTGGACACAACACTCCAATTGAGGGGTGTGTGTGTGTGTGTGTGTGTGTGTGTGTGTGTGTGTGTGTGTGTGTGTGTGTGTAAAATCTTCAATACATCTTCAATACAGGGAGAGTGGTAGATGGAAATCCCTAAGTGCAAAAAAAAAAATCCGCAGAGTAAAAAAATTGCTGAGTGCAAGACTAACTCTCCTCATATAACACAGGAGAAATAGGTTCATAGTTATGTACCATGTGGCACAGTAGCGCTTGTTTCTTTTTCCAAGGGAAGCTAATGGGTGTGTAAATCACTTGGGTCTTGGCGAGACAGCGCCTTAGGAAGGTTCACCTGCGCGCAATTTTCAGTCCTGTGTAGGGCGCGGATATCGGACAGCCTTCAAGTGTGGGTATTTTTTTAAAGGATTCATGGGACAGATCCCTGAATAATGGGAGAAGTCCAGGTTAAACACTCAAAAGCCCCCCAGTCCCTATTCGAGTCTGGATTTGTACCGACCCTCTGTTTATTGAAACATATTTACATGACAGCAGTTCATTGTGATTCCTTGGCTTCTGGTACATTTCATCCGCTGCTTAAAGTTTCATTTAAATCCGGCTGAATTTACAGGGCACTGAGCTAAATTTAGTCTTTGAGCCCTGCGATGTATATAAATCTGTTGCAGTCCCCTAAGTTACACTAGGGATGAAATTGACTTAGCGACTCCCTGGGTCTTTCTCTTCAGACAGTTAAAACACACGAAGTTAATGCGCTCTCGTGTGATTTGTTTATTTCATTATCTCCCTCTCTCGCTATCGAGTTTAAGGAACTGATCGATAGATTCACCATTATGTGATTCCTCGTCAATTTATTATTAGGAGCATTTGCATTTAGGGGGTATGCACTGAACTGCGGTTAACTAAACCATCTCTAGCTGAAAAAATAGTTAAAGAAATGGAGCTCATCGATTTGATTTTATTTTTAATCCCCGGTTTAAAATGTCTAAGAAAAATCATTCCGTTCTGATTCTATTCAATTACATTTAAATCTTTAAAAAAATAATGCCGGGGCTTGTTGGGAAAACAAGGAAGCCAAACGGTAAGAGACAGACATGAATTATGTATCAGAAGTGAATAGAATTATGGTTTGGAGCAAAGCGAGGGATTCATTGAACCGATGGAGACAGTCAAGTTGAGCACCAGATAGTTTACAAATGAATCCCGAACATGCATTTCTGTAAAAACCCAGATTCAACCTCGTTGCGAAAGATTCGGCGGGGACAAATAAGGAAGATTGAAATAGCGGTGACGCTTCCTTCTTTTTTTTCCCCAGGAATAAACCTTCACCTGAGCCGGGCTGACGTCATCAAGTGGCAGGGTTTGTTATCCTGGCCTGGGTTGTTCATTTGTACACAACTGCCATTTCTCTCCTCTTCCCTATCGATTCTTGCCCAACAGACAGAGACTAGGTCAGTCACTAAGAACAGTTCAGAAAAGGACAAAAGTATAAAGTAGTTTCCAAATGGCTTGGAGTAAAATGAAGATGTGTGTGTGTGTGTGTGTGTGTGTGTGTGTGTGTGTGTGTGTGTGTGTGTGTGTGTGTTCTCTCTGCATAGCCAAATGGCTTGGAGTAAAATGAAGATGTGTGTGTGTGTGTGTGTGTGTGTGTGTGTGTGTGTGTGTGTGTGTGTGTGTGTGTGTGTGTGTGTTCTCTCTGCATAGTCTCTGACAACAGACATACCTACAATCAAGCATATACATCTGGATATACAGACATACTGAAAGTTTTACCTGGCGTGGTTCGGTTCCTTAAGTCAATTAATTGTTATTTTTGGAAAATAACATGAAAATATCCAGGCTTTAAATCATTGCTGGGAGGAGGATGGGGAGGAGGGGGACTGGGAAGAGAGGACTCCGCTTGGGACCAGGTGAGGACCAGGTGAGACTCATGGCTACTGCAGCTCCAGTGGGCACAGCCAGGGGAAGGGTGCAGGTCCCCCGGCTGGGGCAGGTCCAGATTCATCTGCCTCCTGTGTGCGCCAGCCATAGTGAGGATGCAGCAAACTCTGCACTTTCCCCTCACCCCCTGACCAAGGGGAACAGCCGGCGGTGTTCCTCTAGGAATTGGGGGGAGGGAGGGAATTCAGGCCCCCTGCCCTCCCTAAAGGGGGAGTGGGAGGCTCAGGACTGGGGCAGTCTGGGTTGGGGGCACCCCCAGCCAGCCCCTTTCACCTTCCTGGTGGTTGTGTCTCTCTTCTGGATGGTTTCATGAGAAGCAGAACCGAACCCTGTCCTTGCTTTAGGTTATGATAGCTGCCTACCAAATGTGGTGGTCCTAGCTCTTACTGTTTAGGAGGAACTTAACAAACAATAGTCCAGCAGCCCCTTAAAGACTAACTAAACATGTAGTTGGTATCATGAGCTTTCGTGGGTGCAACCCACTTCTTCAGATGACGTCAGTAGTAAAAGTCCAGATCCAAGAATAAATAAGGGAAGTGGGGCAGGGGGAAAGAAAAAAAGAGGAAAAAACAAAAGAAAAAAAAGGAGTCTAGGAGGAGTTCTTGAACGGACAGACAGCCAAACTCTCTGGAATATATAGTAGATGTATAGTCTCTACCCCATTCACACCCCTGTGTCTAGCCTGCGATGATACCCGCACACACAAAATCTCGCATACACACCTAGCTAGAGAGACATAAGCATAATTTATGTTCTCTCTATAATCTCTCTCTAGATAGTCTATATGACTATAAATGCACAGAGCCACAATCCCACACCATCACCCACAGAGCTCTGCGTCTGACACACAATCTCTAGATGAAATAGCCTATGTAGAGTCTCTTGTGTATCGTACGATTGTGGCCACCCAAACTCGCCCATAAGCATCTAGTTCCATAGGGGCGCCCAGGGAGCCAGGCCGTTCTATATGGAGTTTCTCCCTATACACCCCACGCGACCCTCGTGCGGCGAAAGAGACAGAAGAAGGGGGCGGTTAGAAATACCGCGCACCTGCCTGGCTTGATTTTTAAACGGTTTTTTTTAAGCCAAGGCCCCTCATGTTTCTTGGCGCATAAATTAAGAGCAAGCGATTAGCGCGCCATCACATTTGCATCTGATTAGCATCACCACGAGGGTGATTTTACAGGCGAGCGCAGGCGGGGGCTGGAAGCGCAAACGAATTTCGATAGAGAAACACGCCGCGTCCGCAGCCCGCTTCGAGCGGGGGGTGTGAAAGCGGAGATCGGGTCTCTCTTTGTTCCCTCCCCCCTTTTTTGGTGTGTGTGTCGGGGGGGGTGAGGAGCTTGGGAGGCTGGTCACGTTCTGTAATTTCTGGCATTTCATCACTGATTGCACTTGTTTTAAATCGGGGGCAGAAAGACAAGGGGAATTGGGGGATTTGCTCCATCCCAGTTCAGATTAGTAACAACCCTGCCCCTCCCCATGTGTAAATTTGCCCCTCACCCAAACACCGTGCAGGGGTTCTGCGGTTGTGCTGTGCGCCTCGAGAAGCAAAAGACCCATTTGTCCGAACATCCTTACAAAGCCAGCACCATCTGTCTGGGGAGGGTGCTACCTGGAGGGTGGGGGGGAGGGAGACAGAGCCTCGCTAACTTTTTTTTAAAGGTACGTGTGTGTCTTTGTGTGTGTGTCTTTTTTGTGAATGTATGTGTGTGTTTGTGTGTCTTTGTGTATGTATGTGTGTCTGTGTGTGTGTGTCTTTCTTTGTGTATGTATGTGTGTCTTTGTGTGTGTCTCTGTGTGTCTTTGTGTGTGCATTTGTGTCTTTGTGTGTATGTGTTTGTGTGTCTGTGTGTATGTATGTGTGTCTTTTTTGTGTGTTTGTGTGTGTGTGTCTTTGTGTACGTATGTGTGTCTTTGTGTGTCTGTGTGCGCGTTTAGCTTGGGATCTCTGTCCTCCCCCCGGGGAGCATCCTTCGCAGGCAGCTCGCGGTAGCTCTGCACAAATACCCGAGCACACACCCGTCCCGGGGTACCACACTGGCACGTCTAAGGCAAATCCCCCAACCCCCTTCTCAATTAGAGCCCGTTTTACACGTCGGGAGCCCGGCGGAGAGCGGGGGGGGGCATTTCCAATAGTCACACTTGTCAAGGGGAACCATCTTTTAGCCCTCAGCTGCAGCAAATCCATGTGAACTCTGGGTGAACCAAGATTGGGGCCATAAATCATCCGTACAAAAGCCGGCTGCTGGCCGCGGCTGTCAGCCCCTTTAACGCTTTCACGGGCGCAGGAGGAAAGTTCGGATCATCTGTGTGGAACCCACCCGGGGGGGGGGGGAGACGAGGACTGGAGGGGGGGCGGAAGGAGGGGGGGCTATGCATCTAGGCGAAGCAAGAGGAGAGGGGATTTTCCAAACAAAGGGGGGTGCAGATTTTGATGGTGGAAGGGTTGGGGGGAGCATGATGCTGATTATGATGGTGGGGGGTTGTCTGTGGGGGGGGTGATGCAGATGATGGTGTGAGAGAGAGAGAGAGAGAGAGAGAGAGAGCAATATGCGAACAAACCCAGCCTCGTGACAGCCAAGCTGGGGGGGCCGGGGCAAGTGGCGAGAAGACACAAAAGCATTGATTGGTGGCAGGAAACAGGCACCGTAATGGATCTCAGGGACGGGGGGGAGGGTCCCTTTTGGGCGATGGAATCGATCGACTCGCGCTGAAAGGAATTGACAACACACATCGACGGGGCTGCTTGTGCGCCGGGTTCGTAATTTGGCCCTTTCCACCATTAGGTTCCAGTGTGAGCTGCCGTAACGGAGCCTTTTGTGTTTTGCAGCCCACCTCGCCTTCTTGCTAATAGAGGACCCTGGTCCTAGATAGATAGATCGATCGATAATACGGTGTATGTATGTAGATAGACGGACGGACAGCCAGCCAGCCAGCCAGATCTTTTCTTGTCTCCTCACTGACAAATCTTGGTTTCACTTCCCCCCATTACTGTTTTTTGTTTAATTTGCACAGTCATTGGGGTGCCTGTACTAGTCTCTCTTTTTAAGTCCTGATGTATGATTTATGGCATTTATGCAAAAAAGGCAACCCCTTGTCTGAAATTAACACAGCGCTGGAAGGGTTCGAAAGGAAAAAAAAGTTGAACGCGCGCACACACAAAATCCATGGTTGACTAATCTAAAATGACAAACTCCGTGATGGATCTAGTTTATGTTAATTCGCAATGCCCTCTCCTCCAGAATTTAACTGTAAGTTAATGTACACCGGAAACTCGAGCTCTACACGGGCTGCTAATGGGTTTAGGTATTAGCTAGTTCTAACGATGCATACAAATGTACTTGTCTCTGAGGGCTGCCCTAAGATTTATGACTCTTTTGCCTTCTGTAGCTGTAAACAAGGAGGGGGAAGGGGGGAGCTACAGTCTCTGCATCTCTTAGTGCATCAAGGAGTCTTGTGAAAAGCCCAGGTTCGAGGCGAGGAATCCCTAGCAAGTCTGCAACTTTTCCTAAAAAGCTCGAGTGGTGGGTTGTGTCTGTGTTATTTCTCTTGCCCACGCTTCAGTCGGGAGCAGAGCGGCTGCAACACACACACACGCACACGCACGACTACAGAAAGCCAAGCCGAGCTCCAACGCTCCTACCGCCAGGCGACTGCTGGATCCAGAACCCAAGCAGAAGAGGGGGGGGCGTGAGGCGGGGAGGGGGAAAAGTTTCGTGTGGGGGCGAAGAGACAAGCACGGCCGCGGAGCTCAGACGCCAACTTTGTTTTCGGCCCCCTCCGGTTAGGGCGCTGCTTGGTTGATGAAATGAGGCGGGGGCCAGCGCGCAGTGTGGAAGAGGATGTAACGATAAGCGGGGATGCTTGTCTTAAAAAGGCGACACTGTGCCGAAGGCAGCTGCACCGGCTCGCTTTCCTACAGGGAAGGCCAGAGAAACCTGCTCGCACGAGCGTGTGAACGCATTTGTAAACTAGCTCGAATCGCTCGTGTTTTGCTACTGGCGACGCCCGGGCGAGCTAGGAGGGCGCTGGGCACATTGCGCGCGGACAGCTGCCTCGTTGGGCTGCGCATCTGTAGAAGATTTACTAGAGGAAGAATAATTTTGTCGCAGGTACTTCGGGCGGGGGGCCACGAGGCGAGGGCGGCTGTATTTTAAAAATACACACGTGTGTGTCAAGTGCCCGTGTCCGATGTATGAGTCTGTTGTCATTCAGACTTTTTAAAACCAAATACGCTCCAGTGATGGGATGGGCACATCTTTTTCACGGTTGGCAAGACCCTCTCGGCGCCCGGTTGTGACTTTCGCTGTATGTGCGGTGTAACTAACAATCTTGCGCGGCCGTTCCGTGTATTTGTGTCACCGAAAAGCCAGCCTGGGTGTTATTTTCGACTCCTTGAAGCCCTGAAATATATTTCAGTGAAAGGGGGGGGGCTGAAGCAATGGTGCATGTGAGTTTCCATTTAAAATATTGTTTAGGTTTCACGTGCTGGTATTGTTTTTTTTACTGATTTTTCCCCGAATGAACTTTGTGTTTCGGCAGATTTACGATGCTGGGAGGCACATGAGAAAGTATATTTCACCACCAGGGAACTTAACCGTCAGGAAGCGAGATACAAATTAAAATCTGATCTTGGATATTCTCGAACCGAAAAATCCACCAGCATATTCCAGAAAGGGGGGGGGGGCATTTTACAATGAGATTCGCCTTGGTACACGCTATTCTTTTTATGCGCTGAATTAAAACATGAGGGGACAGTGCATCTGTGTATTTCTCCTTGGGCTGCTCCTACCCCAGGAGCGATCAAAGGGCGGCTTTTCCATCGAAATCGCCTCCGATTTGTGGAGGGGGGGGGGTGTATTGCAAATTGCTTAGCACGCAACTGCAGAGCGATTTCTCTTGTGTCGGTTTGTGTGTTTCTTTTGCATCACAATATTTGATTTCAGGATTTCAGCCACACATTGAGAACCGAACACATGAAAGAACTCAGCGCTTCCTAAACACACCGCCTGCCCGCCCGCTTCGGAGGGGGCAAACCTCCCTTCGATTGCTCTTTAAACCGCTTCTATTTTGCTCGCTGAAGAAAACACAACAAAACTTGGCCCAGAGAAAGCAGCTGAGTCTTTCTCCTGATTCGGAGGCCGCATGGCGGGGCTTACAATGTTCGCTTTGAGATTCATAAAATATTTAAAGCCGCAAGTCAGCCCTCTCCTATTTATAGCCGTGTATAATTCAACATTATCGTGTATTAATAAGCCAATAATGATAATCTCTATAGGAAACGCATGCTAGCGGTGCCGGGTTTTATGGCCGCCCTTATCCTTTCTACTGACCTTTGGCTCACCAGTATAATAACTCACTACAGAATGAGCAATTGTCTGGAGTGACTTAAATACCTCACCGTCTTCTCTTCGCTCCGGACACTTCCAGAGACGGGGGGTCTCTTGCTTCAGAGCAACCCGAGTCGGGAAGTCTCCTTTCTCTGATCTGGAGTACGGAGGAAGGGGGGGAAAAAAACGCTGGAGCAGTGGAATAATGCCACGCAACCGTGTGGACAGGGCGTCTATGTGATCCACAAATCCAAGCTCAGAGCTTAGTTAGTGATAGAAATGTAGCCGTGTTAGTCTGGGGTAGCTGAAGCAAAATGCAGGACAATGTAGCACTTTAAAGACTAACAAGATGGTTTATTAGATGATGAGCTTTCATGGGCCAGACCCACTTCCTCAGCTCAAATAGTGGAAGAAAATAGTCACAATCATATATACCAAAGGATACAATTAAAAAAAATGAACACATATGAAAAGGACAAATCACATTTCAGAACAGGAGGAGGATGCAGGGGGGGGGGGTATATATGGTTGTGACTATTTTCTTCCACTATTTGATCTGAGGAAGTGGGTCTGGCCCACGAAAGCTCATCATCTAATAAACCATCTTGTTAGTCTTTAAAGTGCTACATTGTCCTGCATTTTGCTTCAGCTTAGCTAGTGTCACCTCGATTTCCACACCAAAGGGTGTGGCATGGGCCTGGCCTTGGCAAGGATGTATTGGGATGAGGACTGGGAGCTCTGACAGTAAAAAAACATTATATTGAATAACCTGCTAATTCAGACCTCAGGGGCGAGTCTTTTATTGAGGGAGGGGAGACCCTGAAGTGTTTGTGCTGCTACATAATCCTTCTTCCTCCCAGCCCCTGTCCTTGAGCAAAGCTTCGGAGATGATGGAGACCTGTCCCCCTCCCCCTGAGGTGTTTATTCATTAAAGACCATTTTACAAAACTCCAATACACCGTAGTTGTGTTGCATTTGTTCATGGGCCTGTTGTCACAGTAAACACAGCGTCACGGATTCTCATAAGGGTATGTCTATTTGGCACGCTTCTTTCAGAATAAGCTATTCCTGAAGATATATTCCAAACTAGTTTATTTCTAAATGGAGCATCCATACTACAGAGAAGCTTCTAAATTAATCAGAGACAGGCTCCCATAATGTGGACACGCTCTCTCCATTTAGAACCCCAAGAGGCACTGGGAAGAAATTACTTGGGCTATATCCGCAATTTGCATATCTTTTCCCGCTTTTCTGTCAAAAGAGGCTTTCCCAAAATTTGGCGCATCTACACAGCACCACATTTCAGAAAAACCCGCTCTTTTGACACATCCCTTCTTCCTTGGAGAACAAGGTTTACAGGGATGGCGAAAAAGCGCGTCTGCTGTTCCAAAAAATTTTTCATAAAAGTGGATGCATTCCTTGGATGCAGAATTGCTTTTCCAGGATACCTCCAGTATCCCAGAAATGCATTGCAGTCTAGACATAGCCTAGAAAAGAATGGCCCTGATGAGGAGCTATTGCGAAAGAACAGCAATGGAGCGTCCACACTGCAGCAATTTCGAAATAGCTATTTTGGAAGAGGAGTTATTCCTCCTAGAATGAGGTTTATAGAAGTTGGAATAAACCATCCCTTATTTCTATGTTATTTCCAAATAACAGAATTCCTGTGTAGACACTCAGATTGTTATTTCAGTATAACGCTGCTGTGTAGACGCAATCTAGGAAGATCACAGTTTGTGCATAGTTTATGTCCTTTGGATGCATTACTTTCTTTTTAACCCCTTGCCCCAGGAATTTAGGAGCCTGTGGGAGTTGGTTTTAGGGTAATATCCAAACCGTGTATTTATGGTAGGCAGTGGAGTGGGGTGTTTTTATGCATGTAATTTATGAAGGGATGATAAATAAAAAGGAGGCTAGTCTCCTCCCCCCCACACATACCCCAAAACACTAGCTGTGCCCTAAGTATTCCCCCGAGAACTGGTTCTGGTGTTAAATCGGGGAGCCACCTTGTGATGTGAAGTGGCACATGCCTTCAGAGCAGGATCTGCGTGGGAGCTAAGCAGCAAGAAGGCATGGCGAGGGTACCTCCCGTAACCAGTTTTGGCACAGAAGAAATAAAGAAAAGAAAGGGAAACGCACACTCCGCACATTGGAATTCCACACACAAGGAGAATCCCAAAGGTGATTCCCTGGCCTTTTCCTCCATCACCTTTGGAGAGGTAAATAACCCAGGCGCTCTTCCCCTCCCACACAGCCCCACACAAGGATCAAGTCATTAGAACATCCAGGGCAGGTCTGAGGCATCTGTGGAAACAGATGTGGGAAACCAACCAACCTCATTGGACACACTGTATTGATCAGACCCCACCGAGGCAGGGAGATACCAGGGACCAATTTCTAAGGCTCATCCTATTCTGCTCCACTGAAGTTACTTTTAATCGACGGGCACTGAAGCCCCCTCTGCTATGGTCCCTATGGGAGAAATAACCCAATACCAATGTGTGCCAATACATCCGCTATACAACAGGGTTTCAAATCTAGTGCGTCTACACAGCAGGGCTGAGCTCGAAATAAGCTGTGCAAATGGAGCTACTGTCCGTTGCGTAGCTCATTTTGAAACAGCTTACTTCGAGTTTTGGTGCTGTCTACGCAGCCCTTATTTCGAAATTGAGCACTCTTCCTCTGACTCCCCTTCCTCCGCATACAATGAGGCTTCCAGGAGTTGGAGTAAGAAGTCCTCCAGCTTGACAGTATTTCGACATCATTTTGAAATAACCACCGGCTGGGTAGACCTGGACTCGGTTATTTCGAAATAACGCTCCTTCTTTTGAAATAATGGTGCTGTGTCGATGTACCCCTAGGAGTGCACACAGCCTAACAGTTTCCGATCCTCTGTCGTGTGAAAACCCCCAATGCCCCCGGTTGCACGGTGCCAGGGTCATGTCTGCTGTTTGCTAATAACAGCCTGTGGGTTTGCTAATGCGAGGCCGTCGCTCTCCCCAGGATATTAGGAATGCAAAATTGAAGGAAAAACATGGATTCGGATTTTATGTGTGGCAAAGCAAATTCATTAGGTCTGCACCGTGAAGAAGTTGAAGATAAAGGCGGGGGTGGGGGGGGCAGTTTTTAAAGTCCCACCCAGCCCAGGGGTCATGAAAAGGAAGTGGTATTGGAGGAAGCTGTTATTTTACAAACTAAATTGTATCATCTAAGCCAGGGGTGTCCGACCTTTGTAAGCACCAGATCACTCTTTCAATGTAAGTGCAATGTCATATCTACCTCAAACCCAAATAGCTTTACCCCGCTTCCTTCCCGCTTCTTCTCCAAGGGCTCACCCTGCTCACTCCGTCCCTCTTCCTCCTCCATCCTCACTCACCTTCACCAGGCGGGGGTTGGGGTGCAGGCTCAAGGGGTTTGGAGTGTGGAGGGGCTCTGGGCTTAGCCCAGGGTGCGGGACTGGGGTCCAGGAGGGGATTCAAGGTGCAAGCTCTGGGAAGGACTCACGTCTGGGGCAGAAAGTTGTGTGCAGGAGGAGGTTCCGGGCTGGTACAGGGGTTCAGGAAGCCGGCTCTGGCTGGGCACCGTTTAACTAAGATGGCTTCTGGGTGGTGGAACAGTGGGGTTAAGGCAGGGTAACTCCTGCCCTGGCCCTGCACCACTGCTGAAAGCAACTGGCATGTAAAGCAATGGCTCCATAAGAACATAAGAACGGCCATACTGGGTCAGACCAAAGGCCCATCTAGCCCAGTATCCTGTCTGCTGACAGTGGCCAATAATAAATGCACCAGAAGGAGGGAACACAACACGTAATCCTAACATGATCCCTCCCCTGTCTCCCACTTCCAGAGAAACAGAAGCTACAGACACCATTCCTACCCATCCTGGCTAACAGCCAGTGATGGGCCTAACCTCCATGAATCTATCCAGCTCTTTTTTGAACCCTGTTAAAGTTCTAGCCCTTCACCACATCCTCTGGCAAGGAGTTCCACAGGTTGACTGTGCGCTGAGTGAAGAAAAACTTCCTTTTGTTTGTTTTAAACCTGCTGCCTATTCATTTCAGTTAGTGAGCCCTATTTCTTATATTGTGGGAATAACTTTTCCTTATTCCCTTTTTCCACACTAGTTGTGATTTTATAGACCTCTATTATATCCCCTCCCTTAGTCTCCTCTTTTCTAAGATGAAAAGTCCAAGTCTTTTTAATCTCTCTTCATATGGGACCCATTCCAAACCCCTAATCATTTTTGTTGCCCTTTTCTCAACCTTTTCCAGGGCTAATATATCTTTTTTGAGATGAGGTGACCACATCTGTACATAGTATTCAAGATGTGGGCGTACCATGGTTTTATATAGAGGCAATAAGATATTTTCTGTCTTATTCGCTCTCCCTTTTTCCATGATTCCTAACATTCTATTTGCTTTTTTCACTGCTGCTGCACACCGAGTGGATGTTTTCAGAGAACTAGCCACAATGACTCTCTCTCTCTTGAGTAGCTGTAGCCAAATTAGTCCCCATCATATTGTATGTATAGTTCGGATTATTTTTTCCAATGTGCCTTACTTTACATTTATCAACATTAAATTTCATTTGCCATTTTGTTGCCCAACCCCTTAGTTGGGTGAGATCTTTTTGAAGCTCCTCACAATCTGCTTTGGTCTTAACTATCTTGAGCAGTTTGGTATCCTCTGCAACCCATGATGCCATGTGCTGCCCCTCATCTACAGGCACTGAGCCCCCAGCTTCTACTGGCCACGGTTCCCCGTTACTGATCAATGGGAGCAGCAATGATCACAGGGATAATGACTCCAGCCACACCAGGTTCTGCATTTTAGAACTCACTACTCAAAGAATTAAATTTAAACGTAAGAGAGAAATGAAAGTGATGAAATGCACAGACCAGTCAAACCCCCACTCTGCCAGCAGTACAAGTAGTAACAACCCCCCACGTGTGTGCTGGGTAGGGAGAGGCGAGGGAAGGACAGTGCGTGTGTGCTAGAATCACGGAGACACACACAGTGTCCTTCTGAGGAAGTGGGTCTGGCCCACGAAAGCTCATCACCTAATAAACCATCCTGTTAGTCTTTAAAGTGCTGCCTCGTCCTGTCTTTTGTTTCAGCAAGACCAGACTAACGTGGCTGCATCTCTATTGCTATTCTACAGTGTGTGAGAGTGACAGATTTGCATACCAAGCTCCCTCCATCCCCTTCTCTCTGTGTGTAGATGGGGTACAGGAGTGGGGGAGGGACACCCTGACATCAGTCCCCCCTCTTCTCCCTCCCACACCGTGCACAGCAAGCAGGAGGCTTCTGGGGACGGGCAGCTCCAAGGCAGAGGGCCAGAGAAGCATGACAATGGGGGGAGGGGCAACGCCATAGCTTCCTGGCCAAACCTGTCAAGATTGCCTGTCAGAGGCTCCAAGATCTACTGGGAGATCCCGATCGACTGGTTGGTGACCGCTGATCTAAGCTTACCACGTCCTTGGCTTTAGCTCTTAAAGACATCCACGCCTGGGTCCCTGCACTCAGGCTGAGTCGACACAGCAGGGCTTAACTCTAAATAAGCTACACTGAGGGTACGTCTAGACTGCAAGTCTATTTCAGGACACCAGAGGTAACCCGCAATAGCTCCCCTGCGTCCAAGGAACGCGTCCGCTATTTTGAAATAATTTTCAACGTAACGGACGTGCTATCTTGGCATCCCTGTAAACCTCGTTCCATGAGGAATAAGAGTTGTCTCGAATTTTATTTTGAAATTTGGCACCATGTAGATGTGACAAATTTTGAAATAGCCTATTTCAAAATGAAATCGAAATAAGATACGCAATGTGTGTACCGCAAATTGTGTATCTATTTTAGAGTGGAGTCTAGGCATACCCAGATTGAGCTACATCAAGGTTACGCCTACACTACAGTTTTCTTGGCCAAAAATATGCTAATGAGGGACTCATTTGCATACGTTGCGATCTCATTTGCATATTTTCTGCCAATGCGTTTTTTTTTGCTACAGTTTTTGTGCAAAAACAAGCAGTGTGGACGTTTTCTTTTTGTGCAAAACCCCCTTTTCCTGCAAGATTGGTAAACCTTTTTTGGGGCATAAGGATCTTGTGGGAAAATGGGGTTTGCGCAAAAAGAAAATGTCCACATGGGTTGTTTTTGCGCAAAAACCCTAGCACAAAAACAGATCGGCAGAAAATATGCAAATGAGATTGTGACTCATGCAAATGAGCCCCTCATTAACATATTTTTTGTGGAGAAAACTCGTAGTGTTGATGTAGCCCCATTGCGTAGCTTATTTCAAAATAGCTGATTTTGGAATTGGGAGCATCTACACAGCACTTATTTTGAAACAGAGCACTCTTCTTCCGACTTCCCTTGCTCCTCATGCAAGGAGGGCTACAGGAGTCAGAGTAAGAAATCCTCTAGCTTGACAGTATTTTAACACTATTTCAAAATAACTGCCTCCTGTGTAGACATGGACTAAGTTACTTTGAAATAGTGTTGCAGTGTAGATGTACCCATAGTGCAGGGACTTAGGAGGCGTAACTTTTAAGTGCAGGCATTTGGGATCTCCTAGCAGAGGCATAGCGAGGGTATTATGGGGGTAAAGGCAACATTTGCACACACCCCCCTCCATTGCCGCCACTCAATGGGAGCCTGAACCTGGCGCACAACTGAGCCCGACCCTGGGAGGAGTGGGGGAGCTTGTCCCATGTCTTCCCCCACCCCCTCCAATTTGGGGCTGGGCCCCCGCATGCACTAACCTTCCAGCGGAGATGGAGGATGGTTGGGCTGGGGGCAGAGAGGCGGGGAGGGGGCTTCAGATGGGGGCAGCGGGTGGAGGAGGAACAGGCACGCAGAGGGATGACAGGGAGAGCAGAGGGGGACTAAATTGGCACCCCCTTAGCATGGCACCGGGGGGCAACTGCCTTTCCCACCCCCCTCGCTACACCACTGCCTCCTAGTATATCCAGTATCTAACAACCCTTCAGTCATTCTCCATAGACAGTCTGTAGGTGCCTGGAGGATGAGGAGGAAATTCTGTGACGTGTTCTGCTTCCCAGGTATTGTAGGGTTTCCATCCATTCTTTAGATTCCTGGCTATTTTTCTTAGCATGCACTGACTTGCGGGGTCAAATGCAGAGCTGGCCCAAGGAACGTGCCAACCGGACTACCGCCTGTGGTGCCCCACTGTAGGGGGCGCCGCGCGGGGCTGCCGGGCCAGGTGGGGGTGGCACCGCACATGCGCCACATGTCCGGGGTGGCGCCACGCATGTGCTGGGCACCCGGGGGTGGGGCCATGCATGAGTCACGCACCTGGGGGCGGCACCACCCTTCTGGGGCCCGGGCGCATGAATAGCTCGGGCCGGCCCTAGTCAAATGGGGTTGCCTGGCTGAAACAAAGAACAGTACAGGCCTGTCTACACTGGGGAGTTATTTTGAAATAGTTACTTGGGGAGTTACTATTTCCAGATAACCAGGGTATATCTACACAGCATAGTTATTTTGTCATAATGTCCGTTGTTCTGAAATAACATTAGGCACTGTCTACACAAGAAGCCCATTATTTTGAAATAAGTTTGAAATAACGGGCTTCTTACTCCGACTTCCTGTAAACCTCGTTGAATGAGGATTAAGGAAGTCAGCGGAATAGCAATTTATTTCAAAATCACTTCTGTGTAGGCAGCGCCAAATTTTGAAATACGCTGCGCAAATTGATTATTTTGAGGTATGCCCTACTGTGTAGACTGGAGGGAGACAAGGTCAGGGGGGTAATGTCTTTTAGGGTGCGTCTACACAGCACCCCAACTCAAAATAAGATACACAATTTGCGCTATTTTGAAATAGCTCATTTTGAAATTTGCCACACTACACAGCACCAAATTTTGAAATAACGCACTAGTTCAAGCCATCGTTATCCCTCGTGCAATGAGGTTTACTGGGATGGCAAAATAGCATGCCTGTTATTTCAAAATAAAGGGCATCTTGTGTAGATGCTGAGTTGCTGTTTCAGGATACCCCTGGTATCCTGGTACATCTACACTAGAGAACAATCAAAGCTGCTGCTGTTGATCTCCCAAGGTTTGAATTAGTGGAACTAGTGAAGACAGCTAATTCAAACAACGAGGGGCACTTTGGTCGATGCCGGCAGACCTTCTTCCATAAGGAGGAAGGGAAGTCGAAGGCAGAGTGTTCTCCCTTCGACTTCCTGGAGCGTGGACAGCACCAAAAGCCGAGTTAAGGTCCTTTGACTTCAGCTGCGCAATTCACAGAACTGAAGTTGTGTATCTTAATTTGATCTTGTCCCATAGTGTAGACATACCCTTATTGGCCTTACTTGCATTGGTGGAAGAACCCCCAGCTCCACTGAGCCTGAAGATGATCTCTGTGGAACTCGAAAGCGTGCCTCTTTCCCCAATAAAAATTTGTCCAGTAAAATTTCTCCCCTCAGTTTGTCCTTCTCATACCTTGGGGTCAAAACTGCTACAACAACAACACCACAAACACTATTTGATCTGAGGAAGTGGGTCTGGCCCACGAAAGCTCATCATCTAATAAACCATCTTGTTAGTCTTTAAAGTGCTACATTGTCCTGCATTTTGCTTCAACTGGTCCCTTGTGATTTAATAATTTCTCGAGGACAGGGGGAGTCCATAAAAATATTCTGGGAATTTTTTTTCAATTCTGGGTTGTTGTTTTTCAGTTTCCTGTAAACTAAATCCAATTCTATTCTACCAGTCTAAGGGAAGGGAGCATCCTGGCTCCACTGAAGTCAGTGGCAAAACACTCACATTAATGTGTTTCACCCCGAAATTTTCACATCTATGAAGAAAGTGCAACAAAGAGGTTAATGGTAAATTTCAGTGAAAGGGTCCAGAGATCAAAGGTGTTGCTCTTTAGAAGACTGGAGGGTTGCATAGTTTTACGGCATAGTTCAATCGCATTTGAGTTTGGGTTAATTATTTCTCTCCCATGCACTGAGAACTGACACACCCCATCTGCCTAGTGTGCCTGTCCATCCTTTCAGGGCCCTGTTCCCCTAATCCAACAGGAAAGAAGCATGAGGGGAATGGCCCTTCAGGGATATTTATGGTTAGATGGGAACTTCGCAATGGAAATAAAGTTATGTTCTTGCTTCCCACACAAATTATTTACTCACCACACACATCCACACCTCTGAGCTCTTGTCATCACACAAGCACAACTGCACACCATACGCACATACCCTGACACTCACACTATAAACACATCACTCACCAGGCACATACCTGTACGCCATGCACATACAAATATACACACTCAGCCACACACACTTGCACATGTTCGTATACTCTCACACTCATGTATACACAAACATATGCATGTACAGACTGAACTCAAATACAGACGCGCACACAGCACTTTTGCAGACACCAACACCTATACTCAGAGACCACAAATAAATATACACACATAATCCCAGAGGCCTATCCAGCACACATGCACACTCTTGTATACACCAAATGGAAACACACATAGACGCACAACCATACATCCATAAGCTGTGCAAGAACCCACAGAGACACCGACATACCATATAAAATAGATGCACATGGATGCACAATAGATACCCTATACACAAAACATATGCTAAACCACAAACACACTCAAACACCCACACCCCCCATGCCGCACGCAAGCACCCACACGAGACCTTTGGCCTTGTCCACATTCATAATAGAGGGTTCTACAGGCCACAAAAAGGACGCACGTAGGCAGGCAGTGTACGGAAGAAGAAAATACTCACAGCTCTTTCGATGTGATATTCCAGAGCCTAAACCCCCACCCCTAACAACCTCCCTGAAGGCTGGAGGGCAACATTTACTGCCCCACCGCCCTGCCCCCTGGCTGCATTCAGGCTCTGGTACTGCAGCAACAGCTCTCCCCACCCCACCCCATGCTAAAGTGCTAACACCTGTGGAAATGGGCTTGTGTGGGAGCAGGGGGCTTGCTCCCACCATGCACGACCTCCGGGTGCCCTTGCAGGACGCAGTCAGACAGGCAACGCCCAGCACTGTGAAGAGCTCCCCGCAGCATTTCAGGCCCTGGTGTAAACAGCTCCCCTCTCCTCCCACGGGACCAATCCCGCCGGCCCCGCCCAAGGATGGGGTGGAGGGAGGCCTGGTTGAAACTTGAGATGACAAAGAAAGTGGGGTGGGAAGTGCTTCTCCAGTGAAGGGGCAACCTCCCCAGTGTGACCGGGCACTGGCCTGCCTTCCACCTGGGGGCTAGGGCACATCTGGGAGGGATAAACTTCAAACCCCTATTTCATAGGTCAGCACTGGCCCTAAGCAGAGCAGCCTCTGTTTTAGGGGCCCCACCTTAGGGGGCTCTTTCCACCTCTCAGCTGTGTACAAGGCAAACTTGTGAGAGTCCTCCCCATCCACACACACAAACATGCCAGCTAAAGCCAAACCTCTGACGGGTATGCAAGTCTAGGCCTTTGCAAGAGCCATGCCTTTGTCGGGCACACTGCAGCACCTAGGTCCTGGGGTCCAATTCCTAGGGAG
This sequence comes from Pelodiscus sinensis, assembly GCF_052426305.1. NCBI lineage: Eukaryota > Metazoa > Chordata > Testudines > Trionychidae > Pelodiscus > Pelodiscus sinensis. Next base: position 15,640,778 of record NC_143082.1, read on the forward strand.
CAGGGCGTGGAAAAGTGACCTTGCTCTTTTGGTGCTCAAGTGAGTGAGATCTTGTCTAGTGTTAAAGGGGTTAAATTCAGCAACCTGTGACTTTTTATTCATAAGCAGTCACATTAGACCAGGAATTCCTAGTTTCTGAATGAGAAATACATCTCCTAATTCCTCCCTCCCTCCCTCCCTCCCTCCCTTCCTTCCTGTCTCCCTCCCTCCCTTCCTTCCTCTCTCTCTCCCTCCCTTCCTTCCTCCTTTCCTTCCTCCCTTCCTCCCTTCCTGTCTCTCTCCCTCCTTTCCTTCCTCCCTCTCTCCCTCTCTGCTTGTCTCCCTCCCTCCCTTCCTTCGTTCCATAGGGGCGCCTCCTGCTTCCCATTCCTTCCAAGAGGAGTCACCTTGACTTCCAGCTTTTTCCTCGCCTGAGTAAAGCCAGACTTTCGGCCCAGACGCAGGGCCTAGTAGAACAACAGAGCGCAGGGAAACCTCTCCCCGGTCCCCCCGCGTGATGTATGGAGCGAACTGCCCAACCAGGATCATTTCTGCAGCCACCAAGACAGAAGTCTGTTTATGGAAGGTTATTAAAGCAAACTTAATTTCCGAAGATTCGCCATTTGTTTATAAGTGTCGGGGTGATTAGGCTGCAGCAACCTATCCCATCTCATCCCATCTCTTCCCTTCCCTTCCCTTCCAGAGCCGTGTTACAGATTATCTTTGTGAGTTAGTTGGACCCTGGCTGCTTGGGAAGTCAATGTGCTCTTTATTTGCTGCCATTGTGAGAGAGAAAGAGCGGCAGATTTATGGGTATACGGAGTGTTCCGAAAAAATAGACTAAATTAAGTATTCAAGCCATTGAACTGTAGATACAGAGATAGCATCATTGCGCGCTATCTGGCTGAGAAGAGAAAATTGGCGATGGGACCCATTTTTTGCCAAGACCACATTATTATTTAAACAGTACTGAATCATAGAAATGAATGCAGCCTCCCCCCACTCCTTTCGGAGCATCCAGCGGCTTTTAATAGGAAAACAATTGTCTCTTCTGTTCTTTTGTGTGTGAATTTTCGCCCATCTAGCTGGCCTTTCGCCCGCTCGCCGACGATTTTAGCTGTCAAAAGATCCCCTGGTAGATTTCTCGAGGCTCGCGTTTCCTTTGGCTGCCCCTCACTTCAGTTCACTTTTTTAAGAGCAAAGTCCTGCTATCTCTTGAACAAATATTGGCCTCATTGCTTGGGGTTATTTTCTAAATAAAAGAAACCCACTTAGATGTTGAATCTTATACGTTAGTTATTAGAATGCTCCCACCCCAGAAGCTGAACAGAAACCTCATCTGGTTCCATTACTTGGGGGTGTCGGATTCTTTGCCAGCACCCAGGTGAAAAAAAGGCACCCAAGAAGATCCAGATAAATACTGTGGACTGGTAGCAGCCCCACTGACTATATACTTCGGGTGTCGTGGTTAGATGCTACGGATTCGAATTGTCATGCTCACGGAAGCCACGAGCGACTTGTCTCCATTAATTGGGGGCTTTGTTTCTGACAGCCTGGCTTTTCCGTAGCCTCCTCCTCCCCCCCAAAAAAAGTGGGTACAGTTCGCGAAAACTTGGAGAACTTGCAAGCGGGGAGCAGAGCCGCACGTTTGCTGCTGGGGGTGTCAGCTTGCAAAAGTTTGACACTTGCATTGTCAAGCCCCCTTGCAAGTGGTTATGAAATTTGTTCTGCGTTATCAGAAGGAAAGAGGAGCGGAGAACAACTAAACCGCAGAGCCCCTCCGTTACCCGCAAGAGACAGTGTGGTTATTTGGCTGGCGTTGTTTAGATCTTCCCAAGCAAGAGTATTTTTCGCACCTTGTGATGGGAAACAATGGGATTGCATTGGATTCTATAATCCCTCTCCCACACACGCACACACAGCAGTGTGTGAGTTAGTATAGACCCTCCAATAAGTTAAACAGAAACATCAGCTGGGAAAAAAAAAACCCTAAAACAATTCCCAGTCTACATTGGGAAATTATTTAGAAATAATACGTGATTTCGAATAATAACTTTCTATTCAGAAATAATAACCCCGGCTTGTGAAGAGGCATAGCACTATTTCGAAACTATTTTGGGTGAAATAAGTTATTTTGAAATACGTGCATTTTACCAGCATCTGAATAGCACAGATGTATTTTTAAGCTTGCCTCTCATATTGCCACAGGTCAATCGCTATACAGCGAAACACACGCATAATACTTCCTACTTATTTGCAAGGGGAGACTCCTCTGACTGCCTGACTTGCAAAGGGGTCGGACTTATCTACACAGGGAAATTATTTCCAAATAGTCATTTCGGGGTTATTATTTCGAAATAAGTTGCGCTATCGTTTCGACTATTTCGAACTATTTCCCTAGGGCGTAGGTATTACAGGACCGCTTCTTGTTTTACAATTTAACCTAATGAGCCTCAGCTGCCTCCCAGCCTTGCTCTCCGAACACGCCTGGCATAGGCTCAAACTTTAAAAGGACCCCACTGGAGACGGCTCTGCCATGGCTACCAGCCCCGGCTTGCCAGGCGAGGAGCATAACACACCCACCCCTTCCCCTATTCACCCCAAAGCCAAGCGCCTCAGATCCTCTAGGCCACATGGGGTCTTTGGACGAGGGTGGGTCCATCCCGCTCTGCCAACTCAAGGGAGAAGGGGGGTAGGGAGGGCAACCCAAGAGAGGAGGGGGGTACTTCAAACGCCTGTCCGCCAGAGCTGCTTGCCCCAATGTGACTTTAAGCCCTACCCCCTTCCCTCTCTCCCTCCCCCCCAAATGTTCCTGTCCCCCGGTAGTGACGGTCTGGGTCGGATCACGGGTGCTCTCCATTTGCAAAGCTGGGGCGCAGGGGAAGAGAAGCCATGCGCCATCCGCAGTGTTGTTTAGGGTCCGGCTCTTACACGAAGTCATTGGAGACAGGGGGTAGCGATCAAATGGAAAGAATCAGCCCCCAAACAAACCTGCTTCCCGGCCCCCTCCCCCCAAGAATAAAAATAGCTGGATGGCAGGCCTAGAAGTCCTGGGATAAACCTGATGGGGGGAGCTTTAAAACATCTGCTGCTAGGGTCATAATAAAACAGTTGGAGTTACAGCTTGCCTTTGCCAGACACCCATGTGAAGGCTTTTCAAGGAATTCCCTCTGTACAATGGGCAGGCCAAATCTTAGATCTGCGCTCTGCGAACACCCCCACGTCCAAACAGAAACAACCCCCAAACCCCTACACACCGCCGAACATCCAGACACACACAGTCAGGCACGCAAACACTCCTGAACACCCAGAGGCACTCACAAAAAGACACAGATACATTCAGAGAAAAAGAGAGAGAGAGGCACACATAGACACACAAACACACACTGCAGACATACAGACACACACTCTGACAAGCACACACTTGCGTTGGCGGTTGACCTTCGCAATAACCTTTGTGCTGCTGGTTCTAAGACTTTTCTACCCATATTAGGGAAAAAAAGTTTCTTCCTACCCAGAAGGATGGATTCCAGATAGAGAGGAGATCTGTTTAGATTTTAAAAAAATACAGGTCGCGATGTGTTGCTCCGGGGAGTATAAACAATTCCCAATACTGTATTTCTTCATCTGTGGTGCGAATTGTAACAGCAAAGAAAGGACACAGCCGTTTCTACACCCCCGCACATCCTGGGTTATAGTGACCAACACGGGGCGACTATTTTTGTCAATTTATGCCCGCCAAGTTTTATAGAGTAAAAACTTATTAAAACATTTCCCCCCAAAAAGTCAGCTCGTCCGGCTACATACACGTCTCCTACAGCAAAATTTCCCCGCTTTTCCGCCTATGTTTCTCTCCCCTGAAAACAGCTCCAGTTTCAGGAGAAGAAAGAGAATTCTGAAATAAGCGACACACGAGGGTTTTGTTTGTACAAATGTGGGGTTTCGCTTTCCAGTCGCCTCCCCTCCACACCCTTCACATGACCTACATTTTGGGGGTAATAAACATTTTTCCATATTAAATACGCCTGCGAAGAAGACAGGTCTCTTTAAAACCTAACCCTGAAATATTTAGCACATTGCAGGCTCATGCGCCTTTCACAAAGCTATCTCGCTGTATATACACCCCGGGTCAGTTCTGTATACTGAAAATATAAATATTGTTATCAAGAGCAAACTTTATACTTTCAGTGCCCACAGAGGCCCATGCGAACGGCATTCTAGCACTAAGGCGAAGTTTATACAACTTTAAACTCCGTGTTGCCATCTGCTCCTTTGGTAAGAAGGAGGCAAAGAATTTCACCCAACACTTTTTGAAAAGAGCTTTAGAGGGCTCTTCCACGCAGGGCGCTCACAAAATAACTCCTTCGCTACAGTTAAAATCATCACACACCCCAGAGGCTTTATTTTTCCATGCCTACAGTTGGGAGAACTGTGCAAGTTGCATGCCAGACTATTATTTCTCTCCTCCATCAGAAAAAGATACGGTTAAATTCAAATGAGTTCGTACGGTAGATTATTTGCATCTAGGATTGAGTTGAAGCCAGCGAGGTTAATAAAGAATTGCCACTGATTTAGCGGGAGGGAGGTGTTTGATTCCCTTCAGCCCCCCCCACCCCTATTTTATCGAAAGCACTCCCCAAATCAGGACCTCGGAATTTAAGCAAGGAAATAAATGGGAGCGTGGAGGAATTGGATTTTGACTCGTCAGGACCATAGCCTGGCGGAGAATAGAAAGAAATTTCCTGAACATGTTTTTTTAAGGGATTGTTTGTTATTATGCAATTTAGCCCCATATTTATCCCCCCAAAAAACCCGCCTTGGTTTCTAATCTGAAATGGAAACTCTCTCCCATTCCCCTAATCCGGATTCCTGAATAAGAGAGGGTTCTCAGCAGCCCTGGATGAGGCTAGAGACTCGGGCTAGATAAAGTTGCCCATCCAGACTTTAGAGTTGTTGCCAAACAAGTAAATTAACCTGCTGGTCCAAACAATTGATTTGGGATGATGCCATTCGCTAACACGAGTCAAACCTCCTTTGTCCTGCTGTCCAAACTCGGGGTCATGACCTAGCTAATGCAAAGCAAACCTGCGAGTAAACATTTTATTGGGGCTTCTTTAAATATTTATAGGCCCTTCAAGGGAACTGGGTGGAAGGAGGGAGAGAAGCCAGATAGAACTTTTGCTGCATGCAAGCCCCAGAAGTAAGCCGAACGGTATCTAGTCAGAACCAAAGAACCGTAATGTCAGAGGCGCTCCAGATAGCAGGTTGCTTTGACTATGCAGGTTTCGCAAGATTAACCAACGTGGAGGCTGTTTGGGTTTTAATGTTGTCTCTGTCTGTGTGAGTTTGTGTGTATGTGCATGGAGCTATACAATGCACACGTGTGTGTACGCCTCTGTACTGAAGTACCCATATCTATGACTTTGTGTGTGTGTGTGTTTCTGCGTGTGTGTGTGCGCGCGCGCGCATAAATGCACGTGCTCTTCCTTCTATGTGTGTGCACTTGTAATGTGCAAGGTTGTGACTCAAGGGGAATGCGCACTCCAGGCTGCAAAACGCTCCTAGGTCGCGAATGGGAAAGAAACGCGTTGAGACAGAGTCCGTGAAATTCACTAGGCGTAAGGCAGCGAGGACTCTAGAGGCGTGATCTTGGCGGGTGGGGAAAGGGTGGTTAAAACAACCTACTTCCGTGTTTTAAAAAAGAGCATTGGAGAAAACTCTTCTTCGCCATGTGTTGGACACCCAGCAAAATTCACTCTTCTATCCCCGGAACGCACCCTAGGGCGAGTGTTCCAACCAGTGTTTTATGCTCGTGTAGGACTTCTTATGCCTCCCCAGTCTCTTTGAAACTCGACTTTAGTTCTAGCCCGCTCTGCTTTCCCAGAGAAGTTGGCTGTCTTTGTAGTAAAGGTTAATGTTTTTCAGAGGTGTATTGTCCTTCATAATTTCACTTTTCCTGGGAAGCAGGAAGCGCGAGGCATAAATAATCATCCAGAGGGGAATGAGTTGGGGGAGGGGGGGACTTGGATGAGATTTAACATCTGAGCCCCAGAGAAATGAAACTGTTTAGCTGAAAGCGTAATAACACGGATATTTATGAGTGGCTGACGAGACCCAAAGAGAACTGATTGAGTGACAGCTGTCATAGGGAACGCACCAGAATGAACCCATCCGAAAGTTTGAAACAGGATTTTGAATAACATCGCTCCCTCGCCAGACTCAGTTTCAAACGTCTCTTCCATATCCACTGCGTTCTGCATGCATTTAGAGTTATTTTGTCTGGGTGACTTATAGGTTGCTTGTTTACTCCACAGAAACAGCTAGACAAAGGGCAAAATATTACCGAAGCATGGATAACATTTGGCCCCAGAACCTCAAATAACTCATTTAGAAGAGGAAAGAAGAAATCAGGAGTTCGCAGTACAGACAAAAAGTGGAGAAAATGAAAAGAGCAAAATACCCCTGGAAAATGATCTCCGGAAACAGCTAAAATTGTAATACAAAGATTGGTTTAAAAAAAATCTTTCTTGTATAAAGCAAAGTATCTATCTTTCTGTCTATTATATAGATCAGGGAAATCTACAATGCATCTGATGGATTAAGTAGCAAGGGAAACTTTAATTTAGGAATGGGAAAAATTAATTTAGAAAAAGTGAATAATTTACAGAGCAATATATATCTCCCTGCGTAGAAATAAACCTCTCTCTCTCACGCACACACACACACACACACACACACTTTCTCTCTCTCTCCCCCTCTCTCTAACTCAAATATGGCTGAGTTGCGAAAATACTTTTCCACGCAGGGAGACAATATATAGCCAAAGAGACAAACAAACAGAAAAGGGTGACATTTGCCAGAAAACTGCTAATACCATTACCCTACCGGCGGCTGGCTGTTTGTAAGGAAATACTAGTATTTCACTAAAGTCCCAAAATGTTTGGCTTGGTACTTTGCCCATCAAAATAAATCATAAGGACAGCTTAGGAAGTACATAAAAGTATATCTCTGGATAATGATATAGGAGACCACAATAAATATAAGTTACACGTTCGAGGTGCTGTCAGTTATGGTGGCCAACCCGTAACTCACTCACTTAACCCTGGCTGTATGTTTGTCTTTTAATTACAATTAACAGGGCAGACGAACGTTTTCAAACTCTGGGAGGGATGGATGCAGGACACGAGAGGCTGTAAAGACATTGGGTTGTTCTGTTGACTGGAGAAGCCTGGCAGCGAAACTAAGCCACCTCTGGGTACGAGCCTTCGGGCAAAAGTGGGGAAATCTGTCTCTGTACACGGGAAAAGTTTGCACAAAACTGAAACCACTTCGTTTGAGGGCCGAAGGCCCTTGTTTGGGAGTGGGGAGGGGGGGCGGTGAGTTATCTTCCCAAACATCTCGGGAGCGGTAGGTTGTTAGCAGGCAGTACAGGAAACTAAGTTCCACAGCTGTTTGAACTACATGTAAGAGGGGACGCTTCCCAGAGCCTGTACACAAGGGCTTTCCACCGTCTTTTTATCGCTTTTTTAAAACAAAACTACATGTTTTGTTAGTCTTTAAAGTGCTACCAGATTTTTTGTTGTTTTGTAAAGTTTATTCTGTACAGACTAACTCGGCTACCCCCGAAGCTCCCATTAGAATGCTAGTCCCCAAAAATCCAGCTGTCAGGGGCAAACCAAAAAACAACACTCAACTCAACAAACGCCGACCGAAGAAGGCAATGTGCAAGCAAACTGGACTAAAGAAGAGAATGAGTGAAAATGGACTGACCTGAGCTGTTAATTGGATCCTCGAGAAACATGTGTGGCCGATGCTGGTACTTTCATAGCCCCGCCGGGGAAGTGGAGGGAATATCCAGGCATCAAACAATGGCTGAGAGGAGGAGTGAACCCCTACATGAGGCCATATGTCGCCGAGGTAAATCGGGACCCCAGGAAGGAGCATCTCATCTTCGACCACGGAATGATGGGACATGGGGGGCTTGAACTCTATGGGACATCTCTGGACCATTGTGCGCGCCTCAGCAGAATAAACTATGATCCTCCCTCCCCCCCCACACGCACACAAATTGTCTCGCTCGATGGCATTTACCGCCTGGTTTTAATCGTCACTTTGCAAAAACTTCCCTATTTTTTTAAGTGCAAAGGCACTTGGCGTGGGACACTACTGCGGCCATGGAGTAGGAGCCGGCTGGGGAATACGCCGAGGGAAGCGAGAGGAGAGAAGTGGCCGTAACTTCACCCTTCTCCCTTTTCTCCTGGTGAGAACACAATGCGATAACACGCCTTGAATCTGCCCCATCTCTCCCCCATTCCTATGGTAAAATCTACAAAGACGCGAGCAGTGAACGGTGCCTCTAAATCTATGTAGGGAGACACAGAAGGTACACGTTGTGAGACCTACCCGGGTCAGGGGGGCTGAGAGGTCACCCTGCCTGGCTAGAATAAAGCTGATGGGATAGAAAAGTTGTCCTTTCCGTGAACCCGGTATTGCCATTTACCCGAACTTCAATAAAGTATCGTTCAGGCTATCAACATGGAGGCGTCAGGAGGCTAAAAAGAGACTATGGGGCAGGCTGCTTGTAGAGAGGGACAATCATTTTTTTCCCTTCCCCCTGCTGCCTGGCTATATAATGCATTCATAATCTCCCTCCATGCCAGGAATTGTGTCATGGCCAAGTCTAAAAGGCTAAGTAAGATGCTAAATAATACTCAGCATCAAGCGGAGAAGAGGTGAGAAAGCTAAGTTAGTCTCAAAGAGCTGGAACAGAAAAGTAAGTGCAGGAATGCAAAGACATATACCTACACGTGACTTTATTTCATTCTATTAATTATTAGTAGTAGTAGCAGTAGTATTAATTATTTCATATGCAGGCCATACAGTAGAGAACGTGATTCATGTTTGTTTTGCTTCCTCATCGGACACACACAGAGAACACACAACAACAACAACAACAACAACAAAAGTCGCCTCGCATTCAATGCCAAAACCCACATCAAACAAAAAAACCCACCCACCCTTGATTATATTTCAGCAAGTTATGATGCACTTTGCAAAAAGGGGCGAGGGGAAAGTAGATCAAACTTTGAACAGTAATATTCCCACCTACTCCACCCCAACCCCCCACTAGGTTTGGTCTGCAGTACTAGCACAAGTGGGTTTCCACTGAGAGCGAGAGAGAGCTTGCCTATGAGTTCCCAGTTCAACTTTGTAGCAGCACCATTCATTATTGCAAGGTTAGCACTTTGTAGCTTTTCCTGTCTTTACACTATATATATATATACACGGTGGAAGGTGTCTGAAGACACTGCCTCTAACCCCTAGTAAAGGGAATAAAGGGTCTCTTTTTCCATGAACTAAAGAGCCCTGGGAGAATGCTTTGTTACAGATTATGGAGCTATTTCACTTTCTTTTATATAGTTGTTTTTACTGGTAAAATGTGTGTGAATGTCTGTTTCAGGCAAAGCATGATAGGAAGAGGAAAAAAATACACCACACTTATAATACATAGCTCTGCTTGGAGGGGAAAATGTTTACAGATAAACCGGGTGTCTGTTTACTACGGGAACATTTGTCTCCCATTACATGAATGTGGCTAAACAGGAGTGGAAAAAGCTGGTGGACTTTACATGTACAAGTTCTATGATAAACAACAAACATCAGCTATATCCCCCTTTCAGGATCTCTCACAATAGACTCTGAGGCCATTACTGGCTTAAGAGAGGGCTATACAGGTTTGGGGGAGAAAATAAATAAATACAGACCATGAGAAACAAATGAAATAAAAAGAAAGGTGGCGGAAAGATTCCCTTCCTCTAAGCCCTTTCATTCAGATGGAATAATCTTTCTTCTGGGGAGGGTTACAGAGACCTGGCCAACTAGGCTAATGCAAGGCATTGGGAGAGTGTTAAATGCTTGAAGAATAAATGTTTTTATTCAGGCCTGCCTGGGAATCTGACCTCCCTCCCCCATGTTATTTCAGACTGGGACAGTAGTTCTGCAAAGTGGCGAGCGACTGGGGCCTAGAAACCGGCGGTGGATGCACACACAACTCTTGCTGTTATCTCATCCTTCCAGGAAAGTAAACAAACATTCAATTTGGGGGACAAATTTCTTGCTAAACTTTCCACACCACTCTGCATTTCAGAACCCAAGAGCAATCCTGCCTTTTTGCCAAACCTTTCCCAGCCTTTGGAAGAAGATTAAAAGTAACCTATTACCTTTTATGAATGAACGGCTTCACATAATCTGGCAACAACAACAAAAACAACAACAGAAGTATAGAGAAAGAAAAAAAATCAGAAGACCCTTATATTAGGGAGGGGGGAACCAAGCACGGATGAATGATATTCTAACCCACATATATCAATGCTCCTTTCTCAGAACTAAATTCCCCCTCCCCCCCCCCTCCAGTACACGTTTGACTGGGAGAATCTGAGATTGAAACACAGTGACCAAGTTGTGATGTCATAAAATTTAGAGTACAGAGTTAATTTTACATATTTGTTTAGACTAAATTGAAGCAGTACGTCGTGCACATGGAATTAAGATTACAATCCTAGGATTATTATTATATTTTTCAGAGCAAGGGGAATGTTGACAGTAAAATAAGCCACCAGAGATTAAAGTAAAACTAATTCACACTCACTGGTTTATTGAACACTGGGACTTTCACATACACACTAAAACTCTTTATTGCAAGTTTACAATGATCATGTAAAATCAGTCCAAGAACACAAAGAACCACGACAAAAAAAAAAAAAAAAAAAAAACAACCCTAGCTACTGACTTTGTTTAAACCTTGCTCTTTTTTTTAAATATGCCACGATCCTTCCTTTTTCTGCCCCCCTTCTCCAATTTTAAACGAACAACTCGCCCCACCTGGTTGGTGTGATTTTTTTTTTAGCCTTTTTCACATTTATACAAAAGAATTTCAGAGCTCCATTTTATTTTCGCTGGAGCATTGTGCATGTGTCATGCAGAGGGCAAATAACTACATTCTCCTTTTTTTTCTGATTATTCTTTAAATTCGTCTCACAGAACATTGGCCTCTCTGCTCCCCCCCCCCCCTCCCTGCCTCACCCTTAAAAATAAATAAAACCCTGAAATGGCGTAAAAAACCCGCAGGTACTCGGTCACCTGGCTTCATGCTATGTAACATGCAGCTAAAGCTTGTGGTCATAAGGAAGACCTTACTGTTTTTTTGTTTTTTGTTTTATACGCACAGGAAAACTACAAGAAAAGAACCAAAATATATATATATATATTAGATTCTATAAATAATCAGAGTCAATTTTTGTGTGTGGGAGAGTGATATTGTTTATAACCTTGTGATATCGTCTGCTCGTTGATCCTGGTTTGTACCCGGCGACAGGTCCTCGCTGGGAACTGCGTTAGCAGCAGAAATGGTTCCCGCGGAGGAATTAGAAGGAGCTGAGGATCTGACTTTGGTATTGGGCAGCCTGTGGTCTTTTTTCCATTTCATCCGCCTGTTCTGAAACCAGATTTTGATCTGCCGCTCCGAGAGGCACAAGGAATGGGCGATTTCGATGCGCCTTCGCCGGGTCAGGTACCTGTTATAGTGAAATTCCTTTTCCAACTCCAAGACCTGCTGCCGGGTGTACGCAGTCCTGGAACGCTTGGGCTCCCCTCCATTGTAATTCGGATTCACTGGAAAAGCAAAGATGAGCATGAATAGAGAGAGAGAGAGAGAAGCAGACAGAACAGAGAGGGAGAGGGGGAGAGAGAGAGACACACACACACACAAGAAATCTGGAGTGGCTCAGGAAAAAGTAATCAGCTAAATGGGTTATAAAGAACTTCTGGCAGCCTAAGACTTTCTATTCTAATAAGAAGGGGTTTCCCTGGCTCCAAAGACTGAATTATTTATGCACCCCTCACAAAGCCTTCGGAGTTTCACACATACATAACAGAATGAACCACATGGCTAAGACTGCCCAGACTAGGTTGGCTATAAAATTTATGGTGGGTGTAATTACCCATTCCGAGTCGTAAATCCAGCTCAATTGTGCTAACCCAAAGACTCTCATGGAAGGGAAGGAAATAAAAAAAAAGCGAGTGAGAGCGAGCGAGAGCATGGTGTGAAAAGAGGAAGGAAGACAGAGCAGAGGGAGAGGAGAGAAAAAAAAAGTTGCCTACCCGTACTGACGTGGATTTTTTTCATCCATGGATAGACTATAGGTTGCTTAGAAGCTGTGTTGTTAGGATGCTCGGGGTTTGGCTGGTTGCAGGCTGGAGGGGCTGGGGAAGGAGAGGTGGAGGAACTGGAAAGAGCAGTTTGCTCACAGAGCTGCTGCGGCTTTTCTGGGAGGTGGTGGCCTCTTTGCGTTTGCCCATGGCCCCTTTGGTGCGCGGCTGGGTTGCCTGGAGCTTGTATATTGGCACAGCTGTACTGGCGCTCTGGGTAGTTTGCTCTTGGTGGTGGGTACAAGTCCTGATGGTGATGCTGAAAGCTGGACTCCCTTGTCCGGCTGTAATATTCCGGACTGTGGTCTGGGATGTAATTATTTTGCGAATATTCCTCGCATGGAGGAAATTTCGGATCGATGTAGTTAGAGTCCATCAAATAGGAGCTCATGATCATTAATTTCTGGAGTGGAAAATAATTTTTCTCGCTTTGTCGTTTTTCTGCTCCATAAAGCCCTCCTACAAGCGGGCGACCCCGTAAAGTTACTTTCACCATGTGACTCCCGCGGCCAATCACACCAGCCAGGCGAGTCCCCGGATAAGGAACCAAAAGCTTTTTCAAAATGTATCCAATTTGTGCGTGTGCGTGTGCGTGTGTGTGTGTGTGTGTGTGTGTGTGTGTGTGTGTGTGCATTGTTGTTGTTTGCTGTTGGTGTGGTCTCACAACTGGGAGCAAAGAAATCAGGATGGTGAGCAGAACCAACCAACCCCCTTCCCCCCCCCCCCCCCCCCCGACAAATGTGTAAAAATAAAATAATAAAATCCTACCGGTTTTTGTAAAGGGGGAGATGCCTGTGGAGAATATTGTTCATGTTACGCCCACCCCCACCACACACACACACACACACACACACACACACACACACACACACACACACACACACACACCGTAGGCTGGATGTTAGGCATCTGCCGTAGAATTTCCACCCCCACTCCACGATCTCGCAGTAGTAGAACAAGCCCTAAATGGGAAGATCAGCTATCACAGATGCCCAGAATATGTGGCATTTTTCACTTTAAATACATTCTGGAGTACAGAACTGCCCCCACTCCTAAAGAACATAAGGCAGGTTAAGTGCCCTTGTCAGTAAATGTGGTCCCCCCCCATCAAGGAATATTGTACACATATATCAATGGGTGGGGGTGGGGGTGGGGGGTGGAAGAGAACCAGTTACCTGAGAGCTAAAAGGGAACATGCAAATCATGGCTGAGTAATTTAAGAGTTCTCTGGACGCTCTCAACCTTTGCTCAGGCGATACCTCATTTCCTTGAACACGGATAGGATCTATTTGTGTATTAAAGAGCATAGTTACGCCGCCTTGATTCCCACTCAGAAGCCAGGAGTGCTCTTGGAGAGACAGCCCATTGCTTTGCTTTGCAAAACTACTTGGTGTGTTTTTATTCCTACTGGCTTTTGCAGGGTGAGTAGGCTTTGGGTTCGCCCTTCAGAATTCTGCCCGTCCCAAAGTTCCATGGGATACACGTGCATGAAGAGAAAGAAAGAAAGAAAGAAAGAAAGAAAGAAAGAAAGAAAGAAAGAAAAAGATGGTTCATAGCTCCACAACCAAGCAGAGAATTAGTTTCCTTTGCAACCTCCATTCAAAAGACCCATTTAACTAGCTGTTTTAAGAGTGTGTGTGTGTTGGGGGGGGGGGGGAGACTGAGATATCTGTAACCTATATTTTAAAAGGCTCCCCGCCCCAGATGGCAGGATAAACAGATGCCCTGTGCAGGTACAAAACCTGGAAACCGATGGCAAATATTTTGGAGAGTGCAGTTGTTGCAATTAAGGGTTTTATCTATGGCTTGCACTAGGCAGAGGGGCAGAGGGAGTCGGATTAATCCCTTGTACTGCTTGATAACAATTATAGCTGAAAATCATAGCTTGCAGGGCATCGCCATATTTTACTTGATAACAATAAAAGTGACACATAAAGTTAACTGTTTATGTTTTATTTATTAGACTAAACGTGCCAGCGGTGTCGGCGGCTTTTGGCTCATTGCTACAGCTTTTATGGGGTTGTAAAACGCCATAAATCAGTCACATGAAATGGTTGGGGCTTTTTTTGTGTGTGCTGTTGGCGGAGACTTCTGCTGTTTCTTCTTTTATATGAAAAGTAATAATGTGATTTTATTATTATTATGATCCTCATCCCCAATCATCATTATTATTCAGCCTACCTCTAACAAGCCACCCCCACGCCTGCCCTGGCAGAGGCAAAAGCTGTTTTGCACTTGAGTAACTACCTTTTAAAATGACATAACCAGTATTTGAGGATTTAATTAGAACAGCTGCAATTAAGGGAATCAAAGGAGAAAGCAGAACTTTACAAGGCTCTGGCATCGTCCATATACTCCCCTAGAGACGAATTTGTGACTCAGATATTCACACAAATTCGATTCTACAGGGTCCATATAGACGACTGTGTAATTTGGCACGTGTGGGGTTGAGGTTTGAGGGGGTGGGTGATGCTTGGAAATAATGCTCTCTGGCTGGAGGAAAGTTGGAAAGCAGGCAAAGACCACTCACTAAGCATGTTGCTTCAGACGTTTACAGCTGTGTCTTGCATTGCATATGTGTGATTGAACGTCCTGCCTCGCACAAAGACTCAGACCCCTATGTCTCTTGGCACGGTTGCACGTGGAAACTCATTTTTTGTGTGTGTGTTATTACCTAGCATGTAGGGTTTTTATTGGCATGGCTATCCCATGGCCTAATTGCTCACCCAGTGGATTTACCTACTTTATTAAAGTTAGAGGTGTCCCATCAAGTAGAACGATCTCTACAGAAAAGTGGCGAGGGGAAAGAGGGGGAAAATCATGCCAAAGACATTAGTGGAAATGGATTCTGGTATCCAAAACATGGATTCCAATTTATCCAGTAAATTCCTTTTCACTGGCGATATCTCAGGCTCTCCAAAACCCTGGACTCGTGCTGGATTCTGACCTTTATTGTTCATACTGATGCAAAAACTTTACTCCAAGGCTACGGAGATATTGACTAAAGATGTAGAGTTAATAAAGTAATTTTAGCTAGGCATGTCTTTTTAAATATATGAATCCGGGTAAGCCCCAAATGAGAGGGATAAAAATACCTACAGGTAGTTCTCTACGAAAATATTAGGTGATTATCCTAAACAACAACTAAAGAGTTCAAAAAAATCCAAGGCGCGAAGGTCACCCAAACCAATTTCTACCACCGAGTTAAAGACCTACAGTTCTAAGGCTTAAAAAAGCTTTTGGCTCATTGTTCCAGATGGCCAAGGGAGAACTGCAATTTTATTTCAATGACTTGCTATTCTTGTAGCCTTTGGACTTAATTGCAGATATTTAAAAGAATGATAATTTTTTATTTAAAAGGAGGGCCTGGCCTTTTTGCCTTGTCTATCTAAATTCATTTCCCCCTTTTATTTTGGTTTCCTGTACATTATTTCTAAACAATGCACAAAAATATCCCCCTTTCCATACACAGTTTTCTTTTTCTTTCTTTCTTTCTTTCTTTCTTTCTTTCTTTCTTTCTTTCTTTCTTTCTTTCTTTCTTTCTTTCTTTCTTTCTTTCTTTCTTTCTTTCTTTCTTTCTTTCTTTCTTAGTTTTTAGATGAACCTCCTGCTTTTAAGTGTTTGGCAGAATTTTTTTCTCCATAAAATAAGTCTGCAAGGACGTGTTAAGAATAGTTGTACAAGAATCTGGCTCTTTTGTCTATAACCCTCCCCTCCGACCCCTCTCTCTCTCTCTCTCTTTCGCCTCAATTTCCCCAGCCAACACAACAATGTCGACAAACAGTTTCGGACTGCCAACGCCAAGAGAAATATAGCCCCTCGAAAAAATAATTTCTGGTCTTTATTTCCTTCTCTACCCAGGAATCAGGTTGCAAAATATAGATCTGGTTACCATTTCGAGAACATTTTTGAGTACAAAGCGCCTTTCTGACAGTACTGAAGAAAAATAAGTCACTATTGTCTCTGCGGATTCATTGTCTTAGCTATTACCATACTGACCGTTTGGTAACCTGTACCTCAAGCCATTAGCAATCTGTGCATCTTAGAAAAATGAAGTATCTATCTACTGGGGTTTTGTTATGCAAGGTTTAATAATAATAATAAAACAGCAAACCGCACACTATGAACTATCTCTTCTTGAGATTCAGAGGAAGGAAATAAATTTGAGTAGAGTTTTATTTCAAGCATTTAAGGGTTTATTTTAAGGCGATTATTATACAATATGTTACATTAGTGTGTGTGCTGTGGGGGGAAGGCAGACAATTCCTTGCAGGAAAAAAATAGTTGCTTTTTCTGTGACATATGCAATGACATGCAATTAATTAAATTTTAATTTTTCTAACAACTTGAAAGCAGTAAGTGCAAAAAGACCTTTTTTTCTTTTTGTTCCTTCATAATGCAAATAGACAGGTCTAATTTATGCAAAGAAATATGCAAATGTTTAATTGATTTTTTCTTAACTCTGTTGTCAGTAAAAGTAATGAATCGGCCTAAAACGATTTTAATAACCCGAGCATGTCACCAGAAGTACTAGCCTTCGCATTTTTCTTTTTAGGCTCTTTAGTCTCTGAATCTGTAATAATGTAAATATTTACCCCTTCTTCCTAAAATATTAAAGATGAATTCCTGTTGTTTGTTTGTAAAAAAAAAAATATGCAAACCATTTTCTCAATCTCTCTCTTTCTCTCTCTCCCCCCCCCCCTTTTTTTTACTCCACCCGGGAATTCAATTTTCTTCAAATCTCGTTGAAAGTGGCTTTTTAAAAAGTGGGCCCATTTTAATATTGGTTAGACAGCGTGACCCGAATTTCACCTCAACTGTTTGACTTGATCCAATAGGTCACTGCCAAGGAGTTATTGATGGGGGAACTCCATTGAAATTTGTCTCCTCACAAAGGGCCTTTAGATCTTCTAGCTAGTTCAATAACTAGTTATAATGTAGAAGGGGAAAAATGAAGCCCAGAGGCAAACTAATTTGATGTTTCATTTTTATGCTGGAGAAATTGTTGGTTTTCTTTCTCTCACCTTCCCCCAGAACCCCCCTGAAAATCTAGTTTTAAGAACCCCTTTCGCTGAGAGGCGATTTGAATCTGTATTACAAATCCCTTTTTATTAGTGTTGTTGTTATTTATATGGGACCTCAGTGCATGAACCCTTCAGGACCTGAGCTATACAGAGGCCTAAAAATAACTTGCTGCTCCGTAGGAAACAAACTCTTGCTTTTAAAAAAATAGGATTATGTTTTAATAGATCAAAGTACCCAGGATGGGTAAACAACCTCTGTGTCCATTCTTTATAACTTCTCGTGTGATTTCATGGAGGTCGAAAAGAAAATATATGTCTTGCAGGTGTAAGAACTAGGAAACCATACCTGTTAAAGATGGTCCTTAAAGAATAACTGTTTTTTAAATGAAATTAACTAATAAACCTGGATCAATAAAGGTTTTTTTTATACTTTTATATAATATTTGCTTGCCTGGAATGATCCACATAGCTACAATGATCACTTCTTTTTTTTTTTCTCTCCTTGAGCCCCTTAAACCCTATTTAAAAGGCTGAAAATATATATTTTAGTTATAATCAATCGTTTCTGAATACACCCGTCTCTGTACCCTTTTCAGCACGGAGACCAAAAAAAACACCCCCCCCCCCCCCCCCCCCCCCCCCCCCCCCCCCACCTTTGATGGAGGATCTTTTTAAGTGAATTATAGACAGGCGATAGGGTTTCTCCTTGACTTTTTCTACACAAACAATACCTGTAATGACTCATCTCTTGCTTCTGGACCATAGGTTAAGTTGAAAAGAAAACATTGGTCTTCTACGGGTATGGGAGGGGTGAGAAGGTGCCGAGAGAGCTGTTCAGTGGGAAGTTAGGTGGATGTTATGGAATGGGATGGAAATATATACACACTTTAGACAGCTCTTGTCCTGTATTATTCTAGAAAGCTTCTTGTTGAGTGGCACTTACTAGCTTAACCCATTCAGCCTCGAAATCCTTTCCCAGAGCGAGCATTTTTATAATTACAGAGGGTGCGTTTCTACAGCTTGATTCTGCCAGTGACAGCACCTCGCTACTTCTGACAAGGACTTTGAAGATGCCTAGAGCAAAGAGGTTTGGGGCGTAGCCCCCAAGGCAGCAGAGCGGGTGAGAAGGAGAATATTAGTTACTTTAATTGTACAGGGGACTAGAAAACCATCCCAACCCGCCCAGGAGAGGTACCTCAATTTGAAGGGTCAGTATTAGAGTTGGCTACGTTGTCCTCTCACTTCAGGGGACTCTGACAAACCCTACTGTGCCTTCGTGTCCAGAAAGAGCCTCCCTCCAGCATATCGCCCTGCCAAAACGCCTCCTCTCCCCGCTGGATTCCCTTCTTCGCTGGCGCAAGGGACAACAATTCGGGCGAAGTGGGGGTCACACTTCCAGGCGCCCTAGCACGCTGTGGCCGTGTAAACGGCAAAGGGAAAGCGCCGATTTCTGAATCGGAGTCTATGGGGAAATAATAGGCCTCAGGTTGCTAGTCACTCCTGACACCCTTCGCAATTTAAAATCAACTCGGTGGTGGGTCTCTCTGGGGATGCGAAGCCATCACGGGACACTTTTTTAAAGCAAAGGGCAGCAACAGAGAACCCTTGGGGTTCGAATGACCAGACTGCACATCCCAGAGCTAGCTCTAAGGTAGGGTCTAATTAGATGAGATGTACCAAGATTTTCCTCCTTCTAGGTTATAGACTGGCGAGCGCCTGAATCAATAGCTAACTGTTATTAAAACCTTACAGATATCAATTCTCCTAGCCAGTGTCATGCATAGGGCTTTTATATTTAAAAGGTACAAGACTGACACACACATGCACTATACATAACTACACATTTACACACAGTGTATTGTGCATCTATATACTAAATGCATCAGATATATTATGAAGTGAAATGTAAATATTACCTATCCCGTATCTCAAATGAAGTATTTTATACCTATTCATATCTCTGCCTGTGAATGTTTACACACACAGCTAACACACCTATATGCATACTTCACACACACACACAGCGACGGACCCACAACTGTGTGTGTAGAAATGTTGGTGTAGGGTGATGAACACAGTTCTACGAGGCACTGGGAGTTAGTTAAGGAGGACTGACGAGGAAAAGTTGGCTGCTATGTTGACTTGACTCTTCTGCTTTCCAATGCTATCTGTGGATAGCTCTGCCCATCTCGATTTTCTGTCGATCACCCCTCTCTGTCCAAATATCTAAGGCATAAACTCACAACCCTGGTGTGTACTAACGAGTCAAGACGACACAGGGAATTCTGAAGAAACCTTTTAATTGCCTTCAGCTTCCAAATGAGATATCTGAATGTTACAAAATAACTTTCCTTGGGCGATGGAGAATGGCAACAATGGACCATCATGGTTGAAGATGAGTTTCTTGTTATCTGTAATGTTTATTTTTTTTCCACTAGGGTACTTTCAGTTTAATCTTGCACTGTGCCATAAACTATTATCTTAGTTAATCCCCAAGGTGACTCCATCAAAACCTTTTAATAAAACGTTTATTAGTTCCCGTAATTCCGAGGGTGGGCGCTTCAGAGCAGCAGGCAGGACTTAACTCAACTTCGGCGGCTGTGGCGTGTTTTAAAAATAAATTCAAGAAGTGTAAATAAGTGTGGCTCGACTCATCCCGCCGATTAGAATTCTGCAGGCATTGTCGTTTGCAGCAGTCATTAGTCAAGTCCACAGAAGCCAAAGGAGCCGCGGAGTTGGACAAGAGAAATCTCAGGAATGATATACAGAACCAGGCCGCTAGCATCAATTCAAACCTGATAAGGACCCGGCTGCCTTATTGCGCGAGGACTGGCTCAGCTCAATTGGGCCTCCGATGCGTTGAATAATGGGTTCGAATCCTGGAAAAGCTAAAGGGGTTTCACACCCCAAACCTGGCCAAAGGGCAAGGTAAACAGCCAGGGGACCAGAGATAGACACCCCCCTCCCCATGGGATGGGCAGGCAACAGATGGGTGGGATTCCACCCAGAGTTTAGCAGCTGGGGCTAGCTCCAGGAGCAAGGGGAAGGTGAGGCAGCAGAGAGCTCATCATAACAGGCCCCCTAGACCCGCAAAATCCTAGTTTAAGCAGCCATTTGGAATAAGTTAAGAAGAATTAGGTAGGAAGTCAGGCAGCGCCGCATGGCAGGAACCTAACATAAAATATCGGTTTGTTCATACTTCACTTCTTCCCTTACACATGGACCAGCAACTTTGAGCCTGGACTGGATTTTTTTAAAGCTTTATATATTTTTTCTCTACAGAATTAATTTCGACAGAGACAGGTACCCAAGAAAAAGCAGAGACAGATGTAACGTGTCACATTGTGTCTATGGGTAAATATTTCCCTAGCCCCCGACATTCAGATGTTTTATTCCTAGCCAAAGGGTCGGGAAAGCAAAACTAATGGGGGGGGGGGTCTTTTTGTTTTTAATTGGAGAATGTCTATTAGATAATTCATTGGCCACGTTGGCTGAATGCTCTCTCTCTCTCTCTCTCTCTCTCTCTCTCACACACACACACACACACACACACACACACACACACACACACACACACACACAATGCTATTTTATGGAGATAGCACTTTTCACCATGCCGAGGAGAGAGAGACAGAGCGGAAAAGACTCTGAAAGATACTCAGTACTACCACACAGAAAGAAGTTAGCCTTCAGCGCGGATTATACACACAGACGCTCATTTTCACGAGGGGGTCCAAAATGGATCGCTTTGATAATCGGTTAGTTTCTGGCTTAAGTGTATTTAACCAGATGTAGCAGTAAAGAAAACACACACAAAATCTTACTCTATCTGCCTACTGATCATGTACCTAACCTTTTCGCTCTCTGAGTTCCACAGAAAACTGCCCAGTGTGTGTGTGGGTTTCTATTTTCATTACTGCGTAGCCTGGTTAGAGCACAAATCCTAGTCATGTTTGTAAAGTATGGTTTTCTCCTGCTGGATACCATACATCACAGCCACAAAAGTACACAATATGGAGCAGAAGGAAAGGGAGAGGAAGGGAGGGAAAACAACCACCAACCTCTAGCCTGTCTTTAATTACATAAACCCATCAACCTAGCGGAATACTCGAAAAGGAAACCTAACACAAGCTCTACGGGATAAATCGGACTATTATTATTAACAACAACAATCACAACAACAGTGAAGGCTGCCCACCGCCCCAGGAAACCTTCACTTGACCTCTGTTTGGGCGATGTTTAAGCAAAATAAGTTCATTTTTTTTAGGGCAAATGGAGTTAACAAGGATCGCGAGGCCTGAAGACCGTTTTTAGGGAGATACTTGGGGCTACCTATATTCCCACTGTCTCTGCCTTCACATGAGGCTGGGTCACCAGCTAAGAGAGACAACCATTTTTGTTTCGTTTATTTTTTTTTAGCGAGAATAGTGCAGATGGACACTGGGCGTAATCGACCATTTCCAGATCTTAGCACGAGATTATTTAAAAAATTTTTAAAAGCCACATTTTTCCCGCGAGGTACCTTTGGGAATGGAACTAAAAACAGATCTGTGGAATTTACAACCTTAAAGACACAGACCCCTCACTTCCTGTGATTAGCGACAGATCAAAACGGACACCTACCTGCGTTTACAACCCCCCTCTTCCCCCTCCTTTCCTGACAGGGGAAAAAAAAACCTCCTGTAATAAAAGTCTAGTCAGCCACCCCTTTTGTGAAAGATGAAACAAAATATAAGCACCCACGGCTTGTGAGTCTAAAAAACAAGGACACTGGTTTTGTGAGAGAGAGAGAGAGAGAGAGAGAGAGAGAGAGAAAGAAAAGTACTTACTGGTGTTTCTCTCCATTTTGTCATGGCCAAACCTACAGAAAAGAAAGTTTCATTTTTTTAAAGAAAGATACAATAAGCTAATGCCCTAACGTGACGATCCATACACGCCAGCCGTGGGCAGACTGGAGCACTTTGCAAGTTGACTACACTTCCTTGTAGATTACACTCCAGTTCATGTTACCTAAACTCAAGCAAACTCTAATCCTGCCGCGGACAGAAATAAATAGAAAGGTCAACAGTAGCACCTCTCCCTTCCCATGTGATTATTTTGTTGTTGAGACATGAATTAGAGAAATCTGTTAAGTGCCAAGAGAGGATTTTGTGTGTCTGTGTCTGTAATATGTCTTTATGGATCTATACTAAAGGAGAGGAAAAAATGAATAAGATGCAGAGCAAAGACTCTAGTGAGGGGAGAATAACATGATATTTCTTCATTTATATCAAAATATCGTGCGCTTCGGCTACTATCACGTTTTGGTTTGGCTAGGAAAACAAACATGGAGTTTTAAAAATAATATAAGCAGCAGTCTGGTGAGTGGAACAATGAAGAGAAAGTGTGTGTGTGGGGGGGGTGAACACACTGGGGAAAGCTAGCCATCTCGTGAACGGATAGGCATTCGTGCGAGGGCAATAAGGGAAAAAGGGAAATCGCACGTTTACCAAAAATCGGTAACTCGGAATTCAGCGCTGGACCGGGAAACCTCCGATCAAAGCATCGTTTGACAGGAGCGCGCTTTTGAGGATCAGATGCTAAAGCGATACAATCAATCCCTCCGTACTATCTGCATAGGCAGATTTCTGCACCGCGCTTCGTAAAAGAGAAAAGAAAAGGGGGAAGGCGATGTTTAAAAACCACCGGGAGAATAACCGAAGCCAGCATCCTGAGACCACCTCACCCTTGGAGTGCACCTTATTTTAGCTAGCTAGTTTAATTTCTTCCTTCTACCTCCCTTTTTTCCCCAGCGCCTCGCTAACCTTATATTCGAAGGCATTTAGGACTCGCTCCTATGGGCCATTCGCACGCAACATGATTTCTTATAAAAAGAGATGATTTCTTTAAAAAAAAATTCCTACGGTAGGGAAATGGCAAATACAAATGTTGACTGTGGCTATTGCATTGATCCTGACACATAACACAGTTTTCAAACAATGTCATTCGCCCTTAACAATCAAAGCGGCCAAATCTGCTGAAGAAATGGGAATAATGTACCGGCTACACTGGAGAGGTTTTGTTTAATGAATCATAAAAGAGTTAAACAGTGAAAGACCCTCTGGAAAGAATATAATCTACATCTGAAGTCGCACCAAAACTTTCTTCCTGTGTAAGACTCGCAGAATCTTAAATATCTTAATGCCCATAACACATCTCAGAGCATTCTAGACTTTCTCAGTACTGTACCAATATTCGCTTTTAATACCCTGGACAATACCCGGCAACGTACTTTTAGACGCCTTGAATGGTTATTTTTCATTACGGATGTAGCATAGAAAAAAAAGGAAAGTGAATTACATGCGCTTAGTTTCATTTCCCCTTTTTTTCTTTCTTTCTTTCTTTCTTTCTTTCTTTCTTTCTTTCTTTCTTTCGAGGACAACTGGAAAATATTCTTTCCTTCAATTTGCCTTGCTTGGGAATTTCATAGAATCATAGCACACTAGAACTGGAAGGGACTTCAAGACATCATCTACTCCAGTCCTCTGCCCTCACGGCAGGACCCAGCACCATCTAGACAGTCCACACCAATTCGCTTGGGAATATTCAGACCTGCCCCTATTATAAAACCTCTCTACTTTCTCTTTGCTTGGGCATCCTCTTTAGAAGGCAGATCAAATATGGTGGCTGTAAAGGACCAGATAAAACCTTGCTTTAGGGCTATCACATATCTCTGGCAACTGCCCGCTCCAAACCTTTCCTATATAATCTTCCGAAGGGGATTAAAAAGTTATAACCCTACTATATTTTTTTTAAATGGAATGAGGGTCTCTGCACAGCAAGTCTTGTGCAAGGCGAGCACAGATGTTGGTTGCGTCTGACAATAGATAATAAAGTATCCCAACTGTCATAATAGGATGGAACCCAATTATATGGACTCGCAGTTGCTGCAGTTTTGGAACTGCTAACTCATGGTTTTCTGGCTCCTTGGTTCTTGTTATTTTATTTAGTTTGTTTACCTGTAACATAAATGTTCCCAGGACGATATGTAGGATTTGAACGTAGTAAAATGCCAGGAAATGCTGTTATTTCAACGCCATTTCCCCCCTCCTTTCCCAAAACAGGTCGTTTCAAATGTTGCGTGTGAATATTGTGCAGTAATTTCATTGAAGTAGGTTTTAGCTCTATTTCAATTCCAAAGCAGGCAGAGTGCTTCTGAATTGTAAATATCCCAACCTGACCGCACACAAAGATGAGTACATCTGAGCACTGTGATTTAACCTGGATCGGTGGCAAAACTTGGACTGTATTTCTGTTCCAATTAAAAACAACTCTCAAAACGGTGCAACTTTAGATAACACCGCAAGCTCATGCTAATGTTGGGGGGAGGGAAGCAAAAGGAAGGTGACTGATATGTCACATTCGCTTCTGCTACTCAAAACATGTTTAATTTTTTTGTCTTGTTTTTAATCTATTTTAGGGCGTGTGCAACCTCTCCCCCCTTTTGACTGGCGAGCAGTGGGCCACGTGACTCCACTCTGCGCATGCCTGGTGTGATCCTTGGGCTAAAAGTCCACAAATCTTCCAGGCAAAACTTTCCATCTTCTCGTGATGAAATGTTAGCCCACCACATACACATTAAGAAAAATAATAATACAGCCACGAGTCATAGGGATGGGAAGGCAAACACTGCATTCCTCAAAGCACTTCAGAAATATTTAGCTCTGGAGGAACCTACATTAAAAGTAGAGATTTCACCGGGCAAGAATGTCCCCTCTTGGAGAAGATGAAATGACCCAGCCAGTCTGGGCCCGGATCAATCTTGTTCTTAAAGCGCAAACAAATAATGGACTTTGGGGATGCGAGTTGCAGGTGGAAACCAATTGAATCAGATTATTTGGGCGCGAGAAACCCTTCCCTCCTCTGCAAATCGGAGTTGAAACCCAGAGCTCTTATCCTTTGCAGCCACGACCTTCAGAAGTGCCGCTTCTCCTTCTGAAGAAACTTCTTAACGCGAGGAAACTTTGGGATCTTGGCGCTTGAGAGAAAAGGGCGTTGTCAGACCCAAAGCTTCTGGGAAGACACCGGGTTGGTTCCAAGGGGGGGGGGGATTCCCTGGTAAAGGGAGGGGATTGGTCCCGCTAGATATTAAAATAACATTTCTATATGGAGAAATGGAGGGGGGAGGTTTGGATATGCCTCCCGCCGTCACAAAGCTGGAGTACAGCTAAGCCTCCGGCCTATTCTACTCCAGCACCCCCTTTGTTGTGTTATTCCTGGACCTGGAACAAGTTGGAGGTCCTGCAAGAAAAAGCGGGGGAAACCCACGTGCGGGCTCCCCCCTCGGCTTGCCTTGAGGCCCACAGCAAATGAAACAGCTGCGCACCTTCCGAATTCGCCCAGCGCTTTGCAGGACAGAGCTGCGCTTTGGGCCCCAGAGAATCTACAGTTCTAAGCTTCCGCGTTTGCTGGCTGGGAGTCCCTTCCCTCGGGTTTTTTTAACCCCCTCCCACGTGGCCGAGAGCGACTCACCAGTCCGAGTTTTGTTGCAGAGAGCAGGCCAAACCCATCTCAGCTTCCCCAGGAGAGAGCTCTCACGCCAGACCCCACCGCACCATGAAGGGACCCTAGAGCTAACCCAGGCGTACCCAGAAGTGGGGGAAGGGCAGAGGAACACACATATGGCTGTGGAGGTAGGCTGGACATGCAGCTCTTTGGGGGTGGGGGAGGGAAAAAAACAGACCATAAGGGGAACACCAGAGAGCTTCTGGCTTCAGAGCCTTTTTGGAAAAATCTGGTCCTAATTATGAGGCTACGGTTCTGGAAATTTTGGCCCATAATGGAGAACCGGGTCAAATATAAAAAAAAAAAACCACGAGGTTGCAAACAGAAATCAGCCCCATGTTGTAACTACTCAGAAGTAAATAAAGTTACACATAGAGTAAATGAGGCCCAGTGGTTTTTTTCTATAATGAATATGTATGAGTAGATCTCTGTACAGACACCCATGACTGGGTGTGACCCTTTGAAGGCTGAATACACATGCAGGGTGATTTTATGGGTGCATGGACGCACATAGTATCTACATATACACAGAGGTAAATACTGGACACCCAGGGGGTTTTGCGTAGAGAAAATAAGCATACACTTCAGTAAGAATTGCCCCTCACTAGAGCACTACAGTTGGGCTGCTCTTAGCACACCCATGTGAAAACCTGGCCCCACTCAAGGCAAGGTAATTTTCCCAGCGGAATGAGGATGGCTGATGTCACCTCCTCCTCTACAGAGAACAACCTCTCTGAAGGCGCGTGGGAATTCCACAGGCCAGGTGGAGTTCTCCTCCGGGCCTCGGCAGTGAAGGGGAACAGAACCGGGCCCAGACCTTTCTGCAGTCCTCAGCAAGCCTTTCTGCCTGTTAGCAAGGGGTGAATCTGTGTCCCCGCGCCCATCACTAGGGGAGGCGTCGTTAGGCCTGAATCAAATTGAGCGCGAGTGGATGTGAGATTGTGGGGTTGTACGGAGGGGACCAGACCCATGATGGGAGCCGCACGGACTGGGCAGCTTCTTTTAAACATGTATGAAGACCCTAAGTAACATCAGCAGCACCCACGTGAAGGCATCTGGCCTCCGCATACAAACAAGGGCCTATGGTCACAGTTCTTGCTTTTCTGCCCGGGGAGGGAGGTTACAACCTTCCCAGTGGAGGGAGAGTCCTGATTTTCCAACCCCTCCTGAAAAGGAAGGCTGTTTGCTCGGTGGAAATCCTCCTTTTTTCCCCGGGAATCCCCGTTTCATGCAGGTTTGGCAGACAAAGACCCTAAAGTTTAATGAGCATTCTCCTCCTTCCTTCCCTCCTCCTCCTCCGCTGGCTTCTTTTGTGGGGTGTACAGCATGCAGAATTGGACCCTTTGGGTCAAAGGCCAGCTCCCAGGAAGCTCCTATTAAGAATAATGGATTTCCCTCCCCCCACCACCATTGTTCAGAAGTGTGTGTGTGTGTGTATCAGCCATTACATCCTGTGTATGTCCCAGTCATTAGACCCAGGGGGCGGGGTGTGTGATATTGGATCACGTGTGTGTTTGTGTATCAGTCATTAGATCCAGGGAGTGTGTGTGTGTGATTCTCCATTGTTCTCAGTGGGATGTACTTGGCCCCTGAACAGCCAAACATTTTATATCTTCACACCTCCAGACCTGTCTCCCTCACAGATAGACCCCCCCCCACACACACACTCCTCCGTCCTTTTCCTTTGAACTAGGAAAAAAGTCCTCTGTTTAACACCAGGATCGAGCGCACCCCAATCCACCCAAGCGCGGTGCCATAGGATTACACACTTCTCTTGACACTCAGGTTCACAGAGCTCTGTATGAACCGGGGAGGAGGGGGAATGTGGCATGTAAACAAACCCAGGCACGCTCATAAGTACAATCGGAGCAACACACGCAGAATTACGACTGGGATTTCTTACCGATTACCGGTCAGTGCTACCTTCCCTGACCCTCGCCCCCCTCCCCCCGGCCCCTTTCACTGAATATGACAGCTCTGACTTTGAACAGGACACGCTGTTTGGAGTGAGCTTTTCAGAGATGAGCCCCGGTCCTGCCTGCCCCCAAACTGTCCCTGCCTAGGATTGTGGCCAATTATCTCGAAGGGAAACCATCCCTGTCTCCAGGCTACATGTAAACAGGGCTTGGACTCCTGGCCTGCCCCGTTTGGGGTCTCCCGCATTGTTCCAGTTGGAAACCTGTCCCGGAAAACCCAAGGACGCAAGACGACGAAGAGAAACCTCTCCTCCTTGTGGAATGGGCAGCGGCGGGGGGGGAGGGGGGGGGGGGGGGCAGGGGAGAGGTATCCAAAAAGCGAGGACCAGGGATGAGCGATCGGATCATATTCTTCCGAAGAAAACAGAGCTGCCAAGTGTCTATTGCCTTAGATCTTATCTGCGACAGGGAGTTTACAAATTCTTCGGCCTGTCTCCAACCCTGCCTCGCTCAGAGTTCATGCCTGCCTATAACACACCTGCCAACAGCATCAAAGGAGCGCAGGAATCACGCTTGCAGATTTCTCTCCTGCGCGACCTCTCCCCCCCAGCAGTGCGCATGTTCATCCCCACCCAGCAAGCTTTAAAAAAAAAAAAAAAAAAAAAAGAAGCAAGCTCTATATTGTGCTCCTTCAAAACAGCAACAAACAACAACAACAACTCAAGCGCGAGCCGAAATGATCTGAGCAGAAAAAAAAGTGGGGCGAATCTAAAGCCCAATCTTTCCACCTTTCGCTTTCTTTCAGTATTGTATTGTCGAGAAGGGAAGGTGGGGTTGGACAGGGGGGCGGAATGGCTCTTTACCCAGTAATATCGAGAGCTTTCTGGCCTTATCTAATTTCCACAAGCCCTGGGGAAGGAGGGAGGGGGCTGATATTCCTTCTAGATAAAGTTCCTGCTTGTTGTTCGCTTGATAACCCTTCCCCCGTCATTTAAAACGCCAGACATACTAGTTTCTCATACAGCAAACAAACAAACAAACAAAAAGCAAAGTCCTGCCTTTAGAACACCGCCCCCCTCCCCATCATAGGATACACAGAATTCCCACGTTCTATTTTAATAAGACTCACTGGATGCAATGGGGTTTTTCCCCCCCAGAAAACGAGACAGAAGGGGGGAGGGAGGGGAGGGAAATTAACTTACTTAGAACGCTTGGGATCCATTTGGTAAGATGTACCAGTCTGAGACGCCGTAATCCACACTAAATGCCTTGTCCCACTGTCCCAGCATTAAGCAGCTCTAGCAGCTGCGATGGTTGGACAGTTTAGATTATATATGATGTAAATATATTGTGGGTTTGTCAGCTCCCCCAAACCATAAAACTTAGTTTAATGACATCACGTGCTCTCTGGGAGCCATTCAGGGCTTTTGCTTAGGGCCATCCACATAAATAACCTTCAAAAGTTTTAAACTACTAAATTCACATAGAAGCCATGCGTATTTCTGCTAATGTTCTCATGTTCTCAGTGAAACTAAAAGGCCTTTGCTCAATAATTATGGTGATATTAATAGTAATAATCATGCGGGATTTTTTTTTTAATGGAACTTTGGTCTGTTTGGTTTTTCTGGGCCATTTTAAGTTCACACTGGGGTTGACACGGAAAAGGTAAGTCATTTTTTATTTCCTTCTTGTTTTTCAGAGATCTTGGGGAAAGGATTGAGAGGAAGCAGAAAAAAAAACTATCAAAAATGAATCAGTCCTGGGACATGACTCTTTAAAAAAAAAAGAGGGGTTGAAATAAATCTTACCCCCCACCCCAGGAAAGCAAGGCTTAACCTAATTAATCATAAATAAACCAGACTGCTGCTACGCACTATGACGTTGAAAAAGTTTGGAATTGTGTGTGTTAGGTTTTTTAAAAAGAAACAACAACAGAAATAAGCTACCAAAACCTCTCTCCTCCCTCAGGTACAGCAAAAATTGGTCTGATTTTGTTAACCCTTAACTGTCAAGTCTAATTGTTTCTTGACAGCTTACCGAGCAAGAAAAAGGAAAGATGTTGACGATTTAATAAAGAGGAATAAGACCAGGTACAAAACTATTTAGCTAGTGAACAGCCACCAGTATACGCCAAATTATTTTCTGTGCATGAGCAATTTCTCAATAGATTTACACAGCATGGGTAGAAAATAAAAACCTACCAGGATTAGTTAAAGAACTCTATTATTCTATTTGTAATTACCCAAGGCCCACATAGTCAAGAGGGCCAGAGCGTTAAGCAAAAACTGATTCAGACAGCATGAAATTTACAAACCAAGTTTTGATTTGCTTAGCAGTATTTCACTGTAATGGACGGAGAAATGACAGTTCTGCCAGAAATAGGAAAGAGATTTTCATCTGACTGTTAAGTGACAATAAAATGAAACGTCCCCGCCTTTCTGAAAGCATCGCTTGATCCTTGTAACTTGCCTCATAATAAGTAAACAAGAAAAGAAAGAAACAAAAAGTATACGACGAGGTAGGGTCAGGACTCTCGGGTTAATAAGAACAGCCATATAGACACTCCACACTGGAGCACGCAGTAGTAATTGGACCCTTAAAGACTTCCAGACTGTCACGAAAAGAAACTTTTGTTTCCAGATTCAGGAAATTGTTCCATTGTTTGAAATGTGTAAAGGAAATGCTGTTAAGTTTTATGGAGCTATTGGCTTCTTCGAGCATTTGTTTCTGCTGTAAATAGTTCACAAGACACACCAAGGGTGACCTCAGTAGTGTGTGATGTCTATACGGATAGTGTGTGTGTACACCCAGGTATAGACAAATATCTGTCGTATATTTGTCTATACCTGCCTATTCATGTGTATACACACACTTTGCTTTCTCTCGCTCTCTCTCTCTCTCTCTCTCTGTCTTTATATATATACATACACACACATATACACAAAACAATACTCAAGAGTATTAAATTAGGCCAATCACGTATAATAATAAAATAATAATAACAATAACAATAATAATAAAATATGAATAGAAAATAGCGACTGTAAATACATTTTAAAGTATCAAGTTTTCCTCTATAAGGTTTTCATTCTGCTCGCAGATGGACTTCATTCTGCCTTCCCGTAAGTAACTGCGGGGGGGGGGGGTGCCATTGATTTCAGTGGGGCTGGAAGTGGGCCTGTGGGCCGCTGAAAGGCCAGGTGCGTTCACAGGACTGTGCAGACCCCCAGATCCTGCACCACAGCCATTCCAACCCAGGGTTCTTATGTTGCTTCTCAAGCTGCCCAAAGAGCGTTCCGGGGTAGGTTGTGTAGGCAGGGGGGTTTCTCGGAACTAGGCATTTGGGGCAGTTTTTGGAAACGGTCTTCCTGGCAGAAGAGGCCCTCAGTCAGTTGGGGGACATGAATACCGAGCCCCAAGCCAGTTCACTTGGTTTAGAAGCGGAAGCCAAGGCTGCCATGTTAACTGCACGTTGGGAGTCAACAGCCGGGTTTCACTTTATTCAGAGCTTCCTATGCAGCGCACGCTACAGCCAGACGACCCCACCATTGGAAAGTACGCACCCCTCGTAGCTTCCAGGTCTAGAAATGTCCAGAGCCTTTATTCTGCCCCCCTGTTATCTCAAAGAGAGATTTTTAAGCAAACTAGAACCAGGAATTGAATGCCACTCCAGGAAAGGACAAAAGCGGGCTGTTCATCTCAGCGGGCACGCCGAAGTTTTGCATTCTTTAGTGTTTATTTAATATGACAAAATATAAGTTCCATGGTCTTTCACATATGAAACTGCCACCAAATAAATATACGGAGTACATTATTGGGGGGGAAAAGTTATTAAAATGGACTACATGTAAACAAAGATGTATAAATTGTTTTGTTTTTATATACTTTTTAGCATTTAGCAAATCTACGTTAATTACGCAACAAATAAATACACAATAATATTAGGTCCAGACATTTCATTCCCCACCTCCCCACCCCTGCCCCCCTCCATGCTTTACTCTTCTGCACAGATATTTCGGATGATTGCTCAGGTCGATTATTTCATAGTCCAGTCCTTTCTTTTCATATGCAAATAATAAAATAATAAAAGCTAAGCCCGAACAAAACAAAACAACAAACAAAAACCCACTAGTCTCAAGAGTTTTTACCGTGTTTGAGGAGAAGTGCATCTAGGAAAAAAAAAAAAAGCTGTGGCCATATCCAACCCACGTACAAGGTAAACATTTTTCTTTTAGACTTCAGAAAGTGAAAGTGGAGAGAAGTCAAGTCTTTTATGCAGCGCTCCAGAATACAGAGGTTAATTTGCATACAATAAAATATAGCAACATTTTTTCCTTCTATTAAGCAGGCAGTTAAGGAAGATTCTGTGAGTTTAGACAACTTACTTGGCGTTTTTTCTCCCTTAGGTTAGTATTGCTGTTATTCTTACAGTACTGATCAAATATAACCCATTATCTCTGCGGATTGTTTTTGAGCAACATTATTATTATAACACCCCCCCCCCCTTCCCCGAAGAAAAGAACGTACAGGTTAGAACACTGAGTAACAATCTAAAGAGCTATATACTAAATTCTGCAGGAAGCTAAGGGTAGGTTTTTGCATACTAATAAGATAACTCCTTTGTCTGATGGATTTGTGAGGGTATGTAACACAGTCTATTCAGCAATACGACTCCCTCCCCACCCCAACAAGAAAAGTTTTCTGAAGGTAGATTACAACAAAACTAGTGTAAATATTTATTGACCCTCTTCTTAGAGAGTCGCCCCTCTGCTTAGAGGGAATCTTTGCTTTTCAGTTTGGAATCTTTCTTCCATTTCATTCTCCGGTTCTGAAACCAGATTTTTATTTGCCTCTCGTTTAAGCACAGGTTGTTGGCAATTTCAATGCGCCTCCGCCTTGTGAGGTATCTGTTGAAATGAAATTCTTTTTCTAGTTCCAGAGTTTGGTAGCGAGTATAACTAGTTCTGGAACGTTTGCCATCTGTTTCTGGAAAATAAAAGACACCACATGAAAAGCCAAAAACAATCAGGTTTCAAAAATAAATAACCACACAACAGAATATAAACAAGTCCTCTTGGTTTATACCCAGGGCATCTGTGTCTACCCGGAGCACCAGGGTTTGACAAGGGTCAAGGTGTAACTTTCTCCTTTTATAAACACCTTCCGATTAAAGTTTGTTTGGGTTTTCTTTAAAGATCAAACGTGTGCAAACTGGTCAGAAGAGAACCTGTTTCCTGTGAAACACTCAGAAAGTGGGCAAAAGAGGGAAATATATTCGCATGGGCTGGATTTTTATCCTGAAGAAGGTGGCAGGAGTAAAAACAAAAAAACAAAAACCAAACCCAAGTCGATGGAACAGGGATGACTTTTTTATACGGTTTTGTTTCATATTTTTAGAAAGAGAAGCCTAGAAGAACGTGTGCATTTTTTTAAAAAAACCTCCAAAAATTGGAATATTGCCTTTTATACACGTTTTGTTTCTATGATCCAATTATGCTGTCATAAATTTGGGCGTATATAGCCTCTAAGCCTTTTAGTGGACAGTTTTACGAGCAATTGACGCCTTAGTCGTAAAATTTACGACCTTAGGTTTTTTTTATTATTTGCCCCGTATGGCCTATAAAACCAAGGCAAATCCTGTGAAACAAAATCAAGAAGTGAAAGTTTACCATGGCTCATGTGTAGTTTGGTCATCCACGGGTATATTTGTGGTGGTGGCGGCTGCTGCGGTTGTTGCCCTCCGTGTTGTGCAGTTTGCACCGGCTCCGCTTTGATCTCGCTAGTGCTTTTAGATCTATCCTCCAACGCCGTGTTACCAGCCTTCTGACTGTAAATTCCAGGGGTCAGAGGAGTCTGGTCGTCTCTGGCTACAGAGTGGCCCGAAGAACCCATCACTGTGCAGGCAGGTCGCTCGGGGTTATTTCTAGGGCTTGAAGACATGTCCAAACCGCCCAGAGAGTTTGAAGAACCAGAGGATGGGAATGTCATGCTTAGATCCAACCCACTGTAGCAATACCTGGATGACTGAACTTCAGACACAGATCCATAATTCCCATAACTTTGCATGGTATAGGCAGAAGCATTTTGACTTTGCTTATAGAACGAATTGGCTACGTAGGAACTCATGTCGGATTTTTTTTTTTGCACCCTTTTGATTAGACTTGATTTGTGGCCCTTTGAAGTTCAGGGGGGTTTTTTGTTCTCTAAAGTGCAGAATTTATAGGTGGAGATTCTTCTTTCTTTATTCTCTGCGCGCTGCCCAAATATGGCATGTTTAAATAGAATCACGTGACGGCGTGGGCCAGTCATAAATTTGGCTTGATGACCCCAGGAGGTTATTGATGGGAGCCTGTGAAACGCATCTGAGATGTTGGCACAGCCGACGAAAAGGCCCCAAGTTAAAAAACCAGGACCACGCGTCTGCAGCGTCACCTGGTGCCAAGCTGGTGGTACGACGCTTCATAAAATACGGCTCCCTATGCCCCCTCGGGGTGTACATTGGGCGTGAGGTGGCCAAACGTGCCCAACTCTGCAGCCTTTTCAGACATGGAAGATCGGGTTTCAGAAGCGGACAGGGCCTTATCCTCTCGGGGGCCCCCTCCCCCTTCTTTGGAGTGGGAGAAAGCCAAGGATGCGAAATTTCCGTAGATCCATGCAATAAGATGCTCTCGCTTTATTTTCTTTGCGCGCCTATATTCGGTGGCTACACCGACAGCCGTGAGAGAAACGCACGTCCCTAGGTGTGTTGGGGTGGGAAGACGGTTCATGTGTGTGTGTGTGCCTGTGTGCACATTTGCATTACAATGGATCGGTTTGTGTATTTACTGTAGACTAAAAGACTTTAGATTTTTTC
Source organism: Pelodiscus sinensis (assembly GCF_052426305.1). Lineage (NCBI taxonomy): Eukaryota > Metazoa > Chordata > Testudines > Trionychidae > Pelodiscus > Pelodiscus sinensis. The sequence continues at coordinate 15,675,301 of NC_143082.1, forward strand.
CTAATTCGCAAAAGCGCGCTAGTCTGACCTCTCGGCCATTATGTTTTGTTTTGTTAGAACAATGTACCGGGTGTGCATACATCTGTACACATATCTACTAGCGTTGTGTGCAATCGATATTACACACCCTCTGTTCCATATCTAACCTACTGCACACATATACTGTGTATATTGCATATATGTATACATTGTGCATTTGGATGTAGCTGTGATTTATCATCTGAATCTCCCGTGATAGGCAGCGCTACGCGGCAGATGTGAGAACACACATGCACGCTGTGTGTGTGTGTGTTATGCGATGGGTTAATACCAGTATTCAGGGACAGTGAATCCCATCAAGTGTGGTGAATGAAATAAACACGTACGATGGTTTATCTTCGGTATGTGGGGGCGGGAGGAGGGGGACGCTCTTAAGTATTAAGCAGGGTTGCTTCTGTCATGGAGCTACAGTCATGGGCGAAAGTTTACAGTTTCGGTTCCTTTTCCCACTGCAGTTTCCTGCTGGAAGAAGTAGGGGGACCCTGTCCCTGATGCTTCCTGAGAAATTAAGTCCCCTTTCAAGAGTGTTTAATTTAAATGCTTGCATGACAATATGAACCATTTTGGCTGGCCCGCCTTTACACTAGGAGATGTGCGTGTTATGATATACACACAATAGCAACCAACAACTTCTATGTCAGGGCGGGTTGCTTTACATTCTAGGACAGTCACACACGTTGTTCTAATTTTTCTATTAAAGCTCAGACTAGGGGAAGAGCAGTTGATTTTATTCTAGCCTTCCTGTTTCCAGCCCTGTGCACCAAGCCTACTGCCTTGTAAATGCCTGTTTTACTCTCCTTTCTGATGCTGTTTGAAGTAACGTACACAAGCGGGGGTGGAAAATAAGCCAATTCTGGGATCATAAAACCTCCCTGATCTTTTTAGGGCGACTGAATTCAACCGCATCCTGGCTGTTGAATACAAACTTCAAGAGAATGGTGGGGCTTGCAGGAAAGATTTCTCTCCCAGTAGGTGTTGGACACAGAATATTCGTACCCCTGATAAAATGTCTTTGTACCGGTTATGCCCCAGAGGACATAAAATGTAAGTTGCGTTCAAGCCTTCGTACCATTTGATCTAAATCTACAATACACGGTGGGGTAATAGCGTTATTTATTTCATAGGTGGATCTTCTCAGTTATCTCCCTTGAGTGCCAGCTGCTTTCTAGAAAGGGTCTAAGTAACTCTGGAAAACTGGGTGTGATTGCTTACAGCTGAGTGTTTATTAACAATTTCAAATGCCTTCATTGTGTATTTTGCTTATTTGTTTGTTTGTTTGTTTATTTATGTATTTATTTAGTTCAAAACCGCCACCCACATTCTTGAGTCTGCGATTTGACTAATGTGGTTTCCAATAAAAATACGATTTGAACTTTGGGCGGCCCTTTTTGAAAAAATAGTAATGATAATAATAATAATTAATCAGGGAGCGAGAGGTATGACACAGATTGGTGATGCCCTTCGACGATACAGTAACGAGACTAAATAAAGGAGACAAAGTCTCCCCTCTTCCCCCAAAAATGTCTGCTTCCTCCTTTGGGCTACTTTTGAATGAGAAGTCTGGAGGAGAGGTGTGCGCGTGGGGCAGGAGGATAAAGGAATTTGATTTTAAGAGGGGTGCGGAACCACACAGAGAATAAGTAAACTTTCCAAGAGGCGCTTCTCAACAGGAAGGGTTCCAATGGAATCTCAGAGGCCAGTCTGTAAACTTTAAAAATAATATTCAGTTTTTATTAAATACTCAACAACAGTCCTTTGGACATGATCTTTATACATGGGAGGGTGTAACACAAGATTTCTCTTTTTTTTCTACCGCTATAGACCTCCATTCACCTTATACTGTTGAACATTACAGTGCTAAACATAAATATAAATACAAGAGACCACAAATACAGCTAAAAATATTCACACAGAAACTGTCACAGTTTGCAATGATGAGCCAGGTATTGTGTACATACAAGGAGGGTTACTTTTGAAAAATGCTATATTTACGTGGAAAGCGATTTCAGGGGAATCTCTCTCTCTCTCTCTCTCTCTCTCTCTCTCTCTTTTTCAACATGGCAGGAAACTCGTTTTCTGGAGGGTCATCCTAATAAAACAACTGCATCGAGTCCATTTTACAAGGGTCATCCCAACACAACGAGGCACCGCTACAGAGTAATTTGCCTCCTCCGAGCCAATTTCTTTCTCTCTCTCTCTCTTTTTTTTTAAAGGAAGAAAACGGTGTGGCTTTCCACACAGTGCTCAGGCAGTGGGGGTAAGGGAGGGATTATAGTCAAAAAACCTAAAAAGGATTGTGGAGCAAGTTATGGACTGAATATTGGGGAGTGGGGGAAGGTCTGTCTTTCATGTCCACGTTTGGCACTTCTTTTCTTTTAATGTAGCCAAACACATAAGTTGTGCCAGTGATAAATATAGCGCGTATGCGGGGAGGGGTGGGTGGGCGGGGGGGGGGAGATCAGGGTGCTGAACCATTCAATTTTCACTCCTTTTGCTTCTCCTCCTCTGTCTCTTCTCGCTTCTCTTCCTTTGCCCCCAAGCTATCTGCAGCTGGCCCCGAGCCTGCGCCTGCTCCCCCCGACAAAGTGGAGCTCAAGTTACTTTCTTTTTTCCATTTCATCCTCCTGTTCTGGAACCAGATTTTGATCTGGCGTTCCGTGAGGCACAGTGCATTGGCGATCTCGATCCGCCTCCGCCTGGTCAAGTAGCGATTGAAGTGGAATTCCTTCTCCAACTCCAGGGTCTGGTAGCGGGAATAGATCTGTCTCCCCCTCCTGCGATCCGCTCCATAGCCGACTCCTAAGGATTCAGAAACAAAGCAAACTAAAACGAATTAGGAAGGCGCCCAAGACCTTAGTAAAACCCCTATTTTGAGCGCTACAGTCACAATCTCGACTCCTCTTCCATCCCCTCCCCTCAATCCTGCACCCCCATCGCCACCCCCTCCCTCCAGTCCTGTTTACCCAGATTCAAGTTAACACACTCAAGCCCTGCAGCACAAATGATTTCCAATCTGGACACGCTTTGCCCAGCTTTGGAGGGAGTTTGGCTTTCATTATTTCTCCCCCTCCCCAAACTAAAAAAAGGAGGCAGAAAAGAAAAGCTGGGTTTGGGCCCCTTAAAAGTATTACCTCCCCCCCCCCCACCTAGAAATACACTCTTCCTCTTTTGTGTGAACCACACCATTTCATAAATTCCCACGGAGAAATCTGTCACAGGAAGGGGGGGGGGGTCCTTTTTACACAACTCCCCCCCCCCCAAATAAAAATGTACTTCCTCGGCCATCATTCAAACTTATTTCACCTACGGAATATTTTGTACTTAACTCAAAAGCAGACCTGGCTGCACTTTATTATGGATATTTTACACTCTCGATGTCTTTTAATTAGAAAGAGCATAACAAGCCATATTTGCTTGCAACAACTTAACAAATAAAAGGCCTGTAGCGGCAACTGTGAAGGAGCTATATTATTGTTTTTATGGGGCCATAAAATAGGAGCTGAGCCCCGCTCTGCTAGAGAGATGGTCGTAAAGATGGTTCAGTTTATTTAATTTATATCTCCAAGCTGTAAAACTTACCACTGTGGGAGTTCATACGCTGCATCCAGGGGTATATTTGAATGCTAGTTTTTTGCTCTTGCGAAGTATTCCTGCTTTGGTCACTGGTAAAATCCTGTGCAATTGAAGTCTGTGTATTGTGTCCCATAGAATTTTGCCTGCAGCTGGAAAGCATGTCTTTTTCTTGGTAAAAGGCATTAGATCCATAGTCATAGGGTCCTCGGCTGGAGCTAAATACAACATTATCTTGCGGTGAATAAAAAGGAGAAGAGTAAATCCGGTTTTGAGCAACGGCGGCTCCATAGGTAGAAAAATGCCTGACGGGGTCATAAGCCGTTGAATTGAGGGCTACATTGGGTAGCACATCTTGGCCACTGGTTAGATGGCAAGATAGCGATGGGTTTGTAAAATAGGAATTCATATCGTCCTCTATACCTAGGTGTATGATTTCTTTAATATTTATTTCTGTCTCCAGTTTGTAGTCTGAACTAGATTGTTATAGGGAAGGCTCTACTCCAGGACAGACAAAATGACAAAGTCAGCTGACCCGGTGTGAGCCAATAGGAAGCTAGATGTCAAGAAAGGGAAAAATTGCTTTTGCTTGTGTTGATTCCCCAGTTGAAACTAAGTATGCATTGAAAGTAAGTCTTGAAATTCTAAATATAAGATGGTGTGGAAGAAGGGGAGCAAATATTAAGTGCGTAGGGGAGATTTTTGAAGAGGGGGAAACTCTTAGGGAGAAACAACTCTGAATTAAATTTGAAATTTCACAACCAAATCTAACTTTCTCTCGCTCGCTCGCTCGATCTCCCTGTCTCTTTTTATTTCTTTTTTTTTTTAACACCGAGCTTTGGAAGCACGGATTTTTTTTCATGTTTTCCTCATACCTGCTAACCAAATAACACCAAAATTCCAAGTAATAAATCTCAGATGCACACAGAATATTAATCCATAGATTATTCATCTTTCTTCGTTTTCTCGTGGAGCATTGGTCAATATTATGAAATCAAGTGCTTATGTTCTTTATGGAGAAATATTGCATAAAGGTAGCAAAAAGAAAAAAAACATGGCGACTTCTCAACTGATAATGTGGCTTTTGGAGCGTTCCTGAACTATAGATTGGGGAGAAAATCGCAATTAAAAGACAACACTCCGAATTCACGTTGGTCTGGAAGTTAGATGTTTTCTTTTAGTGCAGTTTGGCATTCCTGTCCTGAAATTTCCAATGGGTGGTACTGTTAGAATGTATTTACATTTTCAATAGCAACCACAACAAAACTCACGCTTTTCCTGTTTGCAATTTAAGGACATTTTGAGGTGTTGGTGGAGGACTGCACTTGTGTTTACGTGTGCATAAATTTATGGTTTCAGATATTTACAACAGATTTAGGAAACTTCCTTTGCAAATGTTTAGTTAGATGAAAGAGGATTACATTATCTCTTCTCTGGGTGAATTGCACCTAGAACTAATTGAAATGAAGGCAGCTAATCTCATTTTAATTTCAATCCAGTCCCATAAATTGCTCCTTCAATGTAAAACCTACCTGCTGATCTGTAAATATTGCAAGGTATATTCATCATTCTCGTGGCTTGCTATTTAAAAATTCAATTATGCCAGGAAACCCTTGGCCTTTTCCTCCCTCCCACCTCCCTCACGTGCACATTTTATTTTAAAATTTAGAGATTTTTGTAAAAGTCTGGTGTGTTGCAGGCTCAAAGGTGCCTGGTAAAAATTCGAACCTCTGAATGTGGTTTCTTGCTGTTAGTCAATACACCTAATTCTTTTTTTAAAGCGATGTCTCCCCTAAAAGATTTTAGTTGACAAAGAAGAGGGGGAAAGCTATATTTCCCCCCAGCTATAACAGGAACCCGGATGCCAAAGGATTTTATGATCTTTTTCCTCTGTGTAACAAAGCAAAGTAATCAATGGTGGCAATAAAGCCATAAACGGAAAAAAAAAACCCTCGTGTATTCATCTTCTATAACATTAAGGCTTCCCTTGAGTGTCACTAGGAAAATAAAATAAAGTTTCTAACCGAAAAAGAAGATAGCTAGAAGTACACACCCTGTTATTTAGCACATGTTCTGTCCTGCTGACCACAGTTTGGCTTTCACCCTACATTGCTCAACTTCTGACCAGCTTAATACAGATCTCCGGATTATGCCCAATGGTGAAGGTTTCCTGGGATTTCCCCCAAACGAAGTTGGGTTTGCTTCCTTGGCGCCCCACTTTTCTCCCTCTTCCCCAGTCACTGCACGTGGGGATTTAGGGAAACCAAACACCACGGGACAAAAAAGCTGCATGTGTTATCCCCCTGGTGTTGACATGTAGCACACCCAGCCACATACACATGCAGATGCATGTGCCTGCTGGTAACATATATGTTATATAGGTCATAAGTGGGAATGTATGCATGTATGTAGATGTCCTATAGGAACAGGCTCATTGGAAGCCATGGTTACTTTGGAAACCAAAGACAGCAGTGATATCTGCTGTCACATATGAAACTGTGGCACTGGACAATAAACTGAATTGAATGCATGTATGCATGAATGAATGGAGACTCTTTGCTTCTTCTTGGTATGATGCCTTACCTTATGTATTACTTATGGTCCAAATGCAAGGGAGAGTACATTGAAAACAGCAGAAATCCTTGGAAGATATATGAATCCAGCCCTATATGGGTTTGATTCATGTGGCTTCTTTCACCTATAGAGCTGCATGGAGAAAAATCCCGGTCTTGTTAAAGTTTGGGGGCAAGTCTTTGCTTGGAGGGATTAATTTTTGGATAGGTGCTCCGGAGCTGTTGTATTAGAGACCTGGATGATAGCCGTGGGACAAGAAGTGGAGAAAGTTAAGTGTTTTATTACTTCTCTAAGCAGAGGGCAAGGCTTGAAAGTCTGGTCGATTTATAGTGAACAGAAAACAGCTGCCGTAAAGAAACTTAAAATAGAATGTCTCCCCTCCTGAAAATATCAGGCTTCTTGGGAGCAAAACAAAACAAAAAAAACCCTCCTGCAAATATAAACGAAGCATCATTAGTTTACACTCATCTGATTGTACCCCCCCTTCTAGCCTTTTGAATGCACTGGGGGTTTTATTCCATTTTTTATTTTAAACAGGATTGGGGTTTCTCGAAAGTATTTCATCAAGGAATGTCACTAGCAAAAAGGTATTTATTTTTTCCCCCGTGAAAACATGTACAGGGAAATATTTAGGGCTATTTCTGGTTAAATTGGTCTGCAAACAATTATGTAAACTCATCAGCAGAAGCAAGAACAGATGTTTTATTAAAACTGCTGCACAGCAGTGGAAATATGCACAAGTCCTCGAGTAGTTCTTTAATAGCAGTTGCTCTTTGTTCCCAGAAAATAAAAAAGCCCACAGAAATCTGAAATAACATCCATTTCTCACAAGTCGTATCCCCCCCAGCCCCCAATACACAGACACATTTTCCCTCTCCTCACTCTGATGTTCACAGGGGAAAAAAGAAAAAATATGTGTTGGGAGAATTTTTTCTCTCTCTCCCAGCTATAATTAGCGAATTGATGAACTGATTTAGAAAAAGTCTTCAAAAAATGCAGTCCAAACACATGTGTTTTCTATCCCCACTAATTACTGAAAGGAAACAAACCCAAATCTCCCCCCTCCCCCCATACACACCCTACAGCCTTAATAAAACGCTACTGTCAGGTTCGTATGCTGCTTAGATCCTGAATGCAAATTCAGACGTCTGTTTGTTTGTTTAAAGAGGGAATGGGTTTTGTTGTTTGGTACAGTCAGACTGACCAATAACACAATTGTAGTCCAAAGCAATCCGTCTGTGAGCCAGCGCGTTGCCTGGCTGTGGAAATCGTAAATACAGGTTGTGCCTGGGTGCTTTTAATATGCACCAAAAGTTAATATGGTTCAGAACTGTTTACTTGGCGTTCCTACGCAGTAGGGCTATCCATGTTAGCATTCTCTGTGTGAGAGCCACGACGAAATGTTTGCATTTTGAATCCTCAGATTCGAATTCCACGTGTGTGCGACAGGCACTAGAGAGAGTGTTTACAAAGATAGTTTATGCTTTGAATATATGTGTTAATTATAAATATAGGTATGTGTATGTATATGCACTACCTGTACAATCTATGCATTATATAGAACGAATGTGTATAGTCAAACTAGAAATTCTTCCTGCACATACATACCTACATACAAGAGAGGAATGCATCAACACGCATATATACACACACAACATATAAACTAGAGAGAGAGAGAGGTGCGGTGCATTTATATCTGAGCTGAATATTATCTCATTGTTAGAAGTAAACACGTGATGTCGTTAAAGCTCTTCCTAGTTTTAGCTCATCTCGCCTTATGTATGTTCTCTCCCTCTTTTTTAACCTTGACATATACTGCGCACGTGAGTTCTTGCTTTCTAATTATTTATATGCCTGTTTTTTTTTGTAGGAAGGGTTTTCCAACTTAAATATTGCTGCTATTGCAAAGAACTCCCATGAAAAAGAGAGAGAAAGAGAGAGAGAGACAAAAGCGAAAATCTATTTGGGGATGACTTGACACATATGTGCCATGGGCCACAATTTCCCAACCTGAAATGTTTTGCATTGTTTTGAGTCGCTCTTCCCCCTAAAGTTGTATTGCAGCAATTATACCTTAGAACGAAGAGTCTGGCAGCTAGAAGAGGAAATCTAGCCTCTCCTGCAGCCCTTCTGTTCAGCGCTGGGTGCACTGTTCAAACTTTATTTCAGTGTTGCAGACAGATAGTTTTGAAAGGGGTAGGCTATTTGGCAGGTTTATTTGCCACTTCAAGGCATCTTCTTGACAAAGATGCACAGAATAATAATTAGCACTAATAGCGTTCTTTCTTTCTTCATTTTCACTTCTTTCCTAGAAGATAATAATAAAATAATAATAAAATAATAATAATAAATAATGCTGCTATTACTATTACAGAAACGCCATTTCTGCAGTCCTGCATGTAAGTGTGTATAATATCTCTAAAGACGGTTTAAAAAGACGCTATTCATTGTAAAGTGTATCGCAAATTTGGTATAATTAGAAGGAAGGGCCATTTCTGCACACTAGCCATCTGTTGAAAGAAAGAAAGAAAGAAAGAAAGATTCTGCCTCTCGCCTCAGTATTACCACACGCAGAAAAAAAGTTCCTTCAAATTTTACTTCAAAATTGAAGAAAAAAATAATAGTTCTAAGATAATATGGAGGCATAGTTTTCTCAGGTTTGCCACCGTCATTCCGTAATATCTGCACACTTTTCCAGGACCAAAAAAAAAAAAAAAAGACGATAGAATTCTGGAAACTGTCAAAACACGTCTCACAAGCAGGAAACGGGGAGATTGGGGGGGGCAGACAAATTAAGCTATTTAATTTATTCTCTTTTTTCTCCCAAAGTTTGAAGTTCTTTCTGACGTAGTGGAGCGTTTGCTTCTAGTCCTTTGAATTCATATTGCAACTGAAATCGAGGGTTACTATGCCTGAAATACTATTGCTAATTGTGGATTTTTTTCCCCCTTACCAGATTTATTGGTGGCCCGCACGCCTCCCAAAAGAAGCCAGAATCGAACCCTCCCGAGAAATGGAACTCCCCTTTGTCTTAAACTGCCAAGTAACATTGTTGCTGCTAAAATTAGCTTCACGTGCTCTTGTAACGATGAGTGGTGTATGGATGTAATCCAGTTTTCAATGTCACAATCACGTCAAATGTTTGATAATTAAATGCACTTATGAATAAATATTCTCAGAGCTGGGGAAAGCCCAACGCGTTGATCAATGTAAAATAATGGAGTGTTGCACTGTGTATCTGCAAAAGAACCCTTTGTAATCCCAACAGAGGGACAATTGTGTTGCTTTATTTTGATCTAGGAAAATGCATTTCTCCGCCCGTTTTCTAGTTTGAGGGAAGCGTGCATCCGACTATATCGCATGCAAACTCCTAGTGCCCCTGCGCATTTCAGAAAATCTTGTTTAACCTGGCTTTTCTGTCTGGTTGCCTAGAAATATCCTTACGATCATGGTTTGTGGATTGGGGATTTGGTGGCGGGGGAGGGGGAGAGTCTCGGACATGCAAGAGAGCTGCATGTATGACGTCACTGCGATGACGAGAGCACTGGTTCCTAGCTAACATTATTAAGAGTATTTATAGCTATAGGATGCAGCAATGCTCGGTGTGCAGATTACAAATAAAAGGAACGCCGTTTTATTACGCTCTGGAAGGATAACTCAACAATGAAAAATAGTCGTCATTAACTATAGGCCGTCTTCCCCCCCCCCCCCCCCTTATTGTTCGCCGATCCTAAAGCAGAAATTTAATCTTAGGTCGCACGTACAAAATAATAATTCAGGAAACAATATTAGTTGCTGCCTTTTAATGATGCTTTTTTTTTTTCTTCAGAGGCGATCACTTAGCCAGAATTAAGCTATATATTTGGAGACAACCTCGGTGCTCTTTTGTGGAATTGGATACATTTCCATTGTCTTTAATCGAGCCACAATTTAATAGTTCAGGATTTGCTTAAATACACTCATATTTTCAAGGGGGATATGTTTATCGTTCCCCGGTTGACATGCCTTATCTATTTTTATGAGTCCACGTACATTGGAATGATTTAAAACATGGTAACACGGAACGAAAGGGGCTTTAAAACAAGAAAGGAAGAAAAAAGGAAACTTCTAGTGAATGGGGATAAAGTGCAATGGAGGAATTTCAAACAGCTTTTAGAGGCCAAACTTTTTGAAGTGCTGTTCAGTTAGTACTTTAATGGGGGGCCGTTTATGGAAGTTGCAAAGGGCGGTGGAGAGGGAGAGACGTTGCGGACTCTTTTAAAGTTTCCTAGCAAATCCGGCTTTTATTGTAGTCCAGCATTTTGCAAGTAGTCAAGTAAGAGTATTTTGCCCACTCCTCCCCACCTCACCCCACCGCCCCAACCCCCCACAAAAAGGCACCAAATTGCAAAATTGCTGGCTTGCAAGTTTCTGTCACTTGGTGGCAGTATACAAAACAAGTAAACAAAGCGTGCAGAAATTTAAACACTCGCTCAGCTCAGGAGGCAGGGTAAAGATATTCTCTACCTGTGGAAACAATAGCAACTGTGCCACGTAGATCTAGGGGAAACACATTATTTCAACGCTAGAAACATACAATAGGTTTGGGGGTGCCCTCACCCGGAAATCAACGTTCTGAAATCTGACCAAACCGGACCAGACTACCGGTTAGAAAGGTGTGTCCACATGCGACAGACAGAAACAAAACCAAATAAAAACCTGGAACCACTAGCTACAGTCTCAGATTCATGTGGATTTAAACATCCGTTTACCTGACTCTCAGACCTTCTTGCTTGTCAGCTATTTACTTCTGGTTTCTGTGGATAACTAAAAACACACTGAGATCTCTGAAGATCTTTCTCGGTCGGTATATACACTGCGACAAAGATATTTATCATAGCTCCTTGCAACCATATTAGCTTTAATCTCTAGCTCTACAATTCTGCCTGGAAACGTATTGGCGCTATATCCGTATTTTATTTTATTTAACTATAAACTGGACACATTGTCGATAAAGATACACTGTTTAGCATCACGTTGTTTCACAAAGCTCTGAATTGCTCACATGTAACAAGGCCTTCTGGATGACACTGAAATTTGCAAGAGAGTGTGTTCTATCTTGTTCTTAGTGGAACTAGTAACAATAGATCTAACCACCTTTCCTCCGAGAAGACCAGGAATTCCATGATCTCTCAGTGTGAATCATATTCTGAAAAGACTATATTCTTCTCTAATTATTTTATCTCCCTACATTCACCAAAGCTTTGGTTTTGTCCTCTACACGGAGATCTTTAAATAACTTGCGTCAAATATTTCTTTCTCAAAAACATTTGCTGGACAGAATTTCGAACATACACATCATTTTTAAATAGCATTTATTCGTGTAGTAATGACCCGGATAAAAACGCCACCGAAAATCGAAATTATGAGCTCAGTTATTATTTACACTTAACGCAAATGTTAGTTGCATGTCACACCTATTTCAGGATAACGTATGGGCTACATTAATTCGTCCGCCCCACCTCCCAATTATTATCTGCAAACGTTTCTAAAATGTTTTTGCAATTATCACTGTACTCCTACGTTTACAACAAATACAAACCTATTTTAATATCGAAGCGTTGCAACACACACACAGTCGCACATTGGAACATAATCTGTATGTGCAGTCCATAATCTTACCTTGATATTTTTTGCCAGTGTGCGAGATCAAATCTATAAAAAGATTTCTCACAATCTTATCCTTAGATAAAATTATGATCCGATACATACACATGTAGTTAAAAATATGAAAGACTTTCCATTAAAATGTAAATTATGCTGTCCCAAGCACTCGTATTCATTATATTATTTATAGAGCCTAAATGCTTGTATTTAATATATTTTATCATTAAATTAAAATATGAACATTTAGGCCAACATAATTTGCATTTCAATAATGTTGTAGAACCCTGAACTTTGGTACAAGCTACATCTGTAGAAAAGCTGCTAGAACAGGTCACTAGCATGTGGTTATTTTATTATAATCCCGCCTCTGTACTGATGCTATAGATAAAAGAAGCAATTTATTTCCTCTGTTTTAGTCTGCAAAACTCTGAGAATATAAATCATTCCGTTATTCCTTTTATACCTCCTAAAATGTTTCTCAGCATCGCCAGCCTATGAACGATGACAATCCGTCAGTTTAAGTAGAAAATCAATACATCAAAAATTATTTTGTGTACCCGATTCCAGGCCTGGCAGTGGTTACTGTAAACAGTAAATGCAACTATTGCAATAACAGAGCGAAAGGAGAGGAATGGATATTCGGTCCGATTCACCACAACTCAAACGCAGATGTATTTAGTCTGGAACGCTTAAAAGACACTATTTCTGTAATGACTTGATTCCAATAAACAGTCATTCTTCGCTCATAAAACCTCTTTACGACTATACCGATTGCAGGCAAGGGGCGAGACAACGAGTTTTCAGGGAACAAACCGACGACAAAATTGTATCCCTGCCTTCAAAAAAAAAACTTAATTCAGTACAAGCCAACAGATTGGTCCTTGTAAAAAAGTGTTCTCCGAAAGGAATGCTACAACTGTGTCTCGGAGAAACATTTTATTATTAATTATTATTATTATTATTTAAAATACCTCTTTGGGCTTACCAGTCAAAATATCTTGGCGGTGTTGGTTTTGTTTAAACAGGCCAAAAGAAGATAATTTTCAGAAGGAAATGCGGGCATAGATCCGTGGATTTTAGGAGAGTAGGATAAAAAGTGCCATTTTTAAATGTTATAATTAGAAATGTATATTATATATATAAATCATATAGCAAGCAAATATATATACCGATTTTAACATATATGTGTGTGTGTGTGTGTGTGATTTCTATGCCTTTATGTGTAAATAAAGCAAATTAAGACTCACTCCCCGATAACTTGAAAAAAACCACTTATCACGTTAGAGATGTATGTCTCCAGAGAGAATAAAATACGCAGGAGGTCATTTATTTCTATATTATTTAAAAGCAGAAAATGCTAACTATGTCACTCGTGGCACGTTTTCTGAATGCTTCGGTTCAACTTGAACACGGAGTCCTTTCTAGATGCCTTTCTGCAAGGTTATCTTTGCACATATTGTATTAATATGGGGGGGGGCGCAGTAGTAATTTATAAAGAAACAGGAAGCAAGAATTGTTTTTGTCACCCCTCCCCCATGCCAGCCTTTAGTCTCAACAATGTCTGGCTTATCTTTTACTCGGTGTTGTTATTTAGGCACATTTTGTTGTACTGTAACTTTTACCGACAGGGGAATTTCTACTACAAATCTAGAGATTTTCTTTTTCACGAGGGACTGTCACGTCAGGCAAGGAAAGAGATCTATATTGGCGAAGGAAATTAAGTTAATACACGACAGACCTTCTTAAATTAAACCAATACACACCACATAGATTGTACTTTCTTTTGAACGAGTCACTACATGAAGGGGGAGAGCGAAAAGGGGGAAGAGGGAAAGTAGATTTAAACTGCATAGGCTGGAAAAGAAGAAAAATACGTGGAGGAATTAAAAGGCAGGCGAGAGATTGAAGGCCGGATAAAACTTGCACCTCTACAACATTTGAAACAAAGTTGTACTCATCACAATGTGACTCAACACAAACCCCAATACAAGAAATGTCCCACAAGAAAGGTTTGACTCTACAAAGCAGCGAGCGGAATAAGCATATTTTGAAATGGTTCCTTCAGAGGCGGGGGAAGACCATGAACCAACCGCCGGGATATTTTTTCAAAGACTATTTGGACCGGAAGGCGGAGTTTTGTCAACAAAGGACAATCTCGACATTTTTTTTAAAAAAAGGGCACTTAAAATAAAAATTCAGGACGCTGAGTGGAAGGCGCCCCCCCCCCCTTCATTTCAACCATTTGCTGAAACCCGGAGGGGGGGTGGGATGGGCGAACCAGCCGGCGTCTGCTGCACACAAATAGAAGCAAACCCATAATTGCTCATTAAAAATGGCACTAAAAAGCCTGCTCGGCACTTCCTGGATGCGGCGGGGCTGTTTGCACTGCGCATGTGCACTGCTTGCCTCTGATTAAAAGTTTGCACTGGGATTATTTTTTATTTTCGGTTGTTTTTGTTTTTGTTTTTTTAAAGTCGCTTCCGGGTTCTCTGTGCTCCCCCCGCTCCCCCCACCCCAGCCCTTTCGACTCCTTGAGTTTCCCCAAGTAGGTCAGTTGGGGTTTTGAGGCCTTTCAGGGAGTCTCCCCCCCCCCCCACACCACAGCACCACCCCTGTTAACACTGCAGTATTGTACATGGACAGGCAGACTGCAGTACGCATCTGTCTGTCTCCAGTAGCCGGCTCCCCATCGATGTGACATCACAACCCGTAAACCCCTTCCCCCCACCCCACCCCACCCCACCGAATTAACTACATTCGTGCCCACCCTGGCCAGACTTTCTCATCCCCCCTGCTACAGCCCTCGCCTACCCCTCGCTCGCAAAACGATGCATCATTATCTTTAACACTCACTGCTATGGATCATTAGTTACACATTTTAGCCAATAAGGGAACACTTACCAATGTTGCCTCTCTCTCCCCCTCTCCCACTCTTTCTCTCTCTCTCTTTCTCTCTCTCTCTCTCTGTCTGTCTTTCTGTTCCGCTGTGGCTCAGCTCCACAGAAACATTAAAAAAAAAAAGATGGAAACAAAAGCAAAATAGTTCTTCTCTGCTTGGAGAGAGGATGGGGGACGCTTGGGAAGGCATCTATTTTTTTCCCTGGAAAAAAAAAGGTATTTACAACTCCTTGTGCTCCTCAGCCTTTACACCCTCCAAAGGCAATGCGTTTTGCCCCTAGGGGTGGAGGAGAGGAGGCGGCAAGCAGACGGAGCAGTAAACTCATTATTCCCAAAATGCCCAAAGCAACCAAGAATTCCACCCCCAAAGGAGGGGGGGAAAATCTCGATTTTTTAAAAAAAATAATCATCATCGTCATGCTAATAATTAGGTGGGGGAAAAAAATACCATCCTACCCCTGGCACTGCTTGGACTGTTAAAGGAAGGACTACTGCGAAAGAGTCATAAGAGAAACCACAATAAAAAGTTCACGTTCATGGATGGAGTCCACATGACTTCCTGCGGCCAATCCAACTTGTGATTCAGTCGTAAACTTTTATTGCTTAGCTGTAAATTTTCTGCAAACAACCAGGAATGCGTTGCATTTTGTGACGAGTGCAAATGCTCGCCTCTGTCGCCATGTTTATACAATTCTTTCTTAATATTAGTAATTTTCCCCCTCCTCTCTTCACCCTCCTCCTCCGAATTAAAGGAAGCAAATTAATACTGGGTTTAGACGCGGGCATATATTTTTCTATGGATACACACGCGAGCGGCAGTAAGATTTTAATTTTCCAGCCCCCGTGCCTCTAGGAGCCTTTCTTGTTTGTTTGGCCAGGGAGAGGTGGCCTTCACAAAGCAATGTTTTCATCCTTATTATCGCCAATTAATTGGGCGGCGCAGCGAAATCAACATGGAGGAAGGGTGGGTTTTTTGCAGAGACGGGGATCAAAGGGGGTGAAATGGAGAGTTTAAAAAATAACATTATAAAACGGTGTTAATTTTCAAGAGGTAGGAAAAGAGAGGAATAAGTTGCACTTTTTTTCTCTCCACGCTCCCCCCAGCTAACTGACTTAGACGGTGTAGTAACATCCTTATGCGATACACTATCCTTAAGTAAGGGTGTGGCCCCTTCCTCTGGAAAGCCCACACAAATTGGCTACCCTCAACCCTCCTTCGGTCCTCCCAATTCTGGCTCTTTTTCATGAGCTAATCGCCCCTTTGCCTTGGGATATAAAGATTGCTAAATGAGTGAAGTTCGCCAAATAAGAGTCAAAACTGGAGCAGCTGGTGCGGTATTTACCCATAAATTTCCATGTTTTGACCTTTAAAGTTGATGTGATTTTTTTCCCACAAAAATAATAACTTCCGATCCAATTTTACACTTTCATTGAGGGATTTTTTCTAATCGCTCTGTCACTAGAAATACTTGTTCTCAAGGAAATACTTGTTCTCCTAAAAGTCTGGTCTTTTCGTTGACTCGTGAAATAGGATGGGCAGGAATTATACAGCAGGAGATATTATTTTTCTTTCACTTTTTTATTTTGGGACCTGTGTAAACCCTTGAAAATATTAATTTGGAGCCAGCCGGATTTTTTTGTATTGTTGGTCGGATAGAGGCCTTGATCATGTGGAGACATCTCCAAGTCTTCAAATAGACAGCCGCAAAAATAAGACCTGCTGGTTTCGAGGAAATACTCCACTTTCCCCCCTTTTCCCCTTGTTGAAACATTTTACAACCTCAACTGCTAGCTTGAGGGCCAGGCACGGCAGAAAGCTTTGGGAGGAAAAATACATTTTGTCGCAATAACTGAATCCAGGCATTAGTCACTGATTTTCACATCATGCTCACGTATTTCCAGAGTTCAATTCTGCAGGTAATCTTGGTTTGCTTGCTTTCTCTCTCTCTAAGTGTGTCTGACTGTCTGTCTGTCTATCCGAACAACACAAAGGTTGTAATACAACCGGATGGAAGGGAAATTACTTTATTCACTTTACAAACCACCAATAAATTTTATAACAGGTAGTTAAAAGTTACGAGGGGGAAGCAACCACTCCAACAGCTAGAAGAACACAATGCACTCCTCATGTCCCAACGAGCCGAACAGAGAATAGAATCCATACAAGCGAACAGGAAATTTTATCTCTGCAAGGCGGCGTGTAACCTGTCGGACACGTTCCCCCCTCCTCATCCCCGCAATTGAAAACCATCTAGCTCATGACTCCAGTATTTATTTCTCCTTCCCTTTATTCATCAGCTTTGTCTAGGAAATTAACCTCTCGGTTCTTTTCTTAAATTAAGTATTCGGGAAATCATCCTTCATCCCCAGCCTCTTTGGAAAAGGTAGAAAGGGGATCAGTTCTGGGGGTCTGGTGAGGGGAGGTCTGAGCAGCCAGAAAATGGGGACGGATTCATTTCTTCCCAAGTTTAGTTTTTCAAACTTCCCTTGTTCATCCTCGCCTTTTTCAACCCCGTCTCTCTGCCTTTCCTACCAAAACTAAAACTAAAATAAAATAAACGCCCGAGAAATTCGTTTGCCTCTAAAATAGAATCTGTGCCCATTTCCAGAATGAAATCTAAACGAATTTTTTAGCCTAATGGCTGCATTGTCATGTAGCTGCTGGTATGATTAGAATAATAAATTAAGGCAAAATGAGCAATATGCTGGAACTCCATTTTTTAAGGAATTACATTTTTCACAAATCACAAATGAAGATCCGAAGGAAATTTGATTGGCTAATAAAAAGCGTGGAATAGGATATTTCTCACTTCAGGCGGGGAGATGAGCCTAATTTCAGTATTCCTGAAGTAATGATCGTTTCTGAATAAGCCACTTTGTGAACAGCGTCTCTTCTTTCAAATTACTTTCCCCCATAAAATGGTCTTTTCTCTTTTTTTCTCTCTCTCTGGAAATGGAGGCGTGATTACCAAAATAACTGGTTGTCAACGGAAGATGCGACTCTGTTGTGTTGACTAGACAGCATAAACATCCCCCCCCCAAAGTTACTGCTTTCCTTGTAGTTTCAATAATTTAACTCCTAACCCTTTGATAGATTAATGTCACTATGTAGAGTTCGTTCCTACTAAACTACTTAGCGATGTGGATTTAAATATGATGGATAGACTGCGCATACAGCTTTTTAAAAATTTTTAAACAGAACACTCTGATAAGTTATCCTTCTTCCTCGAACCTCGCGAAGATCAGAACGGGTATTTTCTAAGCAATGACTTCCTCAAAACCTTAATAAAAAAAAGTTTAGTAACAGCCCAAGTTGCTATCTTGCAAAAACTCTTTTAACATTGCCATGGAAGGTGTGAAGAGCATAGATTCATTCTATGGAAGGAAGCGGAAGAAAACTACCGTGCTGTAAATGCCAAAGGAATAATCCTGAAGTTTATACTTCTGTTAAAATAAACCAGTCTACTACATGACTAACCCTCTCCCCTCTATCCAAGTTTTGTCTACATTCGAAATGGAAAAATCTACAGTGAACCTTATTTTTTTTCTTACCCCTTCCATGGAAAAATTGAGAGCATGAGATTATACGTCCACTCCAGAATATGCAATGTGACTGAAGAGCTTGTGTGTACGTATATAATTCTAGAATTA
Source organism: Pelodiscus sinensis (assembly GCF_052426305.1). Lineage (NCBI taxonomy): Eukaryota > Metazoa > Chordata > Testudines > Trionychidae > Pelodiscus > Pelodiscus sinensis. The sequence goes on from NC_143082.1 coordinate 15,693,679, forward strand.
AAAAATCGAGGAAGTCTGTAGTTAAGAGAGAGAGAGAGAGAGAATATGGAGATAGATAGATAGATAGATAGATAGATAGATAGATAGATAGATAGATAGATAGATAGATAGATAGATAGATAGATAGATAGTGTAGGTAGGCAGGTAGGTAGATAGATTCCTATTCTATCACCAGCCCCCCCCCGCCCCACCCACACACACACACACAAACTGCACTAGAATTCTAGACTTACACATCCATCCATTCTCTTTACATATGCACATACATTTGCGTGTGCGCGTATGGGTTTTGAACATGAATAATAGGCACAAAATCTGCACTGGTTGCTAGAATTCCATATATTATGTCCAGTGTGTGTGTGTGTGTGTGTGTGTTTAGAGCTTGTATGCGTGCATCACACACAATCCGCACTAGATTTCTAAATAAAATATATGCACATTCATATTCATGTGCAGACGCATTGTGTGGATGTGTTGAACATTTATGTATGCGCCCACACACCACTACTAGAAATCGAGAATGACACTTCTACATAGTCATTTTGCATATGTACATATATTATGTATGTGGGGTGGGGGATTGGGTGGGGGGGTGACTGGATATACACATCACTATAATTTTAATATGTTATAAACTAGTTCTTCCTCACAGGATACTCCTCACGAGCAGTGTCCAACAGTTCCAATTATTTGAAGCATTTAAATCCTTTAAGCTTGGTGTTTTGGGGAAAGAATGTCCCAAAACCCCAGTCTCTTCTCCAGACATAGTTCAGGGCATGGGGATGGGTCTTAGGAATTTTCTGCTTTCTTATCTATACTATCATTGTAAACAACCCGTCACTTTCATACGCACTACTCCTTTATGATGTAGTCCATTTATCAACAGGGGAAAAAAGGGAAGAGGGGGGGCACGGATCAACCAAATGGCGATGGGAGCATATTTATAATATTCCCATTTTACAAGGGAACTATAGTAGAACTGAAGGCATTACATTCCGATTTTATTGGGAGAGATTCAATGTAGTGTCACTTAGACATTTTCAGGTGGAAGAGAGCTAGCTGGGAGGTATGTATTTATTCATGAAAAGGATTTCTGAACGAGCTATTCTTTGCTTTCCTGGCAATTTTCTTCCTGAGATGCTTATCAAGGATTCACTTAGTTCACTATATTCCCATATAATCCAAGTATGTCTTGGGAGTACCTCCGCAATGTGGTTAAAGTATATTTTAATGTACACATAATCTCTTTCCAATCTCTCAATCGCTTTATAACGATCGCTCGCCAGTAGCAAATTGCACCCAGGTATGACAGGAGAAATTCTGAAGCCTCCTAGGTTATTAAGCAAAGAAAGGAGGACTGAAGGATATGCTGTACTTCAGATTTGTGGAAGTCCAGAATGTTACACTTTTGAGACCTTTCAGCAGATCCTCCCAGCTAGGCTGGGGGAAGTAAAATAAATATATTTAGGTTTAAAACATCTCTCTCTCTCTTTCTCTGTCTCTCTGTCTGTGTCTCTCTCAGCTCCCCCCTCCCCGTTTATCCCAAGGAAGAGCTATAGGGAACTGTGAACACGTGTAGGCATGTTCCATACCAAGAGAAGAATTTTAACAATGGATATTTCTGGAAACTTGCAACCTAAAAATGGTGTTTATTAAAAAAAAAAAGCTAGGGCTGCATATCAGTAAACAATGCTGCATTGGTAATGACAATAACAGGTTTTATTTCCCCCCTGGCTTGTTCACCGTGTCTAATTACCCACATTTATTGTCCTTGTGCCAAGCATCAGACATACCGACTTCCTTGCAATTTAAAAATGGTTCTTGGTTTTGAGCTGTGCTAAGCATTGGCGGCCAGCAACCTGAATGTATGAAATATTACTGGGGACTCACCACCATCTCCTAAGGAAGTGGGGGGTGTATGTCTCTGTGTGTGCGTGTGTCTCTCTGTCTCTGTGTATGAATAGTTTTAAATAAATGCATCACAATTTAGGCCACTCAGCCCCTTTAAAACCTTTTTTTTTAATTATTATTATTTCTTTATTTACGTAATGTCTCACGTATACAATACAAATCCACGGTGCCCAGAAATTGACTTCTGGCAGAAATTGCTACATTCAAGAGTTTGAACACGCAGAACTATGCTTTTACATAAAACAAATGACTTTTTTTTCTTTCCGAGCATGTTGCATGAACAGATAAGTCAAGACAAATAGATAACTATACATTCAGTGCAATTTAGTTCTACACTACTTTATAAGCACAATAAAATAACACAATCCTGTGCGTCCCCCACTAGGCAGTTTTCAGTTGTTGGGAATTTTTTTTCTCCAAGAAAATAAGCAGCAACAAATACAACAAAACCGCATTACAAATACTTTGAAAGCATGACTCCTTCTATAGGTAGTGAAAAGTACATGACAAGGTTTTTATTTTTTTTATTATTATTAGCATCATTTTAGTTTATGCTACTTAGTAGCTTGCATCAGGGCAAAACGCAGCTCTCTCCTTCCATTCCTTTCATAAATTCTGAGCAAGTAAAATTTAGGATATGTAAGCCCCTTGTTGATAATAGATTTCATTATTATTGCAGGTTTCCCTTTAGGTAGTATATTAAGAATTTCGAGTGCTCACACAGTGAAATGATAAACAGTGCCTATATAAATAATGAAATGGTAGGCGCTTAGCCTTCGCGTTTTGGCCTACCGAGACATGGGCGGGTAGGTATTATCTACATACAGATATGGTCCTATATAGCTACTATGTGCGTCGTGGCAGGTGGGGTCACCCTCCAATCTTCCACGTCAGGCAGGCAGCTACAAGTTAAATGATAACTGGACATTAGCACTGAAGATATATAGATATATAGATATTTAAAAAATAAGCTAAGACTCGCAGAAAGCAATATCACACTTCCCCTTGGCTCATGTGTGGGGGCAAACGAGGAGACGAAATACTAGTCAAACCTATCAAAACAAATATATAAGATGCCTACATTTACACCTCTATCGCTATCTAGATAGATAGGAGGGGGGCTTTGCTGTTGGGGTATGTGGTATTTGCTTCATGATTGGTTTCTGTTGGGATTACACACCCCCTCTCCGCTGTAGCAGTAAAGCCTATATATTTATGAAACCAAAAATGCAGCTATAGGTATATATATTTATATATATATATATATATAGAAAAAAGTAGGGGGAAGTTCTATGACAATAAAAAAGGCTACAACTGTTTGACAGGTAGTTACAGCTGTGTGAGACTCTCCATTCTGTACTCTATAAAAGCAAATGACCGTCGTAAACATCTCGATTTATCATCTGCCATAAAACGAGACTTCAAGGAGCTGAGACATCAGTCCTTGCTTTCTTCTTTTTCCTCCTCTTCTTTCTCCTCTTCCTCGTTCCCTTCTTCCTCGGGTTTCTCTTCGTCCCTGGCTCCCGGGAGCTTATCTTTGTTGTTTTCTTTTTTCCATTTCATTCTCCTGTTCTGGAACCATATCTTCACTTGCCTCTCCGTCAGTCCCAGGGCGTGAGAGACCTCAATCCGCCGCTTCCGTGTCAAATAAGGGTTGAAGAGGAATTCTTTTTCTAGCTCCAGGGTCTGATACCGGCTGTAAGTCTGCCTGCCACTGCGTCTTCCGGGAGCTATAGAACGCAAACAAAATAACTTGTTAGCTCTCTTCTTGTGCTGTTTTTTTTTTAACTCCTTGCCTGAACTTTCCTAAAGACCCTGATGGTCTTCCCTTCTCTCTGCCTGCAGCCCCTCGTGTTATGAAATCAAATAAAACAAGCTGTTGATGTTTCATAATAATAACAATAATCAACCCTCGCCATCTCCCCTACCCCACCCTCCTTCTGCAAAATATGCACCTCTTGCTTCCCTTTGCAAATGTTAAAATATATCCTCCCAACTTCTTAGTGCTTGATGGCTTTTGGCTGGGAGGTGAAATCAAATGAAACAAGCTATTTATTTATTTTTAAATGTGATTACTAATCCACCCTCCCTCAGCCCATTCCTCTTCTGCACAATGTCTAACTGTGGTTTCCTTTTGCAAATGGAGTTCACAAAATATATGTTCATAGCTTCTTGCTATTTTTGAGCCCTGCGGATTTGCATTTTTTGTTGGATTAGCCACCTCTGCCTGGTGTGTTTGTGTTCTCTCTCTCTGTGGAGACACATCTAGAGATGTGTACGTGTGTGCATGGGTTGCACATACACAGGGAGTGTATTTGAAAGCAGCTGCACGAGTAGACATGCATAACAACAACCGAAAAAGATTCTGTATCTGAATCTGGCTGCACACACTTCCTTTTCCATGGTGTTTACTCGGTGAGAGAAAATAATCATGGATTTGCTAAAATAGCTGGTAGCTCGAAATTATGACAGACGGGAGGTGATCTATGGCTCAAAGTTGAGACAAATAGCATTTTCCCACTTTCTGTCTAATTTAAGCCTTTTCTGGGCCACAGCCTAAAAGCTTTAAAAGGCCAAGTGGATCTTCTTGGAGATTGGGGAAAACTTTATTACTTAAATCGTCCTTTAAAATTAGCGCTTAGTAATCTAACTTTCATATGTTTCGAATTAACCAGAATTATATGAAACACTGAGGTTGGGGGGTGTGTGTGGAGAAACTTGTACTTTGAAGTAGTTAGGATTCTGTGCAAATGAGGGATGGTTGCAGTTTACTTCAACAAACAAAGTTCTCTTCAGTCCTTTTTCTTTTCTCCCTTTATCTTTTCCTGTCCAGGATAGTAGAATGTTCTCTTCCCCCCTCATCCAGACTCCAAAGCTCTGAGCTAAGTTCCCCTTAAGTTCAACTTTCATTTAATGGTATCTATCTATCTATCTATCTATCTATCTATCTATCTATCTATCTATCTATCTATCTATCTATCTATCTATCTATCTATTCTTTATATATACATACATACTTTATATATACATACATATATATACTCTCTATATATGTGTACATACTTTATATATAATATTTTACACACATATGTAAAGTGTTGATAATTGCCTTCTGCAAGTTCCTACCTTTTAGTCTAAGTCTCCAAGCGTTTAAAAAAGCTCTATGACATTTTAAAGAGCAGTGTATTATCAACATGCAAATAACCTCGTGGGAGCTGTATCTTATTGTCTATCCTCAAGGCAAGCAATAAAAAAAACAAGTTTTACTTTATTGTGATTTAAAACCTTAGTACGAGTATCACCTTGCTGTCTTTCTAGCAACTGCTGGCTTGCTTGATTTCAAAGGACTTCCTAGGAAGAAGAAATGTTATTACAAAACTGCCCCCTTTTTCTCATGCTTCGCAGCTCTGTCTATCTTTTCCATATCTCAATATGAATATAAATAGACATATCAAATAAAGGAAAACAGTTAAAGGAGGAGAGAGAAAAAAAAGGTCCTAACCGTGTGGTCTCATCCATGGGAACATAAGACTGGGAGACGAATTTTGATTTAAATGGCCTTGTCCCTCGCTAGAGTTACTGTTGGAAGACGATTTACAGTCAGGATATTGTACAACCGTCGCCTCTTGCTGGGCACCATAAAGCGATTGCCTGGGTAGAGCTTCATATCCATAGAATTTAGACGCGTCTCCATGACACGCCAGGGCGCATGGATTTTGTTGGTATCCAGAGTTAGAGATGCTGGAGGTTCCGTGGTGGAAAAACTCTTGGACATGATGGGAAGGGTGTTGGAAGCTGGGAGCCGTAGCGCCCGGACCATACACCAGAGCGTGGCTCCTGCTTACACTTTGTGGAAATCTGCAGTCGTAGTAAGTTGGTTCCAGCGATTCACCGCCTTTGTACTTGGAAAAAAGAGGATTTACAAAGTAGGAGCTCATGACTTTCGCATGAAAAAAAAAAAGTCTTGGATTCTCAGAGACTACCGCTAGACTCTCCCTGGACTGTACAAAGTCCTGATGTGAGGGTGGGTTGTTTTTTTTAATGAGCGCTCAAAGACGTTTCATAGTGCCTGAGTGTATATACGGTAGCTCTATGCCTCTTAATGCTCTTGACTTCTCTTGTATCTGTCGGTAGGTAGAGCTCTCTCTCTCTCTCTCTCCCTCTCCCTCTCTCTCTCTCTCTCTCTCTCCCTCTCCCTCTCTCTCTCAGTTTGTCTGTAAGTTGCTCCTTCCCTTTAACACCATAGGCAAATTCCTCAAAATCCCGATGGTGTGGCGCTTTTACACACGATGTGTATTCATCACTCTTCTACACCAAGACAGGCTAGAAAGAAAATGACAAGGATTTGGGGGGTCTTGAAGGGGGTGAAGGGAACGTGGAAAAAAACAGCCTTCAGAAGGGAAGGGGGGAACCATATCTAATGAATGGAGGAGGGTTATGAAAGGTGCGCATTAATATCCTTAGGTGCTTTTTTTTTTTTTTTTTTTTTTTTTTTTTTTTTGCGAGCAAGCCTCTTCACTTATCTCAGCAAATACATGCGCCACGAGGTCAATTTAGGTTACCTCAACAGGTAAAAGGAACGCCAGACAGACCCATTCGGTGTCAATAGAAATATTGTTTTTCGGGGCGGTATTTTGATGGGGTTTAAAGACAAACAGGAAACCAAGCGATGGGGCTGGCTACGCATTCACAAGCAAGGTTTTCGTTTTTTCTCTTCTGACACTACGTGTGGGAGGGGGTGGGGGGGCGGGCACCCTCTTTAGAGCCTTCCTATTTTTGTGGTTGTTGTTGTGTGGTGTTTGTTGTTGAGAAACCGAAACCAAACCAAACACACAGACCCAAAAAAAGGAGACGCTGCTTCCCCCTCCCCTCCCGCATAAGAGACGATTTGGTTTGATTGGTGGGATATTGTTGTCCTATTTTTAAAAGACATACATACATACATACATACATATATACATACAAATATACATGAAGAGTCTGGGTTATTTTTCCCCCCCCTCTTCCTTCTGACCCGACCCTTGTGAAAACTCACCGCTGAAAAGAGCAGGAATGGCAGGGTTCCAAGGAAATAAAGTAAACAATGGATTTAAGAACGCTACTTTGGGAGAAAGAGAGGAGAATGCGACAGAAAGTATGAACTCTCGCGTGTGTGTATGTGTGTGTGGGGGGGAATCTTTAAAAATCGACATGTTTCTAAATCACTAGACAGTTGTTTTCATCTCTTAATACCTATTTCCCCATGTAGTTTCGCTTCACCATGAATGACCATTCATTGAAACCTTTTCACTTGCCAGACTTCATTTTATGACAGCATTCAGGAACGCAGACCATTAAATATAGCATAAGGCAGCCGACTTTCTCTTACATTTTTAAGGCGAAAAAAGGTTACAAATGAATCTTCCCCGTGCTGTTCTGCAGCTTTTTAAAAGGGGGAAAAATCAAAAGTCACGTCTATAAATTAGGAAGTGATATTAACTCTCAGCGTGTTCCCTTCAAATATTTCCAGCGATCGCTTCAAATTTCCCCCCTACGTTCTTTCTGAAAATGCGAGTTAATTAATTTCAGGAATGACCTAAGAAATGCCAACTGCTCTGAAGTGTGGAAGAGTGAAATACATATTAACACAAACTTCCGAAGATATTTCCAGCGTTCCAATTCTTGATTTTAGTGGCATGAACTAGTTAAAATATCTGGTGAGACTGTAATTTCGGTGTATTCTTTTTTTAAAGCAGACATTTTTCAGGAGGGAGAAACAAAACAGCCCTTTTCCATGTGCACTAGATGACCCCAACGAACGCAAAAGGTGGTATTTTCTTTTTCAAAAAATATCACAAATTGGAATATGGTTTTTTTCCAAATATATATAAATGAGAACAAGTTTTCCACCACGTCGTAGGTCATTACTGAAATGAAAAGATACATGCAAGGGGAGAAAACATTATCGACAAATTAAAAATCAAGATGAACACGGTAGAATTAGCATGTCGAATTTTACATGGGCAAATGTTATGTCTCATTAATCCCCCAAAAACAATCTAAAAAGAGAAATAAGCACTTGGGGATATAAGCGCCTTAATTATCAGCTAATAGTCAATGTGACCATTTTACAGGCATAGGATCTACGTAATTCCTACTTCTAAATTCCCCGTAGCTAAGCATTCTATACTTGGATATATATTTAATGACTGAGAATTCAAATCGCCTCTTCACGAAATTAAATTATGCGACTGAATTATTAGCTGCATTTTAACATACGCCTGTGTGTGATCCCCAAAAATACACTGAATAATGCAGACCATTTATCGAGCCGTATGAGGGCTGCACAATAAATGTTTACCTTCAAGATCCATGCAAAAAGCCCGCGCATTAAATCAGTAATGTGCAACTCTCTGATCCTCTTATAAATATCTTGACATTTACAGTCCAGGGAAAGTGCTGGTCTTTGTCTACGGTTTTTTTTCTCTCTTCCTTTTTTAGTGTGTGTGCTTGCGTTCAGTCTTCGGAATACATCTTTCTAGATTTGACTGTATTGTAGGATTCGAATTTTCATTGTATTTGTCCTGGAGGTGAGCTATTCTTAATTTTCTGATTCTGCTATCCCCCTCAAAAAATATTATGGCTTCATTCATTTTTCATAAACATGTTTTTGAAAAGGTGTACCTTTTGCTGCCTCGAATAAAAAAAAGACTTAAACAAAACAGTTTTCTCGAAAAGCATTTTATATATTTACTAGTGGATGTGGGGCTGTGTGTCTCAACAGATATAATTAACTGATTTTTTTAAAAAAACCTATTTATTGGAAGACTATTTTACCTAAGAATCAGAGCTTTGCTACCATCTGGACAGTTTATAGTGTTTGTCTTTCCGATACACGTTTTCAGTTAATTTACAAATAATAGGTGAGGGGATTTATACATATTTGTTTTGAGTTGTTTTTCCTACAACCTTTTAGAGGCCTGAAAAGTCAAGAGGGTTCGTTGTAATTTGATGGGCCAAACACTTCTAATATTGAACAACAGCGCCATCTCGCGTTTTCTTTACCCGAGATATCCAGAGAGAGACAGCGAGAGAGACAGAGAACTCTTTTGTCAAAAAGGAAAAGGAGCGGTTTCTTCAGCATCTACATCAGATTGCATCCAAAAGAAAGCCAAAGAAAACTGGATGATTTACTAAACTGTGAACTTACCAGAAGGCATTTTATAGCCAATAATTCCATGAATTTACCATCTAGCTTGTTATGACACCTTAGAACTACAATAAGCAAAGTGACTGTTTATTCATAAACGAGAGGCCAGTATTTTTGCACAGATTATTTCGGGGTCTTTCTTTTTCTGCTAAGAAAACCAATAAAACGCCCCAAAATTGTGTGTACACGCTCGACAAACAAACACAGGGTACCGTCTCTCCTTCAAAGTTCAGTGCTTTTATCAGTTTTAATTTAGGGGGCTGGGTCCCCCTCCCCCCCACCTCTGAGCCAAGGGGGCCTGTGGCTCGTAGTTTGTAGACAAAACATTCCAATAATCCGGTTTCAAAGAGAAGAGCACCCACCTTATTTAAACCATAAAACAATTAAACCCAGACGTCTAGCCAGTTCTGTGGTCCTGTTTTGTTCAGTTCTATTCAGTGCGCATAGCAGGGAGACAGAGTTGTAAAACGGGCTTTTTTTTTCTCTCCCTCTGCGGAAATGTACCTATGGACAGCTTTCAAAGCTGTAGTATCCTGTCTTTTTTGTGTGCGTTACAAAAGGGCCATTTTCGAAGCAGGAAAATATATACACAGAGATGCAAGCCATATGCCTAAGGAAGATCCTCCGTTTGAGCATTATTGTTACATTTACGTACAGCCATACTCACCGCAGGGTTTTGAAAATGTGCTTCTCTCTTTCTCTCGCTCTCTTTTTAAAACACGCCGTATCTTTTCTTTTTTCTCTCTGTCTCTCTCTTTTTTTTTCTTTTCGAAAGTCTAAGCCTCTCCAATTCCCCCAGCCCGCTGAGTTGTTAGTCACCCAACAGACAAATGACACTTAAAATTATGGGCCAGCATACAGACTTGTACATGAACTGTAACTGCAGCGGGGTTTAAAACAAAACAGCCCATCACCAACAAAAGAAAACCCTCCATGGAGACAAAAGGGGCCATATCCCTCCGTGCCCATAAGCTCCAATGGCATTTTTGCCGGAGTAAAGACTGCAGGACGGGGGAGGAGGGGGAGGGGAAGCGACCGAGGGGCTTTGGCACTGAGAGCGGGTTGAATGAGGGGTTCAGAACTGAGAAGCAGGGGTCCTTTCTTTTCAGCGTTAATTTTTTTTAAAGCGTTTCAGTTTCTAGCCACCTCCTGCGAGAGAGGGGCCCGAAGCTGATGTCCAAGTCCCATCCAAAGCGGGGAGTTGTCCAATAAAAGGGGTGAAACTTCCTTCCTGGAGAATCTGAACTGGCCAGAAATCTTAACGATGTGCGTTTTATTATTATTATTATGAATCGAGTTCGCGCGGACAGATTTAGGAGAGGGGGAGAAAGGGGCGGGGGATATCCATGAACGAGATGTGGGGGTCAGTTGTGTTGGTTGGCGATGGTTTATTTTGGGGTGAAAGGGGGGTACCATTTTTGGCCTTTTAACCCGCACCTTGCAGTGGCTCCAAACATAAAGAACAGGGGTTTGGGCGCCGAATAAACCAAGCTGTCCTCTTCCACGTTGCTCAAGATGAGGGGGACCCATTAAAAAAAGCCATGATGCCATCAAAGCGAGCGGACAAATCTAGAAAGGGAAGAAGACCAAACCAAAAAAAAAAAACCCCTGGAAACGCTAAGGAAGAAATAGTCAAGGGCGATATGTTCTGCACTCTGCGGGTAATGGGTTCCAGATTTTTTATTTCGGGGAAGGCTGAGAAGAGAAAGCGACAGACACCTCCCCAGCACCCCGCTCTGCTTTCGATTAGAAGCTGCTTTGCGCGTTTCATTAAGAAAGGCACCTAGAACGAGGCTTTTATGAACGCGCCTCCCCCGCGGATCGGGGTGGGTTTGTTGGGTTTTTTTGTGGGTTTTTTTTACACTTTCTCTCCCCCGCTTGTCCCTCCTTTAGCAGCCTCTGAGCGCCCACCCATGTCTCCCGCAAGCTAAAAATGTGCGGGGGCCGCTTGTCCACCTCTGCGTCACTTACACGGCCAAGAGCCACCCCAACGACACAATCTTGCTTCCCGTTTGAGACCGGTCGAATTGGACTCTACCTCCCACAGCAAACCAATCTAGACCGCTGGGCAGAAGAAAAAGGGAGTGGGGGGGGGGGGAGAAAAAAATAATACTCTATTGCATTTAGACCGAACAAATTCTCTGCTGGCCCCCACCCCCGTTTTCTTTTTTCCTGACTTTTTCAAGAGTTCCTCCCAGCTCGATTCGATATGACTTTGCAACGTTTCAGTCCTCCGAGGTGCACGGAGCAGAGGAAGTCTTGGTACCTCAGAAGAGCAGCCTTCGAGGAGATGTGAGAGGAATGTAGCCGCCAGCTCCCTTTTCCAGCATACATATTTAATCTTTTACATATACTTCGATTACCCGGGGCCATAAATTACTACAATTAATTATCCAAACCTAAAAATTTATGGCACGTATAACCCTTACCTAAACGCATTTTGTGATTGCCCTGCTACATACAAAATATTGTGAGCGGAAGCACGTTTTTCCTTTCCACGCATCTTCGTTGGCTTCCTGTAAGAAGGTGGATCTCGGTTGCCTGCGATTTTTATCACTGGTGATTTTTATCAGCGATGTATTCACTGATGCAAGGAGGGGGGTTTCCTTTAAGAATCCGAACACAGTGTTGAATACCATGGGCAAACTAAACTCTGGCTGTTGTTTCTCCAATGGAGTTGAAATAAAAGACACCTGCGTGAAAAGAGGGTTTTTTTTCCTTTTTTTTAACGTTAAGTATATATTTACATAGAGCTGTGGTACTATAGGAAACATAACAATATTACAGAACAGATCTGAGACAGGAATAAAATACACAAATAAGTACACCGGACCAACACTATGACAGAACATTTTTTGAGCCTTCTTCCTTCTTTTCTTTTGTACAAAATATGCACTCACAAAGTCATGAAATTAAAAAAATAAAACACTGGATAAGTTTAACTTACGAAATAAAATACTAAAAAAAATTCAAGTACTTTTCTCTCTTTTTTTTTTGTTTTGATTTGCGAAAAGGACCCAAAAATCATTTTATTTTAGTTGCATTTTAAAAAAGCATGGTGCTCCAAACGCCTGGCTGTGTTTAACTAATTCTAAACACCGATCAGCACATTCAAAGTCAGAAACATTTCGAACCAAAGAAAAAGAGCTTTTTTTTCCCTGTCACCCTCCCCTTCCCTCGTTTCTCTTGCATTGATTTGACTTTGCCAACTTTTATTGCTGTTCTTTATCGGTTTTCTCTTTATTCATTTTCTTCATTTTCATTCTCCTGTTCTGAAACCAGATTTTGACTTGGCGTTCAGTGAGATTAAGGACTCTGGCTACTTCGTACCTCCGGTCTCGTGTGAGGTACATATTGAATAAAAACTCTTTTTCCAGTTCCAGGGTCTGATACTTTGTATAAGGACATCTTTTCTTCCTCGTGGACCGTGCGTGAATCCAATTTGCGACGGGATTGCCTGTGGAAGAAGATTTAAAAAAAATAGTCAATTTCAACAGCTGACTCCCCCTCTCCTTACACCCAACTTATTTTTTTGTCGAGAACTAACTTGTTGAATTAGGAAATAGCAGGTAAATATTTTAAAGTAGCCTTCAGAAGGCATTAATGTGTTTATTTTGGGGGTGTCATTTCCTTTTCTTTGACTATTGCTCTCAGATAAAAGTTTCTGTAAATAAAACCTTAGCAATGGGTTTAAAATAATAATCATCATCCCCTAGCAGGAGTAATCTAAGAACATAGTCATAAAAAGTAAAAATTCCCACCATTTTATAGGCCTATAAACTCACTTTACAACCCCTGTTCTCCAATACCTTCTCCATAACCATACCAGTCCTGGAATGACTGGCTTATTTTTTTTAATATCTAGAGGATGTCACAGAATAAATCAATTGGCTCAAAAAATACACTCTTTAAACGTAACGGACCTTACCGTCTTCTGCCCCATCCCTACTTTGTTAAATGGAAAAAATACGTTAGTTTATCTCTGGAATCATCTCCTTCATCCAACTTTGGGCTTTTAAAAGAGCCTTCTACTAGCGAAGGAGAATGATTCCCCTGATCCTACTCTGTATTTTATCACAAACCTACTTTATTTAATCTTCTCTGGATACTTCTGCTAGGTATGCATGCACACAGAGACACATATGGGGATACACCGACACCCACTGACTCACAATTTATAATTTATAAATCACCATTTCATCAGATTGTTAGGCCAGGAGGCTTAATAAACACATGACATGCTTGTATGTATGTGTGTGTGAGAGAGAGAAAGAGTCTCTGTTTGTGTGTACATGCATACACACTCCCACAAACATAACCGGAGGTTTATTCTAGTTCCACCGGTTTTGGAATTACACTTTATTTTGCTCGGGGTGCCTCGCCTTTCCGAAGCTACTCTCTCCATTTCAGAGAGAGATGCTCATTCTGAGAGGAACATTTTCGAGTGGAAAAGGACGGCTGCATTTGTAATGGTGAAAGAGACGCCTGGCTAATCAAAACCCTTCCACATTACTCAAGTTTTAGGTGTTTTTTTTCTTCCCACTTGGACTAAAGCAGATAGACGCCCCCCGCCCCCCAAGTGTTCGGTCCAATATCTTACTTTTCGCCTTCATCTACCCCTTTAGATTCTTTATGGCTTTCCTAATCCAACTACTACCCTTTCCTAATCTACACTCCTTAGCACTCTTTCCAGAGCCATCACCTTTTCATTCCTCCCCACGTGTTTGGAGTATTTTGTGCCTATTTACACGAGTGGGTATTTTTAAAGTCCTCTCCACTCCTCTTTCTGTTGATCCCTGCATCTGTCTCTCTCTCTCTCTGTCTCTCCCCACACTCCCCTACCACTGAATTCACGCTCAGCTAGAAGGAAGACTTCTGGACTGAGAGTGGAAAGATCCGAGAGGTTATGAATATTTTACCGAAGAAACAAACCGATCCCCCCCTCCTTCCCGCACTCTCTCGTTTTTTAAATACAATGAAAATGAAACTACTTTGTCCTGAGGTTAGACTAGGAGGGTTTTTCAACCCGGGTCTTCCTGGATCTCTTCAGTTTTAGGACAGGGCCCTCTAAGGTAATTTCATTTTATTGAGTACTGTACCAGAGGCTGTAATGCCTTCCCGGTTGTAAACAAGAATTACTTCAACTTACTAGGGTCTAATTCGTTCTTTTCTTCTTTGTGTTTGCTCGAAGTCACTGCCTCCGATTCCGGAGAGGGAATAGTCTGCGGAGGTCGGTCTCTGAGATCACCCGGGGATCCGTACATGTAATCCGGATAACTACGACCGTCCACCGGGCCGCATTCCGCCCTCCGGCCGGGGAAGGCGTCCGGCTTCAGCCCGTAATGTCTGGTGCTGGGTGGGAAGCCAGGGAAAGACACGGGTTCCAACCAAGTGCGCATATACCTGGTGTCAGCCCCAATGTGAGGCTGGTGGGTATACGGATGGTAAACCACGGAAGACTGAGAATGCACGGGCGCCCAGGAAGTAGTAAAAACGGCCGGTTTGGGGGCAAAACTGCAGGATGGAAAATCGGCACAGTCCGGTACTAATCCAGAAGGTCTCGCGGCTGCCGGGTGGGAGCCTGTGGCGGGGAACCTAGAAGCCAAGAGCTCTTCATTTTCATGACTTATCAAGGAATCTACATAATAGTTGCTTATGGGACCAGAAGCCGACATGTTCCCCCCTCTTTTACATTCATAAGATTATTGTATGAACTGCATGTGTACTTTTTATCTTCTCATAGAACAATCAGGGCAGGTAATTATTTTTTCAGTCTTTCCCAGTTTCCTATTGGCTCGCAGTTCTCACGTGATTGTATTTACCCAAAAATACAGTGTGGATCAATCCGCAGGTCTTTTTTTCCCCCCTAATAGCGACTATGCGACCTGGCTTTTCATAAAACTCTCGAAATCATGCAGATATTAGAAGCAATGCCTCTTGCATTTCATTAGCCAAAGGTGGCTCTCCCGCTATGCCTGGCATAAAAAATGCTCTGCTACTAGTGAGCCTAGAAGGTATGTGGGTAAGGTATTCCAGGAACTATTTCTTGACGTAATTTGTCTCTGTCCTTTGCTTCTGCAGCTTGTATTCTATAATGGATACATTAAATGGAATATCAGTAAAAAAGGGTCGGTTCAAAGTGTGAGAGTTGGGCTGGAATCCTATGTCTGCACCACCCAAGCAAGAAACAGGTTTTGGGCTGGCTTAGCCTAAAAATAAATGGACTTTTTTGGTCATCTGTGATAGCGAAGTATAGTCATCAACCCTGCTTAAAAGCAAGAAATCCCTCGGTCATATGCATACCTATTTTTAATAACTATCTTCTGGAGAGAAAAAGGTCACCTTATAAAAACATGAGTGGAAAATAACACTCCTCCCACCCCAAACAAAAAAAAAAGATAGCCTTTGCAGACTCTCTCTGAATTATTCGGCTAGTAACCGTGGATGTTTTTATGTCCTTCAATAAAATTTTTACGAGGATCATTTGATTGTTCATAAATGTGTCTTTCATTAAATAAAACTGTACGAGTGTGTTTCAACTATCAGGAGTAGCTGAGAATGAAGAAACCTGGTTATTTACAGCAAGCAACAATGCACACTTGACACTTAGTATTCTTTTAATCTATGGAAACTTTTTTTTGGCCATATTGATTGAAATAGTGCGGGGTCTGGCTGGATTTCCCCCTTTTTTAATTCTTAACATTCGGGCTGCATTTTGAAAGAAAATAACCTTCCTTTTGTAGAGAAAGGCAGGTAGGTAAACAGATCACGCCCAGTGGATTCTGGAAGCATGGAGTTAGAGGATTTCGCTGGAAGGGGAGGAGAAGGAGAATCTCACACAGAATAACCACTTAGTTAAAAAAATGTGGATTAACTAGTGTTGGGCTGAGCTATTGATCCCTTCGAATTTCATAGTCACTAGAGTGAGATGAAGGTGAAGGCTCAACATTTTTGCAAGAACAAGAAAAGTGAAGGGTCGGAAGCTTATGTGGTTCCTCGCAGAGCGAGACAGACAGACAAGGAGCTAGAGAAAGAGAAGGGTATATCCCGGTGGATGATGAAGGCTGCACCAGTGACTTACCCTATGGACAGTGTCTGCATGGCTCATGAACACACTTGACATGAAAGCTTTCCCTCTCCCCAGCATGTTACATAGGACATTCGAACATGAAGAAGAAGCAGACACATGTGGATTAATATACGACGTTGCTTTTTTTAAAAAAAATAAAAAGCCCCCAGCCCCTAGAAAGTTACAGCCCATGTTTCAGCTGAGCGAAGATTCAAACTGCACCTTCCTTCCAAAGGTATCAATAAATAAATGCAAGCCTGCCTAATGTGTGCTAGAAATGTATTTAATTCTAAGAAGGGGCCACTGTAAGTAGAAATGGATTTCTCTGTGTGTGCATGAAAATCCCAATTCGGACAGGGTCTATGAATCTGAAGGCATCCTCTCGCCCACTCCCAGAATCTTTTCTCAGTCCGTTTAAAACCCTATGCTTTATGTGAGTCCTTAAAGGGAAATATTCCTATAGGAGTCTAATGTCCCCTTTGGCCTCTATTGAGTTCAATTTATTTGTCAATCAAAAGTCTCTAGTGATGGTTGTTTTTATGTTGGGGGGGGGATTGTCCTCATTATTCTTTCTCTATTCAACATTTTTGTGAAATACTCAGTATGGAAGATTGCTAATGTGCTGAGATGGTAAAACGTAGAAGTGTAAAGGAATCTTGTCTTTTGTACATGGATGAATGATTGGAAGATGGAGCTTTGCAAAAGAATGGGTATCTCTGCACAAACATGCAGAAGGAGAGAGGGGAGGGAGCGCAAAGGAAGATTGGTGGAAAAATTATAGGGAAAATGACAAAATATCCAAGATATGAAATTCCTCAGGAGCAGGGATTACACAAACACAGGGTTTAAATAAGTGAAATCAGTTCTTGTAGCCTTAACCCTAGCAGGCAAGATCACCCATTTAGTTGTGAATGGTGCATTTTTGGCGTTATACAAAAGGAAAACATTGCAGGGCAAGATTTCTTTTATGGACATGGAAACCTCCATCCACTAGAATTGTTTTCCCTACACGAAGCTGCACAGAATCATAACGTTTGCACTTCCCAGCCTCTTTCACTCCACGAGCAGCCTGCTTGGAGAATTTACCCCAGTTCAAAACACAGAGAGAGCTCGTTTTCCAGCAGAATCAAATCAAACCGTGGCTGAGCGAAACAGCACCCGCACATTTAGCGGTGCCATTGGCACAACGTCCCTCTGCAGCGAAGTGAAACAGGGCTCGGTTATGCTTCTGTCTAGGTTACACCTTCTGCGAGGAGTTTTCCTGAATCCCTCGCTGTGACATATGCTTCTTTTGGGGAACAGGCTTTGGAAGCGGAGGGGAACGTTCGAATTAGAAAGCGATTCGCTGCCCACTCAAGACCAACCAAGTTGGCTTGCAACATTTGTGACCGTCCTCGCTAGACTCCGATGATCGTGTTTCCAGAAATGCCCCGCTAGATGTTCAGGGGAAGTTAACCTCTACTGAACTGATGGGAAGTTATAATTTCTTCTGGGGGCTGCCTAACACTGCTTCCTCCTCCACGCCTTAGTATTTTGGAAGCAAAAAAAAAAAAACCAAAAAACTTATTTGTAGTGAACCAAAAAAATCATGAACAGTATCACATTTGGGAAATATATATATATATATATAGTACTGTGACGTTAAAGAAAGCGAACGCCATTGTTTATTTGATTGATCGCTGCCTTGACACATTTAGTTTTGACACCTTTTGGAGCGAAATTATTTGCACCCACTTTGGTCCCTTGTGTCTGTCGTGCATCTGATAACTTCGTGTAGTGTGCAGCCAGCCATTGTGTCTCCGTTTGGATGCCACAGAACCCCAAATCTTTTGCCCCTCCATTGCTTAGCTTCGCTTTCATCATTTTGCCCAGATTTCCAAAGAAGAGATGCAAAAAAAAAAAAAAAAACAAAACAAAAACACCACAACCCAGGTCCGAGCCTTCACGGCTCCCTGACGCTGCGTTTATTTGCACACAACTTTACAAACCAGCGAGCAGCAATTGGAAAGAAAGAAATTCCCCACCTCCTTGTCGCAATGCAAGGCCGGGAGGGGGGACCCTAAGGCCACTCTCCACACAGGGGCTCCGGGGCAGCTGTCCGGCTTTGCGCCCTGAAATAGCAATAGCAACACTCTCTGGGCTACTGGCGACCGGAGGAAGACATTGGAGAAGGGGGTTTGATCGACAAACTCCAGTGAGGGCCTTGAGGTTAGCAGGCAACACTCCACCCTTGACAAGCAGACAAACAGCGACTCCAAAAACGCATTCCCCGCTTCCACTTGGTTCAATTAACACTGTCAAGTTCGTATTAAAAAAAATCCACTTTCCCCTTCTTCTCGGGAACCCCTCCACAGACACGCGCGCGCACCCGGCCATCTCCTGCGGTGCGGGTTTCTTATCTCTTCATAAAGAAAACGAAACTAACCACGCAGACAGCACAAATGCACCCTGGAGCAATGACTATCGCGTTGATTTTAATCCCTACTCAAAAGAAAGTACAACCCCCACACACACACACACACATACACACACCACATCCCTTCCTCGTGTTATCTTTTCCTTTTCCTTCATTCTTTTCGCCTCTCTTCTGCCTCCCCAATTTTTCTTTCTTTTGTTCTTCCATACCCTCCCCCTTTTCTCTTATGGAAAAAAAAGTGAACAATGGCTTTGATTGCATGAATGTAGAGCGCATAGCCCGAGGCTAGAGGGAAATATCCCATGATCTACGTGTCTCTTATTTTTCATTTTATTCACCTTTGTAAAGTCAGTCAGTGGAAAGGAAAGGCCAGTTTCATCGAACTGAATCCCACCCCAATGCAGCTGGCTCCTGTTTTGTTTTCCAAATTTCTTTGGCTACTTTCATATCATATTTCTTCAGGGGAGGGGAGGGTTAAGCTGCTGGGTGGAAAATACCTTCAAAACAACGTATTGTTGAGGACACTTGTCTAAAAAGTGCTTTTCTGTGGAGGGAATATTTAATTTTAACCCTAAATGAAAAGAGGAAAAGGGAACAGGTAAAGAAAATGAGCATTCCGATTCAAAATGACTCTAGAAGAGTTTTTACCTGTTTAAGTGCTCCTACACACAGACAGACACACACACACCCCCGCTTTGTTGCTAAGAATTTGGTTGCGAGTTATGACTTTGGATTCCAGACTCCTTAGTGTCAGAAGGTGGGGGTAATAGACAATAAATTCCGAAGTGCAATTAAAGCCCAAGACCAAATTACCTTAACTGTGTTATGCTGTCTTTCCAACATTTCAGGTTTCTACTAGACACATCCCATTAGAAACCTTCACAGAGAGAAATTTGTCTAGAGCAATGGAAAGAGGAGGAAAAATCTTTAAATTACACTAAGTGCTAATTTCCAAGGCATGTCAGGTTATCTGGGTTTGGGGTGTGTGATATGAAGCACAGGTCAACAAAAGGGGAACATTTCCAAAAGAAGTAAATTAAAAGAACAGCAGGAAAACAAGCCAAGGAGGAAAACTGTATACTGCCCGCAGAAACATATTTCTATACGTCCCCCTGTACATTTGTTATGTTTCTGTCAGACACCCTGTAATTAGCATAACTAACTATAGTTCCAAGCAGCAACTTTTGTCTGCTGATTCTATGGTTTAGGCTGCACGGTTGCACTCAAACTAGCAAAAAAGGAAATCCAAGGTGTTATGGGTTGACAATCACGCACAGAACTAGGATAATAACTTCACTCTGTTTATAAAAAATGGAGAGGGGGTGTCGGAGCTGTAGGCGATTGCTTACATGTGAATGCAAACCACGCCAGTTCTAGGCCCTGTTTAATTATACCTGCCTTGTGCAGACCAACCTACTTCTTAACCTGGCTAGGGCTTCAAAACAGTGACCTTTCTTTAAAAAAATACCAACCCCTAAACCCCAAACCTCCAGCACCGCATCTCCCCCTCGCGCACGGATAGCTTCGGTTTGATCCTGTTAATCATTTGTAAAGATCATCTGGCACACCCCTCGAGCTAGCGAAATAACACGGTGACTATGGGAGACCCCCAAATACCTACGCTTCCCAGCCTTTAGCAGAAGGACTTGAGAGCCCGCAGAAAATTCTAGATGTCCGTTCCAAAGTTGATTCCCCCCCCCCAAGAAAAAAAGATACCAGAGCCATGCGTCTTACTGAAAGCCAAACTTGCTTTGCCATTTCCCAAGCTCAGGCGAGGCGAAGGGCTAATTGAAACAAGCAGAGAATAAACAGATAATATATTTATTATCCCCCTTCTTCTTGGAACAGCAACAAAATGGAGGCGCCTATCAGTAAACTCAAGCCTCTCTGTTACGAATTTACAAGCTCCTACTAAGTTCTCGAGATATTTTTCTGCCCCGGGAGGTATTTTTTCTTAAAACCCCACAAAACCACCAGAAGCAGCAAAGAATAAAACACAGAGGAGCCCGTAGAGTCACAGAGAAAACCTTCAGGTTTTAAAATTACACCTGCTGGGGAAAGAGCATTATACAAACATAGGCAAGAAAAATGATACAATCTCGCAGATAGTAATATTGCCAATATTTTACCCTGATAAAAACAGCATCAGAAGGGGCATGCATGTTTATCAACAAAGCAAACAAAATTAGACGAAGGGAGATGAAGGCGAACAGCATGGTGTCTTTTTGACTACCCATGTTTTTTACATAAAAATAAGGACATTTTTACACAAAATTGTTAAAGCCCATTAATTCCCATCCTCCTGCTTTCTGATCTAATATCATAATTAAAAAACCAGTAGGGGAGGTTTTAACTTTTATTGCATTTCTGGAGTTGCGTTGCTAAACATATATTAACGTTAGACTTCTATCTCTCTACAGGGATGTAGTCTTTGGTATAAAATCAATCTTAATATCTACAGAATAGATATATTTCCCCATGCATGCAGTTAGAAGAAAGGGATAAATATCTACAAACTCTTAATACAGAAAAGGAGAAATGGCGTATACACAGATATTGAATCCTTTAAATCATTCAATTATCACAGCACTAATGTCAAATAATTACAGTTAAAACGAGCAATAATCAGCTTTTCCCCTGCTGAGATATTACTATACAGTAACACAAAGAGGATTTTTTGTTACTTTTTTTTTTTTTGCAACATGCATATTAAAAAAAAGCACTTCAAACCTGATCC